>NC_057400.1:7040217-7342915 GCF_019320065.1 Cervus canadensis | reverse complement strand
AATCAAAGTAAATTAATTGGACGTGGTCAAGCAGGAGGTGGCAAGAGTGAACATTGACATCTTAGGAATCAGTGAACTAAAATGGCCGGGAATGGGTTAATTTAACTCAGATGACATTATATCTACTTCTGTGGGCAAGAATCCCTTAGAAGAAATGGAGTAACCCTCAGAGTCAACAAAAGAGTCCAAAATGTGGTACTTGGGTGTGATCTCAAAAATGACAGAATGATCTCAGTTCATTTCCAAGACAAACCATTCAGTATCACAGTAATCCAAGTCTTTGCCCCAACCACTGATGCCAAACAAGCTGAAGTTGAATGGTTCTATGGAGACCTATAAGACCTTCTAGTTCAGTTCAATTCAGTTCAGTCACTCAGTCATGTCCAACTCTTTGCAACGCCATGAATCGCAGCACGCCAGGCCTCCCTGTGCATCACCAACTCCCGGAGTTTACTCAAACTCTTATCCATCGAGTCGGTGATGCCATCCAGCCATCTCATCCTCTGTTGCCCCCTTCTCCTCCTGCCCACAACCCCTCCCAGCATCAGGGTCTTTTCCAACGAGTCAACTCTTCGCATCAGGTGGCCAAAGTATTGGAGTTTCAGCTTCAGCATCAGTCTTTCCAATGAACACCCAGGACTGATCTCCTTTAGGATAGACTGGTTGGATCTCCTTGCAGTCCAAAGGACTCTCAAGAGTCTTCTCCAACACCACAGTTCAAAAGCATCAATTCTTCGGCACTCAGCTTTCTTCACAGTCCAACTCTCACATCCATACATGACCACTGGAAAAACCATAGCCTTGACTAGATGGACCTTTATTGGCAAAGTGACGTCTCTGCTTTTTAATATGCTATCTAGGTTGGTCATAACTTTCCTTCCAAGGAGTAAGTGTCTTTTAATTTCATGGCTGCAGTCACCATCTACAGTGATTTTGGAGCGCAAAAAAATAAACTAGAACTAACACCAAAAACAGACGTCCCTTTCATCCTAGAGGGTAGGAATGCCAAAGTAGGAAATCAAGAGATACCTGGAGTAACAGGCAAGTTTGGCCTTGGAGTACAAAATGAAGCAGGGCAAAGGCTAACAGAGCTTTGTCAAGAGAACACACTGGTCATTGCAAGCATCCTTTTCCAATAGCACAAGAGATGACTCTACACAAGGACATCACCAGATGGCCAATACTGAATTCAGAATGATTGTATTCTTTTCAGTGGAAGATGGGGCAGCTTTATATAGTTAGCTGAAAAAGACCTGGAGCTGACTGTGGCTCAGATCATAAACTCCTTATTGCAAAATTCACAGGCTTAAGTTGAAGAAAGCAGGGGAAACCACTAGACCACTAGTTATACCAGTATAACTTAGATCCCTTATGATTACACAGTGGAAGTAATGAATAGATTTAAATTGATTAGAGGTGGTAGACAGAATGCCTAAAGAACTATGGACAGAGGTTGATAACATTGTACTGGAGGCAGTGACCAAAGCCATCCCAAAGAAAAAGAAATGCAGGAAGGCAAAATGGTTGTCTGAGGAGGCTTTACAAATAGCTGAGAAAAGAAAAGTGAAAAAGCAAGGGAGAAAAGGAAAGATATACCCAACTGAATGCAGAGTTCCAGAGAATAGCAAGGAGAGATAAGAAAGCCTTCCTAAGTGAACAATGCAAAGAAACAGGAAAACTATAGCATGGTAAAGACTAGAGATCTCTTCAGGAAAATTGGAGATATCAAGGAAAGAGTTCAAGCAAAGATGGACACAATAAAGGACAGAAATGGCAAGGAATTAACAGAAGCAGAAGATATTAAGAAGAGGTGGCAAGAATATACAGAAGAACTGTACAAAAAACGTCTTAATGACCTGGATAATCACAAGGGTATGGTTACTCACCTAGAGCTAGACATCCTGGAGTGTGAAGTCAAATGGGCCTTAGGAAGCGTTACTACAAACAAAGCTAACTGAGGTGATGGAATTCCAGCTGAGCTATTTCAAATCCTTAAAAATGTTGCTGTTAAAGTGCTGCACTCAATATGCCAGCAAATTTGGAAAACTCAGCAGTGTCCACAGCACTGGAAAAGGTGAGTTTTCATTCCAATCCCAAAAAGGGCAATGTCAAAGAATGTTCAAACTACTGTACAATTGTGCTCATTTTGCGTGCTAGTAAGGTTATGCTCAAAATCCTTCAGGCTCAGCTTCAGCAGTACGTGAACTGAGAACTTCCAGATGTTACAGGCTGGGTTTAGAAAAGGCAGAGGAGCCAGAGATCAAATTGTCAACATTCACTGGATCCTAAAGAAAGCAAGGAAATTCCAAAAAAATATCTACCTCCGTTTCACCAACCACACTATAGTCTTTGACTGTGTGGATCATGACAAACCATGGAAAGCTCTTAAAGAGCTTACCTGTCTCCTGAGAAATTGCATGTGGGTCAAAATGCAACAGTTAGAATCCTGTATGGAGCACCTGATTGAGAAAGGAGTTTGACAGGGCTGTCTGCTGTCACCCTGTTTGTTTAAGCTATTTTCTGAGCACATCATGAGAAGTGCCAGGCTGGATGAGTTACAAGCTGGAATCAAGATAGGCGGGAGAAACATCAACAACCTTAGATATGTGGATGATACCACTCTAATGGCAGAAAGTGAAGAGGAACTAAAGAGCCTCTTGATGAAGGTGAAAGAGGAGAGTGGAAAAAGCTGGCTTAAAACTCAGCATTCAAAAAACGAAGATCACAGCATCTGGTGCCATCACTGAATGGCAAATAGACTGGGGGGAAATGGAGACAGTGACGAACTTTATTTTCTTGGCCTCTAAAATCACTGCAGGCGGTGACTGCAGCCATGAAATTAAAAGATTCTTGCTCCTCGAAAGAAAAGCTGTGACAAACCTAGACAGTGTGTTAAAAATCAGAGACGTCATTTTGCCGACAAAGGTGCCTATAGTCAAAGCTATTACTTTTCCAGTAATCATGTACGGAAATGAGAGTTGGACCATAAAGAAGACTGAGCACCAAAAAATTGATGCCTTTCAACTATGGTGCTAGAGAAGACTCTAGAGAGTCCCTTGGACAGCAAGGAGGTCAAACCAGTCAATCCTGAAGGAAATCAACCCTGAATGTTCATTGGAAGGACTGATGCTGAAGCTGAAACTCCAATTCTTTGGCCACCTGATGGGAAGACCTGACTCATTGGAAAAGACCCTGATGCTGGGAAATATTGAAGGCAGGAGGAGAAGAGGATGACTGAGGATGAAATGGTTAAATAGAATCATCAACTCAATGGCCATGAATTTGAGTAAATACCGGGAGCTAGTGAAGGATAGGGAAGCCTGGTGTGCTGCAGTCCATGGGGTCGCAAAGAGTCAGACACGACTTAGCAACTGAACGACCACCACCACATGCATACCTGAAGCTACTTGAAATGCATGTGTTAGAAATTTGAAGAAAAGGCATATAAGTGAACAAAAGTCAGTTTTCGTTGAGTTGTATGGCCACTTTTGTTTTTGAAAATATGCATATTTATTTTTCTCTTTTTTTAATTTAAGTATAATTGATTTACAATATCTTGTTGGTTTCAGGTGTACTGCACAGTTATTCAGTTACACACATGTGTATACTTAAATTCTTTTTAAGACTCTTCCCTTATAGTAGTGGTGGTTCAGTCGTCTGACTCTTGTGATCCCATGGACTATAGCTCACCAGGCTCCTCTGTCCATGGCAACTCCCAGGCAAGAATACTGGCATGGGTTGCCGTTTCCTTCTCCAGGGGATCTTCCTGATCCAGGTGTCGAACCCAGGTCTCCTGCATTACAGGCAGATTCTTTACTGACGGAGCCAGCAAGGAAGCCCATTTTCTCTTAGAGGTTCTTAGAAAACATTGAGTATCGTTCCATCGGCGCTGTACCATAGGTCCTTGTAAAATATGCATGTTTTAAATTTACAAACCAGTGTTCAGTGTATCTATAGGTAACAACCCTCCTGTGTGTTGGGACCCAGAACAGGGCCAGGACTGTGTTGACAGGGCTGGTCCAAACTGCCCAGGGCCCCAGGACTGGGAAATGCCTCTCAAGGGCCATGAGTTCCTGTCTTCCCTCCCGCAGGTTCCTCAGCTCTACAAGATCAAGGGGTACCATCCGGTGTCTGTGCAGGGGTCTGCAGCCAGCTACAGGCCTCAGAAGCTCGCGCGGGCCCTGAGGCAAGGAGCTGAGGTAACGTGTCCCACCTTTGGGAGAGGAACCGCCCCCACCGTTTCCTCGCTGCCCAGGCCCCGAGACTAACGTGCTGCCCTTGGTCCTGGCCCAGGACGAAGCTACCACAGTCATCACCCTGCCCAAGCAGGATTCCTCACCCCAGCTGCCCGGTGAGACCGCCGTCCTGAGCATAAAACTCCCCGAGGCCTTGGCGCAAGCTCCAGATTACGACCCGCTTTATATTTTTGTAAGTGCCATCAGCAGAAGTCATGGTTCCCTGTCTTTTTGTTTTAGCAGTTACTTCATAAGAAAACAAAAACAAATAGAAAACAAGCTTGCTTATGGTTACCAAAGGGGAAAGGGGGGTAGAGTATACTGGGAGTGTGAGATTAGCAAGTACTCCTAACTACACATAAAACGATCACTTCACTGAACACCCAAAACTGACACAATACTGTAAATCAACTATACTTCATTTAAAAAAAAAAGACAGAAGCACCAATTGGGAATATTTTTCTCTCTTTGGAATTTCAGGGGTTAAACAACATCTCACTTTTGAAATTGCTGGCCAGACTTTATTGCTTGGAGCATATCAATGTTTCTTTTAACGACTCCAGCATTTATTTTTTAAGACAATAGCTTTATGGCCGTTTCCAATTATCTGTAATATGCACATATGTATTTTTGTGTTTATTTTAAGCATAGTTTCCATATAACATTATATAAATTTATGTACAGGTGTACAGTACAGTGATTCACAAGTTTTAAAGGTAACATATATGTATATATTTTTTAAAAAGAAAATACAACAGGAAAAAGTAAAGTCACCCCAAACTCCTTCCCGAAGCTCAAGTTGATCCCTTATCCCATCTTTGGATGCCATGTCCCTGCCACAATGATCCCTGACTCCCTTTTCTTTTAATGCTTTATTGGTCCAAAGTACACATTTTATTTTTTTATTTATTTTAATTGGAGGCTAATTACTTTACAATATTGTGATGGTTTTTGCCATACATTCACATGAATCAGCAATGGGTGTACATGTGTTCCCCATCCTGAACCCCCCTCCCACCTCCTTCCCCATCCCATCCCTCAGGGTCATCCCAGTGCACCAGCCCTGATCACCCTGTCTCATGCATCAAACCTGGACCAGTGATCTATTTCACACATGATAATATACATGTTTCAATGCTCTTCTCTCAAATCATCCCACCCTCACCTTCTCCCACAGTCCAAAAGTCTGTTCTTTATATCTGTGTCTCTTTCACTGTCTCACATATAGGGTCAATGTTACCATCTTTCTAAATTCCATATATATGTGATAGTATACTGTATTGGTCTTTTTCTTTCTGACTTACTTCACTCTGTATAATAGGGTCCAGTTTCATCCACCTCATTAGAACTGATTCAAATGCATTCTTTTTAATAGCTGAGTAATATTCCATTGTGTATATGTACCACAGCTTTCTTATCCATTCATCTGCTGATGGACATCTGGGTTGCTTCCATGTCTTGGCTATTGTAAACAGTGCTGTGATGAACATTGGGGTACATGTGTCTCTTTCAGATCTGGTTTCCTTGGTGTGTATGCCCAGCAGTGGGATTGCTGGGTCATATGGCAGTTCTTTTTCCAGTTTTTTAAGGAATCTCCACACTGTTCTCCATAGTGGCTGTACTAGTTTGCATTCCCACCAACAGTGTAAGAGGGTTCCTTTTTCTCCACACCCTCTCCAGCATTTATTGTTTGTAGACTTTTTGATAGCAGCCATTCTGACCAGCGTGAGATGGTACCTCACTGTGCTTTTGATTTGCATTTCTCTGATAATGAGTGATGTTGAGCATCTTTTCATGTGTTTGTTAGCCATCTGTATGTCTTCTATGGAGAAATATCTGTTTAGTTCATTGGCTCATTTTTTGACTGGGTCATTTATTTTTCTGGAATTGAGCTGCAGGAGCTTGTATATTTTTGAGGTTAATTCTTTGTCAGTTGCTTCGTTTGCTATTATTTTCTCCCATTCTGAAGGCTGTCTTTTCACCTTGCTTATAGTCTCCTTCGTTGTGCAAAAGCTTTTAAGTTTAATTAGGTCCCATTTGTTTATTTTTGCTTTTATTTCCATTACTCTGGGAGGTGGGTCATAGAGAATCCTGCTGTGATTTATGTCGGAGAGTGTTTTCCTATAGGAGTTTTATAGTTTCTGGTCTTACCTTTAGATCTTTAATCCTTTTGAGTTTATTTTTGTGTATGGTGTTAGAAAAGTGTTCTAGTTTCATTCTTTTACAAGTGGTTGACCAGTTTTCCCAGTAGCACTTGTTAAAGAGGTTGTCTTTTTTCCATTGTATATCCTTGCTTCCTCTGTCAAAGATAAGGTGTCCATAGGTGCATGGATTTATCTCTGGGCTTTCAATTTTGTTCCACTGATCTATATTTCTGTCTTTGTGCCAGTACCATACTGTCTTGATGACTGTAGCTTTGTAGTATAGCCTGAGGTCAGGCAGGTGATTCCTCCAGTTCCATTCTTCTTTCTCAAGATGGCTTTGGCTATTTAAGGTTTTTTGTATTTCCATACAAATTGTGAAATTATTTGTTCTAGTTCTCTGAAAAATACCATTGGTAGCTTTATAGGGATTGTGTTGAATCTGTAGACTGCCTTGGATAGTATACTCATTTTCACTATATTGATTCTTCCAATCCATGAACATGGTATATTTTTCCATCTATTTGTGTCAATTTGATTTCTTTCATCAGTGTTTTATAGTTTTCTATATATAGGTCTTTTGTTTCTTTAGGTAGATTTATTCCAAAGTATTTTATTCTTTTCATTGTAATGGTGAATGGAATTGTTTCCTTAATTTCTCTTTCTGTTTTCTCATTGCTAGTGTATAGGAATGCAAGGGATCTCTGTGTATTACTTTTATATCCTGCAACTTTACATTGATTAGCTCTAGTAATTTTCTGGTGGAGTCTTTAGGGTTTTCTATATAGAGAATCATGTCATCTGCAAACAGTGAGAGTTTTACTTCTTTTTGCCCAATCTGGATTCCTTTGATTTCATTTTCTTCTCTGATTGCTGTGGCTAAAATTTCCAAAACTATGTTGAATAGTAGTGGTGAGAGTGGGCATCCTTGTCTTGTTCCTGACTTTAGGGGAAATGCTTTCAATTTTTCACCATTGAGGATAAGGTTTGCTGTGGGTTTATCATATATGGCTTTTACTATGTTGAGGTATGTTCCTTCTGTGCCTGCTTTCTGCAGGGTTTTTATCATAAATGGATGTTGAATTTTGTCAAAGGCTTTCTCTGCATCTATTGAGATAATCATATAGTTTTTGTCTTTCAATTTGTTAAGGTGGTGTATCACATTGATTGATTGGTGAATATTGAAGAATCCTTGCATCCCTGGGATAAAACCCACTTGGTCATGATGTATGATCTTTTTAATATGTTGTTGGATTCTGTTTACTAGAATTTTGTTAAGGATTTTTGCATCTATGTTCATCAGTGATATTGGCCTCTAGTTTTCTTTTTTTGTGGCATCTTTGTCTGGCTTTGGTATTAGGATGATGGTGGCCTCACAGAATTGAGTTTGGAAGTTTACCTCCCTCTGCAATTTTCTGGAAGAGTTTGAGTAGGATAGGTGTTAGTTCTTCTTTAAATTTTTGGTAAAATTCAGCTATGAAGCCATCTGGTCCTGTTGGAAGATTTCTGATTACAGTTTTGATTGCTGTGCTTTTGATGGGTCTGTTAAGATTTTCTATTTCTTCCTGGTTCAGTTTTGGAAAGTTATACTTTTCTAAGAATTTGTCCATTTCTTCCAAGTTGTCCATTTTATTGGCATATAGTTGCTACTAGTAGTCTCTTATGATCCTTTATATTTCTGTGTTGTCTGTTGTGATTTTTCCCTTTTCATTTCAGATTTTGTTGATTTGATTCTTCTCCGTTTTTTTCTTGATGAGTCTGGCTAATGGTTTGTCTATTTTATTTATCTTCTCAAAGAACCAGCTTTTAGCTTTGTTGATTTTGGCTATGGTCTCCTTTATTTCTTTTGCATTTATTTCTGCCCTAATTTTTATTATTTCTTTCCTTCTACTAACCCTGGGGTGCTTCATTTCTTCTTTTTCTAGTTGTTTTAGGTGTAGAGTTAGGTTATTTATTTGATTTTTCTCCTGTTTCTTGAGGTAGGCTTGTATTGCTCTGAACCTTCCCGTTAGCATTGCTTTTACTGAATCCCATAGGTTTTGGGTTGTTGTGTTTTCATTTTCATTCGTTTCTATGCATATTTTTATTTCTTTTTTTATTTCTTCTGTGATTTATTGGTTATTCAGAAGTGTGTTGTTTAGCCTCCATATGTTTGTATTTTTAATAGTTTTTTCCCTGTAGTTGACATCTAATCTTACTGCATTGTGATCAGAAAAGATGCTTGAGATGATTTCAATTTTTTTGAATTTACCAAGGATAGATTTATGGCCCAGGATGTGATCTGTCCTGGAGAAGGTTCCTCGTGCACTTGAGAAAAAGGTGAAATTCATTGTTCTAGGGTGAAATGTCCTATAGATATCTAACTTTCCAGTTAGACCTAACTGGACCATTGTCTCATTTAAAGTTTGTGTTTCCTTGCTAATTTTCTGTTTAGTTGATCTATCCATAGGTGTGAGTGGGGTATTAAAGTCTCCCACTATTAGTGTGTTACTGTTAATTTCCCCTTTCATACTTGTTAGCATTTGCCTTACATATTGCAGTGCTCCTATGTTGGGTGTATATATATTTATAATTGTTATATCTTCTTCTTGGATTGATCCTTTGATCATTATTTAGTGTCCTTCTTTGTCTCTTTTCACAGCCTTTATTTCAAAGTCTCTTTTATCTCATAGGAGTATTGTTACTCCTGCTTTCTTTTGGTCTCCTTTTGCATGAAATATCCTTTTCCAGCCCTTCACTTTCAGTCTGTTTGTGTCCCTTGTTTTGAGGTGGGTCTCTTGTAGACAGCATATGTAGGGGCCTTGTTTTTGTATCCATTCAACTGGTCTTTGTCTTTTGGTTGAGGCATTCAACCCATTTACATTTAAGGTAATTATTGATAAATATGATCCTGTTGCCATTTACTTTGTTGTTTTGGGTTCGAGTTTATAAACCTTTTCTGTGTTTCCTGTCTAGAGAAGATTCTTTAGCATTTGTTGAAGAGCGGGTTTGGTGGTACTGAATTCTCTGAGCTTTTGCTTGTCTGTAAAACTTTTGATTTCTCCTTCATATTTGAATGAGATCCTTTCTGGGTACAGTAATCTGGGTTGTAGGTTTTTCTCTTCCATTTCTTTAATTATGTCCTGCCATTCCCTTCTGGCTTGAAGAGTTTCTAAAGATCAGCTGTTTAGCCAGGACATGGAAGCAACCTAGATGCCCATCAGCAGACGAATGGATAAGGAAGCTATGGTACATATACACCATGGAATATTACTCAGCCATTAAAAAGAATTCGTTTGAATCAGTTCTAATGAGATGGATGAAACTGGAGCCCATTATACAGAGTGAAGTAAGCCAGAAAGATAAAGAACATTACAGCATACTAACACATATATATGGAATTTAGAAAGATGGTAATGATAACCCTATATGCAAAACAGAAAAAGAGACACAGATGTACAGAACAGACTTTGGACTCTGAGGGAGAAGGCGAGGGTGGGATATTTTGAGAGAACAGCATTGAAACATGTATATTATCTATGGTGAAACAGATCACCAGCCCAGGTTGGATGCATGAGACAAGTGCTCAGGCCTGGTGCACTGGGAAGACCCAGAGGGATCAGGTAGAGAGGGAGGTGGGAGGGGGGATCAGGATGGGGAATACATGTAACTCCATGGCTGATTCATGTCAATGTATGACAAAACCCACTACAATATTGTAAAGTAATTAGCCTCCAACTAATAAAAATAAATGGAAAAAAAGAAAGAAAGAAAGAAAGATCAGCTGTTATCCTTATGGGGATCCCCTTGTGAGTTATTTGTTGTTTTTCCCTTGCTGCTTTTAATATTTGTTCTTTGTGTTTGATCTTCGTTAATTTGATTAGTATATGTCTTTTGTTTTGCCCTTGGTGTTTTGCCTTGGGTTTATCCTGTTTGGGACTCTCTGGGTTTCTTGGACTTGGGTGGCTATTTCCTTCCCCGTTTTAGGGAAGTTTTCAACTATTATCTCCTCAAGTATTTTCTCATGGCCTTTTTTTGGTCTTCTTCTTCTGGGACTCCTATGATTCGAATGCTGGGGCATTTAACATTGTCCCAGATGTCTCTAAGGTTGTCCTCACTTATTTTAATTCTTTTTTCTTTTTTCCTCTCTGCTTCATTTATTTCCACCATTCTACCTTCATCCTCACTTATCCTATCTTCTGCCTCAGTTATTCTACTGTTGGTTCCCTCCAGAGTGCTTTTGATCTCATTTATTGCATTGATTGACTCTTTTTTATTTCTTCTAGGTCCTTGTCAAACTTTTCTTGCATCTTCTCAATCCTTGTCTCCAGACTATTTATCTGTAACTCCATTTTGTTTTCAAGATTTTGGATCATTTTTACTATCATTATTCTGAATTCTTTTTCAGGTAGACTCCCTACGTCCTCCTTTTTGGTTTGGTTTGGTTTGCTTTTATCATGTTCCTTTACCTGCTGAATATTTCTCTGCCTTTTCATCTTGTTTAGGTTGCTGTGTTTGGGGTGGCCTTTCTGTATGCTGAAAGTTTGTGGTTCCTCCTTATTGTGGAAGTTCCTCCCTGTGGGTGGGATTGGACAAGTGGCTTGTCAAGGTTTCCTAGTTAGGGAAGCTTGCATCAGTGTTCTCAGGGGTGAGCTGGATCTCTTGTCTCTGGAGTGCAATGAAGTGTCCAGTAGTGAGTTTTGAGGTGTCTATGGGTTGGTGTGACTTTTGGCCGCCTGTATTTTTGTGCTCAGGGCTACGTTCCTGTGTTGTTGAAGGATTAGCGTGGTGTGTTTTGCTCTGAAACTCGTTGGCTCTCGGGTTGAGCTTGGTTTCAGTGTAGGTATGGAGGCTTTTGGATGAGCTATTGTTGATTAGTGTTCCCTGGAGCCTGACTCCCTTTTTAATACCAAATTAAGTCCAAGCTCCTGACAATGTGAGGCTGAGCCAGTTGTCCCCACTCCACTGCATGTGTCCTGGCCAGCCTGTGTGTTCCCCCATCACCTGCCCTCAGGGGCGTCCCCCTTCCTCCTTATACTTGTAGATACGTAAACAGTTGGAAACGACTGAAGTGACTGAGGTGGCATGCAAACCCTAAGTGTAACAAGCAAAGCATTATGGTGGAGTGTTGGAGTGATGTCCGTGCATCATCTCCAGGGGCCAGAGGAGGCATCCAGGGCAGCATGGACTCCACGTGACAACAGTACAGGTTTCATAAAGGCACATCATTAAAGCAAAATAAAAGGCCGTTGTGAACTCTGACTAAAAGCCAGACAGGAGATCTGAGGAGGTTCTATGTAAGTGCAGAATCATCGGTAAAATGTCACTGTCGTTGCCCTGATTATGCTGTTTTGTGAGAATGCACACACACATGCAGAATGAAGAAGGAGATTAGATACTGCTGAGAAAGTCTCCCCTGGGAGAATCTGTGTCTCTGATGCGGCAGAGGTGCTAGTGGTCACACCAAGGGCAGATGGGATGCAAACCTGCCTGGTTCCTTGCTGTTGGCCTCAGTGCTCCTCTTCCTAGCTCTGCTGCTTTCCTCCAGAGGGCTGTGATACCTGTGTTTTGGCCACTAGGGGGCATGTTCTGGTAGTCTCGTGGCAGGGTAGAGGGGCAGTTCCTCAAAAAAGAGAGTCAGGGCTGGGATAAACTCAGAGGTATAACCAGTAATGCTGAAGAAGCTGAAGTTGAATGGTCCTGTGAAGACCTACAAGACCTTCTAGAACTAACACCAAAAACAGACATCCCTTTCATCCTAGAGGATAAGAATGCCAAAGTAGGAAATCAAGAGATACCTGGGGTAACAGGCAAGTTTGGCCTTGGAGTACAAAATGAAGCAGGGCAAAGGTTAATAGAGTTTTGCCAAGAGAACGCACTGGTCATAGCAAACACCCTCTTCCAACAACCAAAGAGACAACTCTATACATGGACCTCACCAGATGGTCAATACTGAAATCAGATTGATTGTATTCTTTGCAGGCAAAGATGGAGAAGCTCTATACAGTCAGCAAAAACAAGACCAGGAGCTGACTGTGGCTCAGATAATAAATTCCTTGTTGCAAAATTCAGACTTAAATTGAAGTAGGGAAAACCACTAGACCATTCAGATATGACCTAAATCAAATCCCTTACAATTATACAGTGGAAGTGACAAACAGATTCAAGGGATTAGATTTTATAGACAGAGTGCCTGAAGAATAATGGATGGAGGTTCGTAACATTCTACAGGAGGCAATGATCAAGAACATCCCCAAGGGGAAAAAATGCAAAAAGGTAAAATGTTGTCTGAGGAGGCCTTACAAATAGCTGAGAAAAGAGAAGCTAAAGGCAAAGGAGAAAAGGAAAGATATACCCATTTGAATGCAGAGTTCCAAAGAATAGCAAGGAGAGATAAGAAAGCCTTCCTCAGTGATCAATGCAAAGACATAGAGGAAAACAATAGAATGGGAAAGACTAAAGATCTCATCAAGAAAATCAGAGATACCAAGGGAACATTCCATGCAAAGATACACACAATAAAGGACAGAAACGGTATGGATCTAACAGAAGCAGAAGATAATACGAGGTGGCAAGAATACACAGAAGAACTATACAAAAAAGATCTTCATGACCCAGATAATCACGATGGTGTGATCACTCACCTAGAGCCAGACATCCTGGAATGCGAAGTCAAGTGGGCCTTAGAAAGCATCACTACAAACAAAGCTAGTGGGGGTGATGGAATTCCAGTTGAGCTATTTCAAATCCTAAAAGATGATGCTGTTAAACTGCTGCACTCAATATGCCAGCAAATTTGGAAAACTCAGTGGTGGCCATAGGACTCAAAAAGATCAGTTTCATTCCAGTCCCAAAGAAAGGCAATGCCAAAGAATCATCAAACTACCACATAATTGCACTCATTTCACACACTAGCAAAGTAATGCTCAAAATTCTCCAAACCAATCTTCAACAGTACTTGAACCGTGAACTTCCAGATGTTCAAGCTGAATTTAGAAAAGGCAGAGGAACCAGAGATCAAATGGCCAACATCTGATGGATCATCAAAAAAGCAAGAGAGTTCCAGAAAAACATACACTTCTGCTTAATTGACTATGCCAAAGCCTTTGACTGTGTGGATCACAACAAACTGTGGAAAATTCTTAAGGAGATGGGAACACCAGACCATCTTACCTGCCTCCTGAGAAATCTGTATGCAGGTTAAGAGGCAGCAGTTAGAACTGGGCATGGAACAACAGACTGGTTTCAAATCGGGAAAGGAGTACATCAAGGCTGTACGTCACCCAGGTTATTTAACTTACATGCCGAGTACATCATGAGAAATGCTGGGCTGGCTGAAGCACAAGCTGGAATCAAGACTGTAGGGAGAAATATCAATAGCCTCAGATATGCAGATGTTACCACCCTTATGGCAGAGAGGGAAGAACTAAAGAACCTCTTGATGAAAGTGAAAGAGGACAGTGAAAAAGTTGGCTTAAAACTCAACATTCAGAAAACTAAGATCATGGCATCTGGTCCCATCACTTCATGGCAAATAGATGGGGAAACAGTGGAAACAGTGACAGACTATTTTCTTCGGCTCCAAAATCACTGCAGATGGTGACTGCAGACATGAAATTAAAAGACACTTGCTCCTTGGAAGAAAAGCTATGACCAATCTAGAGAGCATATTAAAAAGCAGAGACATTACTTTGCTGACAAATGTCCATCTAATCAAAGCTATGGTTTTTCCAGTAGTCATGTGTAGATGTGAGAGTTGGACTATAAAGAAAGCCGAGTGTTGAAGAATTGTTACTTTTGAACTGTGGTGTTGGAGAAGACTCTTGAGAGTCCCTTGGACAGCAAGGAGATCCAACCAGTCCATCCTAAAGGAAATCAGTGCTGAATATTCATTAGAAGGACTGATACTAAAGCTGAAACTCTAATACTTTGGCCACCTCATGCAAAGAACTGACTCACTGGGACAGACCCTGATACTGGGAAAGAGTGAAGGCAAGAGGAGAAGGGGATGACAGAGGATGAGATGGTTGGATGACATCACCAACTGAATGGACATGAGTCTGAGTAAGCTCCGGGAATTGGTGATGGATAGGGAAGCCCGGCGTGCTGTGGTTCATGGGGTCACAAAGAGTTGGACATGACTGAGCAACTGAACTGAACTGAACGTCACAGGACATTTAGCTCAGTGATTTCCAGACTGCACTTGGCACCAGAACACTCTCATCAGCTGAAGTTCTACATAGAAAGGCTGGGCTGGCAGTGGGAGAGCAGCTTTCCTGAGAAGGGTATCCCAGTGAAACCCTGGGATCTCCATGGTAAGATTTGGACACCACTCTCTTGCAGCCAAAGTATTGGAGCTTCAGCTTCAGCATCAGTCCTTCCAATGAACATTCAGAGTTTATTTCCTTTAGGATTGACTGCTTTGATCTCTTTGCTGTCCAAGAGACCTTCAAGAGTCTTCTTCAGCACCACAATTTGAAAGCATCAATTCTTTGGTACTCAGCCTTCTTTATGGTCTAACTCTCGCATCCGTACACAACTACTGGAGAAACGATAACTTTGACTGGATGGACCTTTGTCAGCAATAAATAGTGGTAATAACAAGGAAAGCTCTACAGTAAGTCTTAGGATGATTTCTATGCATTATCTACAGGGGCCAGAGGAGGCATCCAGGACGGGATGGACTCCATGCACCGACAGTATAGGTTTCATAAAGGCACATCATTAAAGCAAAATAAAAAGCCATTATAAACTCTAAGGGGGAGAGTCAACTAAAAATTGATATGTGTTCCAGATAGGGTGCCAACTAATATTTGGCATGATTTTTAAGACTTGATGGAGAATTTTAAAATATTAATAGAGTCCATCTGGCTTTGATATTAGAACTTCCCTCTGTCACTGACCCAGAGGTCATGATAGTGAACCTTCACCCAAAAGTTATAATCCAAGCCTCTGCTTGGCCTGGCAGAGAAACATAATGACACAGTTAAGACAAAATAAATGCTCTTTACTATAGGGTTGGCCAAAAAGTTCGTCCCATGTCTGGAGTGACTGTGCATGAGCGCCTGAGTGGTGCGAGCTGGGCTGCTTGCTTTGTCTCCTAACCTTGGCTCCTCCTGTTATGTCCTTGCACCCAGGTGTACTTAAGGGAACCTGCCCAGGAATAGGGAACATCCCCCATCTCCCCACCCACCTGCCTTCCTCTGCATCCTCGACCTCCCTGGCTTCCTCTCACCAGGGCCCCCATCTTTCACCTTGGTTGTTTCCGACCCTGCAGTCGCTATCTGGGTCAGATTTGGGAGACAGTGTTTGCATTTGCCCCTGTCTCAGCCCCCACCCCATGTGGCACATTGAAGAACGGGAAAAGAACTGCTCTGGACACATAGGTATCTCCTGCCTCTTCTCTCAGCTACAGAGCTCATTGAGATGTGGTTGCTGGGGCCCTGCCGACTCCCTCACAGGGCACCATCACCTCCCTGCCCTCCTGCTGCCTCTACAGTCATGAGTCCAGGCAAGAGCCCACTTGCTCGGCATCTTTCTCCTCGGCCCTGGCTGTAGGTCAGCTTCCCTGAACTAACGGAAGACTGTCTGCCCAGCATTTGTGTCTGGAACACATTCATCACATCCACTGCAACCAAGTTCTACTGTTCCACCTCCCAGGCCTGGGTGCATCGTCTTTAAGTTGTGGGGGACGTTTATATCTTGACAGTGAGATTGGGTTTCCATCAGTCATATGGAGGTTTGTGTGTATGTTTTAAAATTGTTTTAAAAAAAGTACTCAGACAAAAAGAACAGAATCTCAGTGGCTCTTAAACATCTGAATTAACCATGAGGGAGCTGAAAGCTATGTTGTTTGCGACAAGAGCAGGGTTTTTATTGGACAAGCCCCAGAAGAAACATTAAAAGGCTCCATGTTTTTGTATATTTTGATATAATTACTCTGTACCTCCATTAATCCCACTGGAAAATTAGTAAAAAACAAAAAACAAAAAACAGGATCTCCCTTAAAGGCAGATAGTACATCCAGATGGAGCCTTCCTGAATGAAAGGCATCACCAAAACAACGTTAAATGTTGACGTTTCCTGATATATCAGATGCCACCCTCTCCTTTATCTTCTCTTTAGTTTTAAAGAAGCTGTTTTTCCTTTCCAAAACCAGAAGCTCATTTGCTTTTTAAAACCAGGTTGCTTATTTACAGTTAGGAGTGATCAAATTTAGAAACAAACACTTTAAGCTGTGGTTTCATTTGTGCTGTTTCCACGGGAGCCTAGTAAATCCATGTGATACGTGATGAAGTTCTTCAGCCAGCAAAGTGACGTCTGTGAGTGACCATGACCACAGCCCGCCTGAAGCCCCCTCTACTCTCCTGCTTCTCTTTCCCAGACAAGCTGACGCAGAGTCAGAGCGTCCGTCCTGCTGGGAGCCGTGGGGAACCTCGGCTGATACCTGTCCTGTGCCCGCGTTGAAAGCTGGTCAGCAAAAGAGACTCCTTTTTTCTCTCCCTCTTCTGCAGAATCCCAGCCCGGGGCTGTTTGCTGTGAAGCACCCTCTGACTTACGTGGAAACCTTGATCGATTACCACCTGTGCCCCCACCCCAAGTACAAGTTCACCAAGGAGTGCCACTGCGGCTCCAGCATCCCCATCACCCAGAAGCAGTTTCTCCATCACACGGTAAAGCCGTCGTCCCAGGCTCAGCGGCAGAACTGGGCCTGGGCTGCAGGGACCAGGGGCTGGGGGACGAGGAAGTGGGGCGTCACAGCTGGAACTGGCAATAAGAGAGTTTGCAGCCACGGCTGCAGAACAAGGAGAGTAACCATGGCACGGGGCCCTGGCATGCCCCAGCCCTGGAGCGGGGCAGGCGGGTTCACCACACCACCCCGTCTGCCTGTGCCCCTTCCCAGGCTTCACGTTGCCCCCTCTCAACATTCTTATTCTTTTCCTTTGAAGGCTATGCCTAACATCATTTTATTCCCACTGTGACCGTGTAAGAGAAGTCACATTGTGGTCACAATCCTGGGGTCTGACCCTCTCTCTCTTTGGTTCCTAACAAGGAGAGAGGTCAGAAGGGACAGGGTGGTGATGTGACCAACACACAGTGAGAAGGAGGCTCCCCAGAGTCCCTTCTTCCCTGGATAACCAGCCTGACCTCAGTTTCCAGCAGTGTCTCCTGCGGGTGACCCTCAGCCCTTGCACACTCGACAAAACCCCACCTTAGGTCATCATCTTGGCCCTACTCCTGCCAGCCCCACTTCACACCTCTTGCCACATCACTTTCCTGCCTCTTGGGTGTACAGTTCCAGCCATGACCCCTGTGGTCCTCACTCCCTTCTCCTTCCTCATCCCCGAGTGCAGCCACCCTGGATCCCCCCAGTCTGCCCTACACACCTCATGACTCCCTCTCTCCCACCTGGGTGCCAACACCACACCACCACCACCCCTCACCCCGCCGCAGAAGCCTTCCTTCCGTTCAAATCTTATCCAGTCCTTTTCCACTTTGAAAGCCCTCCATGGTCCCCACTGCCCATGGGAGCAGCTCCAAGCTCATGAGCTTGGCCCGTGAGACCCTTCCCAACCAGCCTGCCTTCCTGGCCGCATTTTCTGTCAGCCCCCATCACGCGCCCTGCCCTCAGTGACCCCTGATCACACCCCCTTGGCATCTCAGTGCAGTGGCACGGGCTCACCCCCCTGACCCCCACTGCCCGGAACAGCCTTTGATGAGCTGATCCGTGCTCTCTAAATGTCGCATTAGCATCACATTCACAGTATTCCAAACAGATGGAGAGGCCTGACCGGCCCCTCCACACCAGGACCCTTGCTTCTCTGCCTCATAAGTCAGGGCACGAACCTCTCCTACCTCCTGCTTTAATTCCTGCAGCTTCGTTGAACACTGTTTGCTGGAGCAGTTGTCTTTTTTAGCCTCAGAAAAATTCTATTAAGCTTAAATGGTAAATTTTGCAGTTCAACTTTTAAGACTGAAAATTAGCCAGCTGAGTGAAACTGAAGTGCTTCCTGGACTGTACCATGGTCCCCCTGTGCTGGCTCTATTACAGGACATAATACCTGGAGTGATGACCTGGAAGAGGTTCCAAAGCCTGGTGCTCTCATCCCTGCCCGAAACCTCGAAGACAGAGGTGTTGCCGAGGTAAGCCCAGCTCACGTTGCCTCAGAGGGGTATGTGTGCCCCTCTGATTACAGAGACTGTGACCCCGAAAGTTGCCTGTCCATAAAATATCAAATCTTACTTTTGGTGCATGAGGGAAGTTTGGTAGTCAGAGGGATATGATGATGTGTAACTGATTTTCATCTCTCTATCTTGAGATAAACTTTATTTCTTTTAACTTTTGTTGACATCTAGTTGATTTACAATGTTTTGTTTCAGATTTACAGCACAATGACTCAGATACTTGTGTATA
Source organism: Cervus canadensis (assembly GCF_019320065.1). NCBI lineage: Eukaryota > Metazoa > Chordata > Mammalia > Artiodactyla > Cervidae > Cervus > Cervus canadensis. Next base: position 7,324,145 of record NC_057400.1, on the reverse strand, counting down.
TGTATGTGTATCTATGTAGATATATATAGGTAAATTCTTTTTCTACATTCTCTTCCATTATTGATTATTACAAGATATCAAGTGTAGTTCCCTGTGCTATATAGAAGGTCCTTGTTGGTTACCTATTTTATATATAGTAGTGTGTATATGTTAATCCTAATCTTCTAATTTATCTCTACCCCCTACTTTTCTCCTTTGGTAGCCATAAGTTTTTTTTCTATGTCTGTGAGTCTATTTTTGTTTTGTAAATAATTTCATTTATATCATTTTTAGATTCCACGTACAAGTAATATCATATGATATTTGTCTTACACTTCGTATGATCATCTCAAGGTCCGTTCATGTTGCTGCAGATGGCATTATTTCATTCTTTTTTACGGCTGAGTAATATTCCATGGTGTATATCTATCATGTCTTCTTGATCCACTTCTCTGTTGATGGACACTTAGGTGGCCTCCCTGTCTTGGTATTGTAAACAGTGCTGCTATGAACTTTGAAGTACATATATCTTTTCTAATTGTGTTTTTTTTTTCTAGATATATGCCCAGGAGTGGGATTGTAGGATCATATCATAGCTCTTGAGATAAACTTTAAAAAAACTAATGTCACAGGGCTTCCCTGGTATTCCAGGGATTAGGAATCCTCCCGCCAATGCAGGGACACAGATTTGATCACTGATCTGGGATGATCGCATATGCTGAGGGACAGCCGAGCCCATGTGCCCCAGCTGCTGAGCCCGAACGCTGGAGCCCGTGCCCTGTCCACAACAAGAGAAACCGCTGCAGTGAAAATCCCACGCCCTGCAGCTGGAGAATAACCCCCACTCACCACAACTAGAGAAAGCCCCTGTGCAGCAGCAGAGACCCGGCACAGCCAGAAGCAAATAAATAACAAATAAATTAATAATTGGGGTTTTTAGAAAAAAAAATTAATGTCATGGTGGATCATTGACCACGCTTCAATAAAAGTAGACAACCAATCTGCATAACTCAACTGAAATAGTCATGGTTCATTTTCAGCATTTTAGAATTGCCATGATTAGCTGCCTACACCCTCCTTATCCACACCAAAGGACCCAGGTCTCTCCATGCCCCAGCCTGGCCCTTCACCGGGAGGCCCCACAGCTGTCATCAGAGACAGAGCAGGTAGATGGGAATAGTGTTAGACCAAAGAAGGAGGAAATTTAGAGTAAGCACATTCTTGCTAATTTGCTTAACTAGCAGCTCTTCAAAGCCCTAAGATCAAACAACCAGCTGATGCCTTTTCCGTAAGACACAGCCTGGTCAGTGACCTGCTCCTGAGCCCTGGAATTTACTTATTTGGTCCATTGTCCTTACAAACGTAGTAAAATGAGTTGCTGGTGAGCAAACCTGACTAGTCTCCCAATATGATGACCATCAGCAGTGACCTGTCACTCAAATCCTTTGATCTGGAGTGAGGCCCACCCCAAGGGGGCAACGCCCCACCACGGCCCCAGAAGTCGTCAGCTCCGCCTGGGCCTAAGCACTGCCACCAACCAGGGTCAGTGGGTGCTTACACCCTGACTTCTGCCAGCGTGTCCTGGTTCCTCACCATCATCAGAATTCCCCCAGGTCCTCAAGAGCCGTGCGACCTCAGCCACACTCTGGTCAGCTCTTTGGGCCAAGTCCTCTCATCCAGAACCCAGGCCGATCAGACCTGCTCAGCCTTGACATTTTCGTTTTAGTAAAAGTAGGAGGCGACTTCCCTGTTGGTCCAATGGTTAAGAATCTGCCTTTCAGTGCAGGCGACATGGGTTCGATCCCTGGTCTGGGAGCTTGGATCCCACCTGCCACGGGGCAACTATGCCGGTGCACTGCAACTCTTGGAGAGTCTGTGTGCCACAAGGAAAGATCCCGCATGATGCAACTAAGATGCAACACAGTCAAATAACAAATAATTTTTTTTTTTTAAGTAGGAAAGCTCACCCCAATGTGCACCAACCCCATATGCACTGTCACCCACATATCCCCAGGGATTCAAGAAGGCGATTGAAATCCAGTTTGTGACCCTAGAACCCTTACCTTTACTTCTTCCTCCACTGCCAGCAGAAAAGCTCTTCCTGAATTCATCAAAATCCAGGCTTTTCCACGTGCTGTTCCTTTCAGGTCATTTTTTCCAGTGTGTCTCTACCGCCCTCCTTTGCCTGGAGCTGAGCATGAGAGCGAGCAGAGGATGTGGGCCATGGGAAGGGCTCAGAAATGTTGGTTCCTTTTCTGTGAACTCATGTTACTGAACCAAACCTGGGCCCGCTCACCTGCGCACAGCAAAGCCAGTCTCCTGACACAAGGCTGTGATGGAAGTGAAAGTTGCTCAGTTGTGTCCCCATGGACTGCAGCCCGCCAGGCTGCTCTGTCCATGGGATTCTCCAGGCAAGAATACTGGAGCGGGTTGCCATTCCCTTCTCCAGGGAATCTTCCCAACCCAGGGACCGAACCCAGGTCTCCTGCATTGCAGGTGGATTCTTTACCATCTGAGCCACCAGGGAAGCCCCAAGAAAGTGTTTATTGCAGGCACCAAGCAAGGAGAACAAGGCAGCTAAAGCTCAAAAAGCCCAACTCCCCTTGGCTTTCGGGGAAGCGTTTTTAAAGCCCAGGTGAGGGAGGGGGGTTGCAGGGTGTGTGATCAGCTCACCATACACAGGTCTCTGATTGGCTGATGGTGAGTTTACAGGATTATGTCATGTTGTCAGTTCTCAGGTTACCATAGGTCTGGGGGCTCAGTGGTCACAGTCATCACATAGTTAACTTCTTGCATTTATGGGGGGAGGTTTGGCATCTGTAACTCAGGAATGTGCATCATATACTGTTATCTGGGCATTTCTGAGTGGAGCTATAGCTATAGGACCTGGAGAGGGGTCTGTAGCTCACCACTAGCTCACACTCTGCAGCCCCTCACCCCAAGTTTTGCCTTTAAAAACTTCCCCCTGAAAACCTTCGGGCAGTTCTGAAGGTTTGGGCACAAGCCACCCCCCTTCTCCCTACTGGCTCCTCGGGCTGGAGGGAACAGCCTTACAGAGAGAAGGACACTCTGGTGTCCGAGGGACCCGATAGCCCTTCACCCACTCTGCTCCTTGGGGGAGTCACCCATCCCAGAAGCCCTTGAGCAGTGATTCCCTCGTCTGTGGAATGGGGACCTGAAGGAGGCCCTGCAGTGTCCCTAATAACTCTTCCCACCCACTGAGCCTTGCAGTCGCTCGGCTGCCGCCAGGTGGCGATGACCCTCCATCACCCGGACTCAGATCCTCATTTTGCTGAGGGGTGGCGGCCCTTCAGAGCAGACCCCAGTCATCTGCGTGTGGCCCCCTCCCCTAGACAGAGCATGTAAAATGAGAAGTGGTGGGGAGTGCAGACGGCCAGGGTCCACCAGCTGTCAGCAAGCACGGGTCTCAAGAATTAAGACAAAAACATCCTGGTTTTTTTTTTTTTTTCCCCAAAGCTGTATCCTTGGGAAAATCTCCTGAGGCTATTCTTTCAAAAGGCACTCAGAGTGCAGTTACTTTGGGCTTGAATTAAGCATGAATTCCGTATGAATTAAAACTCTGCAACTAGGAGTTGTCACCTCCAGCTTCTGTGTCTGAGTGCTCTGTTGGGCCAATTTGTTTCAAAATAAAGCATAATTGCATGACAGATTATAAAGTCAAGAGAGGATTCTTTGTTTCTTCATCATGTATTTCCATGATGTAAGATTCTAGGTCATGTTTTTGTTTCTAAAAGAGTTACAGAATAATAATGGTATTCCTTTTTAACTTCCCACAGACCCACTAATGATATTCCAACTTGCAGTCATTGTTCTTGAATAGATTACCTGTTTCTTAGCCGGTATTTCCCCTGTATTTTTGCTGCTGAGAGTTATGCTTTTTGTTAAATCATGCAATGTTATTTAATGTTTATTTATTCCAAGTCATTTTTGCATTCATAATAATCAAAACAGCTCACTTGGGTTCTCTGCTCTTTAATAAATTCAGAAAGAATTTATTGAGTCTCTGTGACTCCCATGAAATCTGAGTCAGCATCAATGAAGAAATTACCTATTAATAATCCAGCGGTGCCAGACTTTGCGATGTCATAGATGGGTGAAGTGTCCAGAAGAATCTTAGGAACTGACTCAGGGTTGTCGGAGTTTTACTTTTCCAAGAAAGACATGAAACAAAACAAAGCAAAATATAACACCCAAACACCATCCACTGTCACCACCCTTTCAGTTCCAGAGGAGCGCATTAACACGTAGAAAAGTAAGAGGGACATGGTCTCAGGATTTAAAAATTAGATGAGTTTGGTCTCATGAAAAACCTTTAGTTATTGCTATTCTGTCTTCCAGACCAGCCTGGCCTTGGAAGAGTGGTCCAGGCTCCCACCTTCTATTCCTTCCTCAGCTACATGCACTTGGAGATCTCAGTGGGACTGTCCATTAGAACCTGCATTCTTTGTCATAAAGTCAGTAAATAAGGTTAATCTCTGGGTGGTGGAGGCCAGGTCCCTTTTGGTGAGGAATGGTATTAGAGACCAAAATCTAGGTTCCTGGTGAACACACTGCCCCTGGGGGTGGAGGGGTGTTGTTTCTTGGCCTCCTCAGCAGACAATCCAGAGTGTGGGGAAGTGCATGTATATACATATACACTCACCCATATGTACATAGCCATACAAAAATGCATGACCACGTACATCTATACACATATGCACATATACATGTGCACATACACACACTTAAACACACCTATCCCCATTTTGGAAATCATGAATCTACGCTGGTGCTTATAATCCCAGCCCACACTCATGGAGTTGCTTAGTTATCTGTCTCTTCTTCCTCTGTGAGAACCCTGGCTTCCTAAGACATTTACTCGCTCAGTTTTATAGAATGTTGAAAATATTTTCAGAATGACTTCACCTATAACCACTTTAATAAACAAGCATAGTAAATAGAGTTCAAGATTTATTTGCAGTTTTCTCCCTACCCCCATTCTATCCAAGACGTGGATATATATTCAAATACTGTATTTATGAATTATTTGGATTACTCCTTTTCTCTTTTTTTAAGTATTTTTTAATTGAAGTATATTTGATTGACAAAGTTTTAGGTGTACAGCAAAGTGATACAGCTATATATATATATATTCCTTTCCAGATTCTTTTTCCTATTATAGGTTATTACAGGATATTGACTATAACTCCTTCCTTTTCTCCTTTCTTTTTTCTTTCTCTCCCTTCCTCTTTCTCTCTGTTTTCCCCTCCACTGTGCTTATGGAATTCATATGAAATTTTATGTGTTTCAGTTTGCTTTCAGTTTAGGGGCTTTTCCTCCCTTTCGTTAGAGAAGGAAATGGCAACCCTCTGCAGTATTCTTGCCTGGAGAATCCCATGGACAGAGGAGTCTGGCAGGCTACAGTCCCTGGGGTTGCAAAGAGTCAGACACGGCTGAGCAACTACCACTCACTCACTCCTCCCTTTCATACTGATTTAATTTTATTTTTTGAATATGTAGAATATTAACATGCTAACCAAATTCACAGCTACACAAGAAGTCAGACTCAGACACGGGTCACTCCATCCCACCTCCCTTCCACCCTTGTTGGTAGCCAGCTAGGTCTTCTAACACCATTCCCATGTTTCTCTTCGTAATGCTAAGCAGAATATATGTATTTTCATGTTTCCCCTCTTCTTATTCACAAAGTGGCACACTGGAGAAGCTCCTCTGTATTTTGCTGTTTTCACTTATAACGTCCCCTGAAAATCACTCCACATTAGCTGATAAAGATCCTCCTCACTCTTTTCACAGCTGTAAAAACCATGGGCCGTAGCTGCACTCAACCAAGCCCTGTGCTTGGGGGGCCAGGCACATTTTTGCTTATTAAACAAGAAGAAACTTATCTCCAAGGCATATCTGCACACACCAAGGAGGCTTCCATTAATCCCCCTGGTTTCCCATCCCAGCCACCTGCAGGGCCGGTAAGGTCAGTTTCCTGCCATGGGTCATTTTTCACTCTTTTTTATGAGACAGCACTCCTCCCAGCTTCTCGAAGCTTATTCTGAAAAATTATTAAAAATGTATATCCATTTGTGACTTTTTCCCTATTCCCTTTGCTGTTGTGTGTTCAGTTTTTATTCTTCTAATAGCATTTGAGAGGTGTGTGAGGAGTTGAGACCAAAAAAAGGAAAAATTTTTGAAAGATGAGTGTTTATTCCACCAACTTGAAACAGAAATATATTGTCAACTTTAAAATTAACAAACTGTTTTTTCCTCCCCATCTCAGTGCTTTTAATGTCCTCGATACCCAGTAATTTTTATGTAAAACTCTAAAGTTATAATACCAAACAATATGTAAGGAGGTGGGGAGGAGGTCTGAAATTGAATAAACCACTAAGGAAGAGTATAAATGTGGGAAAAAAATATTAGGAACAAAAAGTAAACTATCTAGCTGCCCCACCGCACCTCCACCCCCAGGAAATAAAGTAAGTTTAGATACTACACATTTGAAAATTCTTTTCCTAAGCTCTGGGAAGTATCTTATTTAGCACCATTCTTTTGGATTTGACCAGTACCCCTCACAGCCTGCAATGCAGGAGACCCAGGTTCAGTCTCTGGGTCAGGAAGATCCCTTGGAGTAGAAAATGGCAACCCACTCCAGTATTCTTGCCTGGAGAATTCCATGGACAGAGGAGCCTGGCAGGCTCCAGTCCACGGGGTCACAAAGAGTCAGACGCAACTGAGCTAGTAATGCTTTCACTTTTTACTTTCATCACCACCACCCACCCCCTGCCTGTACCTCTAGGGAGACATGGGTGGGTCTCCAGGGGTGAAGAGGACAGGATGGTAGCATAAAATAGGTAAAATAGAAGTGCTTTAGAAGGTTGTGTGAAGACCCCGAGACTACTAACGTGGTCACATATCCCTGTGCTCTTTCCTCAGCTGTAATTCCTTCAACCTGACCATGCTGCCTGTCGACGTCCCTGCCGTTCTTGACGCCTTGCCAGAAGAAGACAGGATGGAGACAGCTGAACGGTACTTTTTTTACCTGTGGTCTCTACTGTCGTCTATGTTCCAGAAACATGCCAGGTGCTCTGAGAGATTTCCAAGGAGCACGCAGCACCTGAGCTTGCAGCCCCGCCAAGACACGGCTGACACTCAGCCAGACCCTCAGCAGATAAGATGCTGGATTCGTGGTGGAGAATAATAAATAGTCTCAGGTCTCAAACTGGCTGGCCTTTCAGTGCTGCAGGTGCTCAAGGAGGGGTGAGCAGAGTGGGTGCTAAGTGGACTTCCAAGGCTGCAGAATCACATGCACTTGGGTTAGTATTCAGAGGGCAGGTAGGATTTGGAGGGGCAAGAAAAATATAGCTCCCACCCCAAACAAATAAAATATTTTTAAAAGAAAAGTCAAAAACAAAAATTTTAAGAAAAAAGGGGAAAAAAGAAACCTAGGAGCCCCAAAGTAAATAAAAAACAAACAAAAAAAATTAAGGAAAAAGAAAAATAGCCTCCAAACGAAGGCACTTAAATTTTATTTTACTGATGAGCATCCAACATCCAATGAGAATGTGTCCTTGAATCTGCTGTGGCCACGCCCACTTTGGCTCTTCCCAGGTGGTGCTAGGGGTAAAGAACACGTCTGCCAATGCAGGAGACATAAGAAACGTGGGTTTGATTCCTGGGTTGGGATGATCCCCTGGAGAAGGAAATGGCAACCCCCTCCAGTATTCTTACCTGGAGAATCCCATGGACAGAGGAACCCGTCAGGCTACAATTCATGGGGTTGCAAGGGTCAGACAGGACTGAAGCGACTTGGCACAGCACGCCCACTTTAATATTTCTCCCTGTAAATAACCAGTGAGTGAAGGACTAAATACTGGCTTTTGTGAGACCTGCCCACAAGCGGTGGTACTTGGCAATACTTGGACGTCTGAGGCTTAGAGCCCAGGTCTGAACAGGGAAGTGGAGTGTCTGCTACTCGAACCCCAGAGCATGCGGGCGTTTCCTGAGGATGCTGCAGCCACGTGGGTGGCAGGGGTGACATTCAGTTTGGGGAGGCAGGTGAGGGGATGCTCTGCAGGCCCCTCCCTGTTCAGCACTGATGTTCAGACTCAGGAGTCAATACCTCACTAATGTGCAGACTCATGAGTCAGTTTCCTCATCTTTGAAATGAGAACAGTCGTTCCTACTTCACAGGGGTTGTCAATTAAGGAAGAGGAGGAGGAGGAGGAGGAGGGTAGTTGTAGCAGCAACATTTACTGAGCATTAAATGTGAGTCAGGCCCAGCGCTTGGCAAGAGTTCCATTCACTCCAGCAATGAGGTCTTCTTATTTTCCACACTTTGGAGATGAGGAAACTGCTAACGGGAAGCAGTTTTGCAAATCACTGTCTTGTAAATCACCAGCATCAAGGTTGGCACAGAGCAGCCGCTTAGCAAAGATGAGGCGATCGGAGTGCCTTTGTGCAGTTTACAAGGGTGTTTTCCCAAACAGAATACGGCTCTGCCCACCTCTGTGTATGTTTTGCTGTGAGGAGAGGGTTCCTGTTTGTAATTCTAAATTTTGAAGCCTCTGTTGGTCTTGGAGGCATTTCTATTTGAGTGTAGCAGAGACAGCCACTCAAAATAATTGTCTCCTCTTCTACAGAAATAGAATTGTTGAAACTGGAGGCTCAGTGTCACCTGAGTTAGGTCATCCATGCGACTCGGCCTTTACCAGGAGGGCAGGAGAAGACGTGAGATGTCCTCCTGAGGGCAGGACCGGGATGGAGCGGGGTTTACCTCCTGCAGACTCTCTCCCTGCTTCCTGGAGCTGGAACTCACACTTGCAGTGACCCAGCTGTAACTGGTAGACAACCAAGCGCCAGGCCAGGGGTCCACAAACAGCCAAATCTGGCCTACCACCCATTTTTGCAAAACACCCGTCTTATTGAAACACAGCCACACTCATTCACTTGAATGTTTTCCACGACTTCTTTCATGCCGCAACAGTGTGCGCGCACGCTAAGTCGCTCAGGATGTCCAGCTCTTTGCGACCCTGTGGACTGCAGCCCGCCAGGTTCCTCTGTCCGTGGGATTCTCCAGGCAAGAATACTGGGGTAGGGTGCCATTCTCTTCTCCAGCGGATTTTCCTGACCCAGGGATCAAACCAGTGTCTCTTATGGCTCCTGCATTGGCAGACGGATTATTTATCACTAGTGCCACCTGGGAAGCTAATTGTAAAGAGACCGACTGAGGCCTTTACTGAAAAAGTTTCCTGACCCCTGCTGTAACAGGTAGCAGACCTCAAGATAAAAATAACCTCAATCCCTGTAATTTCTTCTCTCACCTGTAGATTATTTAGAAGCATATTGTTTTCTTTTTAAAGCAGTTGTGGATTTTTTGGTTATCTTCTTTGCTATTGATTTCTAATCTAATTCCATTGTGGTTACAGAACATTCTCAGAATGATTTCAACCTTTTGAAATATTCATGCTTTCCTTACGGTCCAAGATACGGTCAATATTGGTAAATGTTGCATGTACACCTGCAAACAATATGCATTCTGTAACCCCATTTTTCCTTTACTTGGGGATGGTTTTGATCACCACCTCCTGTACAATGTTGTGAACTTACATCCATAGTTCTTCAGGCTGTCTGTCTACCAGATCTAGTCCTTTGAATCTTTTCATCACCTCCACTGTATAATCAAAAGGGATTTGATTTAGGTCTTACCTGAAGGGTCTAGTGGTTTTCCCTACTTTCTTCAATTTAAGCCTGAATTTTGCAATAAGGAGTTCATGATCTGAGTCTCACAGTCAGCTCCGGTCTAGTTTTTACTGACCGTATAGAGCTTTTGCATCTTCCACTGCAAAGAACGTAATCAATCTAATTTCAGTTTTGACCATCCAGAGATGTCCATGTGCAGTCATCTCTTGTGTCATTGGAAAAGGGTATTTGCTATGACCAGCTGAGGAAAGAAGAACAGTGAGAGGCAGGGGAGAAAGGGGTAGATTACTCAATTGAATGCAGAGTTCCAGAGGATATCAAGGAAAGAGAAGAGGGCCTTCTTAAATGAACAATGCAAAGAAATAGAGGAAAACAATAGAATGAGAAAGACTAGCGATCTCTTCAAGAAAATTGGAGCTATCAGGGAATACTTCATGCAAGGACAGGCACAATAAAGGACAGAAACGGTAAGGACCTAACAAAAGCAGAAGAGATTAAGAAGAGGTGGCAAGAATACACAGAAGAACTATACAAAAAAGTCTTAAAGACCTGGATAACCACGATGGTGTGCTCACTCACCTAGAACCAGACATCCTGGAGTGTGAAGTCAAGTGGGCTTTAGAAAGCATTATTACGAACAAAGCTAGTGAAGGTGATGGAATTCCAGCTGAGTTATTTAAAATCCTAAAAGATGATGCTGTTAAAGTGTTGCACTCAATATTCCAGCAAATTTGGAAAACTCAGCAGTGGCCACAGGGCTGAAAAAGGTCAGTTTTCATTCCAGTCCCAAAGACAGGCAATGCCAAAGAATGTTCAAACTACCAGACAGTTGTGCTCATTTCACATACTAGCAAGGTTATGCTCAAAATCCTTCAAGCTAGGGTTTAACAGCATGTGAACTGAGAACTTGCAGGTGAACTGAGAACTTGCAGGTGTACAAGCCGGGTTTAGAAAAGGCAGAGGAACCAGAGATTGAATTGCCAGCATTCATTGGAGAAAGCAAGGGAATTCCAGAAGAATATCTGCTTCCTTGACTTTGCTAAAGCCTTTGACTTTGTGCACCACAGCAGACTGTGGAAAATTCTTAAAGAGACGGGAGTACCAGACCACCTTCCCTGTCCCCTGAGAAACCTGTGTGTGGGTCAACAAACAGCAATTAGAACTGGACATGAAACAGCTGGTTCAAAATTGGGAAAGAAGTATGACAAGGCTGTATATTGTCACCCTGCTTATTTAACTCCTAGGCAGAGAACATCATGCAAAATGCCGGGCTGGATAAATCACAAGCTGGAATCAAGATTACCAGGAGAAATATCAACAACCTCAGATATGCAGATGACACCACTCTAATGGCAGAAAGTGAAGAGGAATAAAAGAGCCTCTTGATGAGGGTGAAAGAGGAGAATGAAAAAATCTGGCTTGAAACTCAGTATCAAAAAAAATTAAGACCATGGCATCTGATCCCATCACTTCATGGTAAATAGAAGGGGAAAAACTGGAAGCAGAGACCGGTTTTATTTTCTTGAGCTCCAAAATCACTGTGGACAGTGACTGTAGCTATGAAATTAAAAGACGCTTGCTTCTTGGAAGGAAAGCTATGACACACCTAGACAGTGTATTGAAAAGCAGAGACATCACTTTGACTTTGTATAGTCAAAGCTGTGGTTTTTCCCAGTAGTCATATATGGCTGTGAGAGTTGGACCATAAAGAAGGCTGAGCACCAAAGAATTGATGCTTTTGAACTGTAGTGCTAGAGAAGATTCTTCAGAGTTCCTTGGACAGCAAGGAAATCAGACCAGTCAATCCTAAAGAAAGGCAACCCTGAATATCTATTGGAAGGACTGATGCTGAAGCTGAAGCTCCAATACTTTGGCCACCTGATGAAAAGAGCCGACTCATTGGAAAAGACCCTGATGCTGGGAAAGATTGAGGACAGGAGGAGAAGGGGGTGACAGAGGATGAGATGGTTGGATGGCATCATCAACTCAATGGATATGAGTTTGAGCAAACTCCAGGAGATAGTGAAGGTCAGGGAAGCCTGTTCTGCTGCAGTCCGTGGGGTCACAAAGAGTCAGACGTGACTTGGCCACTGAACAACATCAGGAGGTAGTGGAGGACAGAGGCACCTAGCGTGCTACAGGCCCTGAGGCTGCAAAGCATCAGACATGACTTAGCCACTGAACATCAACAACTACAACAACAAACCCCATTTTTATTTTTATTTTTTATATATGTAAATATTCATTGCAGCTTTATTTGTAATAGCCAGAAACTATTGGAAAATCCAAATATTCATAAACAGTTGAATAGATAAGCAAATAGTGGTATATCAATGAAATACTACTCAGCAATGAAAAGAAAGAGTTACAGAAATGCACAATAATGTGGACCATTCCTCAAAATCTTTATGCTGAGTGAAAGAACTATGCCAGGAAAAATAAAACACATATTGTGTTATTTCATTTATATGAAAGTCTACAGAATGCAAACTATAGTGTCAGAAAGCAAATCATGTGTTCCTATGACGGGGTGTTTAAATGTAAATGGATTACAGATACTTGACACAGGATACACAGGAAAATGATGGGAATATTTATCATGATCAAGAGGGTATATATATGCCCAACCTAGTGAAGTTTGGTATACTTCAGTTATACCACAATAAAGGTGAATTATCAATTCACTGTATATGTGTGGGTCTAGAAGTGTCACTCCTAAAGGTTTTATCCAAGAGATAATATGAAATGAAATGAACCATATATCCACATAATAGATTTGGAAAAAAAAAAATGTTCATAGCAACCTTATCCATTCGAGTTAAAAGCTAGAAAGAAGCAAATGTCCACCAACTGGAGAATGTGATATATCTGGGACTAGAAAATAATGAGTTACTGATTCACATGATAAGACAAATGATTCTCCAACACATTATGTTAAGCAAAAGTATCCAGATATATCTTTGGTGGTGGTGATTTAGTCACCAAGTTGTGTCTGTCTCTTGCGACCCCATGGACTGTAGCCTGCCAGGCTCCTCTGTCCATGGGATTTCCCAGGCAAGAATACTGGAGTGGGTTGCCATCTCCTTCTCCAACAAACCCCATTTTTAAACTGCTTGTTATTCTCTGCTTATAAATAACCATTCCTACTGTTGTTGGTTGATAGAAAGCTATTTATCAGTCTTATACTTTCTTTAACGTAGATCCAAGAAGTATAGGTGTGAGTAATGTTGAAGGAATCCTGTAACTCTTAAATGATTGCAGTACTTTTCTATGTTATTCCTTTCAGTGAGCTCTGTGAACAGAGTATGGACATTATGCTGACTCCAGAAATGATCGAAGCAGAATTCCCAATGCTGGACTACAGGGACACCAAGAAGGAGAAGTAAGTGGATGCTTTATGCCTTAGGAAGAGGTAGCCCAGGATAAAATTTGTCCTACATGACATCCAGAACTGTCTGAATCTAAAAACATGTCCAAAGAGACACGTTTCCAGTGCTTTAGGTGTTTAGACATGTATCCTATGTACCAGCCATGCCACCTCCAGCCTCATTGCTTATCTTCAGTCACTGGGCCTCAGTCTCCCCATTCATAATGTGCAGAAAACAAAACCTCTCTCCCGGGCGGTTGTGAGGATTCCATGAGATGCCGATGTGAGGACACCTCTCCGGTGCTTGCCCTACACATGTGAACCCTTTCCTGCGTCTCTGCATCAGGGACAGCTAGCTAGGCAGACATTAGCATCATCCTTCAGAACTTGGTTTTGAAGAATACTTTGGTAAAGGAAATAACCACTACAGTTCATATGGTTTGTAAGTTTGAAATTCCAGACATCTTTTTAGAATTATTTAAGTCTTTTTAAATTACTAAAATGTTAGGAAATATAGAAAAATATAAAGAATGAAATAAAAACAATAATCCTACCACCCAGGGGCAGTACCTTGTACATTTTGGTATGTGGTCTTCCAAGTATTAATACTTTAATTATTTAAATAACACACAAACACCTACTGTATTTTGTATATACAATCTGTATATACAGTCGTCCCATGGTATCCATGGGGGATTAGTTCCAGGACACCCCCCAGCCTGGGTACTAAAATCTGTGGATGCTCAAGTCCCTTATGTACAATGGCATAGAATTTGCATATAACCTATGCACATCCTCCTGTACTTTAAATCATCTCTGCATTACTTATAATACCTCATCCAGTGTAAATGATTTTTAAATAATTTTCAACATGCAGCAAATTCAAGTTTTGCTTTTTGTAACTTTCTCATATTTTTTTTCCACCTGGGGGTTGGTTGAGTCTGAAAATGCTGGACCTGTGGGCACAAAGGGCCAACTGTATGTGTTTAAGTGAATTCTATCATATTGTTCATATTGTTTTATCTTCTAGACTTTCATTTAGCATATTGTTATCATATGTTTATAAATATAGACATCCACCTTTATATCTTACTGGTAGATATACCATCATGTGCTAACCAATCTTTCTCCTGATGATCATGTTAACTCTTCAATGTTTTGCTCTTGCCAATAGGGCTGCAACAGATTTCCTTGTGCCATAATTCCTAGCAAACTTATCAGACTGTCTCCTTAGGATAAACTTTGAAACATAAATACTAAATCCATGTTCATTTTAAGGTTTTAATACATAGTGCTTTGGACCATCCAGGAAAATATCAACAAACGTCCTACCAGCAGAGGTCAGGATGCCCACATTCAAATGCCCTGAACAATGTGGAATATTATCAGTCGTTTTTTTCTTCTTTTCCAATATGATAGGTTGTTAATGACCACATTATTGTTTTAATTTTAACTTCTTCGTTTATGAGTGATGGTAAAAACTTTCCTACACTTATCAAATATTTTTCTTCTTTTATGGGGGGCTTTTTTTGCCTGTATTGCAGAAAGTCTTTATCTTTTTCTTATTTGTAAGAGTGCCTCATATATTAAGGATAATTACCCTTCCTTGTGTATGCTGTAAGTTTTTAGTCTGTCTTCTTTGTTCAGGGTGTTTGGAGGAGGCCCTGCCTTTTCAGAAAGGAATGCCCACATATCTTAAAGGAGCAAGGGGTTCCTTTGGTTCATTTGCAACAGTAACGGAAACCTATAGCAAACTAGCACTTCTCAGAAAGTAGATTAGCAGCTTCTAAAACAAAATTTAGAGAAACAAAATTTTAATAGAATTTCAGTGAGCATCTGTTTTAATCAGCTATTTAGCAACAAAATATGTTACACTACATAGTACATCTGATGCCTCAACAAAGAGATGCACTTTGCATTTTGTTTCAGGTTTCAAACATATGGCTAAGAGTTTTAAATAAAACCTTTTTTTTTCAGTTTGAAAAATTGCCCCTGTACTTAGACCAGTTTGCCCCATGAGCAGGGTAATATCCAATACCTCATTGTTTACTTGCTGTTTCACCTGGTTTTTTTCACCATTTTGACTACAGAAAGTAATATCAAATGCCATTTGATTATCAAATGAGTATTAAATGAAATAGAACTTATTACTTTATATATCTTCACCCAAAGAAGAAAATTCTCTTTTCTTTTTTAATGTATTTCAGCCACTTTACCAAAAACACAAAAAACAGAAAAAACAATAAACTCTAAGCATTTTCTGCACACCAGCTATTATTTTTTTTCAAAACACACATACATTTCACACATTTTCAGTAAATAGATCCATGGCATTTTGAATTCACCTGTTTTGCAGTTTAAATTATTTTTGTACCTTTTTTCATGTGCCAAAATTATCAATTATGAGTTTATCGGCTGCATAGTATTCCAATGATATCTCACAGATGATTTTTTTCAAATTTTTATTGGAGTATAATTGATTTACAATGTTGTATTAGTTTAAGGTATACAGCACAGTGATTGTGTGTGTGTATATGTATATATATATGAAATATGGGGAAGGAAACGGCAGCCCCCCCCAGTATTCTTACCTGGGAAACCCCATGGACAGAGAAGCCGGGGTCCCAAGAGTCAGACACAACTTACCAACCAAGCCACCACCACGTGTGTGCGCTAAGTCGCTCCAGTCACGTCCAGCTCTGCAGGACACTACGGACTGTAGCCCACCAGGCTCCTCTGCCCATGGGATTCTCACACACGTGTGTGTATCCTTTTTTCAGATTCTCTTCCCTTATAGGTTGTTACAGGGTATTGAGTAGGGTTCCCTGAGCGCTGCGGCAGGGACTCAGTTCTGAAATTCTCTCCATGCAAACTCAGCATGACCCGACGCTCGGTCTGTCTTCCCAGTCCTTACTTGTGCTTTTCTTCACCTCCTTCAGCTTCAGCTGGAAGCAGACAGAGTGTCAGCAGACACACATGGGAGCTGGTCAGACAGGGACAGAAATAAAAAACACATCAATGATACTTAATGTCCCCGTGAAGACTGCTGTCAACTTGGTTTCTGGCAAACACCTATTTTCATGGATGCAAAGAATCATCTGCTCCTTCTTGAAGGCTGTAATCAACCCAAGAGCTTCCTTGCTATCTTGATGGTGATCTCACCCTCTCAAGACCTACTAAAGAGAATTATACTGCAAAATATCCAAGAAACTGTGTGAGTGACTTTAGTTGCTGACACATCATTCAGCTCCCCTTAGATTGTCACAATATCACTCAGCCATTAATATATTTAAGGGCTGACATGAACTACATATTTTTAGACTGATTTCCTAAAGTGGTATCAATTAAATTTTTTAATTATATGCATTAGGGAAGTTTTAATTTTTCATTTTGAAATATCTCTCCTTTTTCAAAACTTTCAGGCATTTGCCAAAACTTTAGGCAGTTTCATGCTCCTTAGGAGATATCTCACAAGCACTTAATTTTATTTTTCTGGTTTTATTGAAGTATAGTTGATTTCCAGTGTTGTGTTAATTTCTGCTGCCCAGCAAGGTGATTCGGTTATAATATACATATATTCTTGTTCGTGTTCTTTTCTATTATGGTTTATCCCAGGGTACTGAGTATAGTGCCCTGTGCTGCAAGTAGGACCTTGTTTGTCCATTCTCTCCGTACTGTTTGCATCGGCTCACCCCAAATTCCCGTCCATCCCTCCCCCACCCCCTCCCCGTTGGCAACCACAGGTCTGTTCCCTATGTCTGTGAGTCTGTTTCTATTTTGTAAGTAAGTTCTGTATTAATTTTTTATGTTCCACATGTGAGTGATATCCTATGGTATTTGTCTTTCTCTCCTGACTTACTGCACTTAGATAGATAGATAGAGAGATAGATAGATAATAATCTCAGGGCCCATCCATGTTGCTGCGAATGGCATTATTTCATACTTTTTCATGGCTGAGTAATATTCCGGTGTGTGTATGTGCCACGTACTCTTTATCCATTCCTCTGCTCATGGACACTTAGGCGGCTTCTGTGTCCTCACTGTTGTCCACCCTGCTGCTGAGAGCACAGAGGGGCGCACTTAATTTTCTCTTGAATTCTTCTGACTGGACAGATCATATAG
The DNA here is from genome assembly GCF_019320065.1 of Cervus canadensis. Classification (NCBI taxonomy): domain Eukaryota; kingdom Metazoa; phylum Chordata; class Mammalia; order Artiodactyla; family Cervidae; genus Cervus; species Cervus canadensis. The sequence goes on along the minus strand of NC_057400.1, from coordinate 7,306,966 downwards.
CTGAGCTTACCGTCCTTAGACGTCTGTGCTTTCAGCCAAATACACTAATCCTATCCTCCCAGATATTTGGGAAGTTCTACCCTTCACCATGCCAGCAACATCCAGGCTCCACATCAGCCACTCCTCGACCCAGGTGCAGAACCCTCCCTCTGGAGTCCCACCTTCTGGAGCCATTGTCAGAGTCAGAAATACTGTGTGTCCACTTTACTCATAAAGACTCAGCTCCTGCCCGCTGAGCATTTAGAAGCCATCATGCCAGGATGTCCATGCATAAGTTCTCATTTCCCCTTTGCAACAGTCCTCAGAGATGGGAATGCCCACCACGTGTACCTCTGGAAACAGAGGCTGAGAGTTTAGGTCACTTGGCTCTGCTAAGAACCTAGTTCAGCTGAGACTGGAAATCAGGTTTGAATCACTTCCAGCCAGGTGTTTTCACTGGTAACTAACTGATCGCTAAGTATGGTTTATACTGTGTTTGGGTATAAACAGCTCCTCCTGTCTTCGTGAGGCATCACTGGTGACCCTGAACCCAGAAGCGGGGTGGTGCTGGGTGAACTGACTGTTTTAGGATGTGCCCAGATGGGTCCTCATCAGGTCTGTGTTTTATATATGTGTATATGTATGTATTTAGAGAGGCGAAAGACCAGGCACAGCCAACGGAGAAGGCCGGAGAGAAGGTGCTCGAGGAGATGAAGAACCTGCGGAGCAAAGCGCTCAGCTCCTACCTGATCCTGGAATGAAAACCACCGGGGGATCAGTGCCTCTGACGTCCTCTCTGCAGGTCACCATGGTCCTGTGTCTGCTTATGTTCCGGCCATTTTAATCCGGGGAATTAAAGTTTTAGAGAAAAAGACTGAAATACAGATGATGTACATATTTTAAACTTATAGTTTTTTCTTTTTAAAAATAAAATGTCATTAGTATGATGGCAGTGTTTGGAGCTTCTTGCTGCAAGATTTAGTGTGGGCACAAAGGCTTCCGAGTGCTGAGAGGCTGGGAGCCCTTCGGAGGGGCCAGAGGCTGGAAGAGCTGGGGAGGGGTGCTCCCCCGCCAGTCCCCACAGCCCCTGAGCACCCCTGACTCTGACTTTGGGAACCGCTCCCAGGAAGAGCAGTGCTGGTGAGGACACCGGCTCCTGAGCAGCCGTGCAGCAGCAGACACAGGCGAGGAGGCCAGAGATGGAGGGGACACTGTGGGGCGACTGGAACTTGCTGCCTGGCCTGGGAGGAATGAATAACACGTGTGTGAGGACGCTCAGAAGCAGCTGGGGTGGCAGGGCTTTGCCTTGGGGTCAGGAGTCCTGGTGAATAGTCAGTAAAAGCAGGCCTTTTGACTGTGTGTGTTAACATGACTCCGTCCTCACGCATGAGCTGGCCGCAGGTCAGAATCACATGGAGAGCTTCATAAAAACCAGCTGAATCACTGCTGTCTTTAAAATAGATAACCAACAAGATTCTACTAGGTAGTATAAGGACTCTGCTCAATATTCTGTAATAACCTATATGGGAAAAGAATTTGAAAAAGAATAGATACATGTATATGTGTAACTAAATCACTTTCTGTGCGCCTGAAACTAATGCAACACTGTTAATCAATTGTACTCAATTAAAAAAAAAAAACAAAACAAAACAGCTGAATCAGATTGTCTGGGGTAGGACCCAGGCAGTAATAATCCTTAAAGCTCTCCAGGTGGACCTAATGTGCAGCCAGGAGTGAGAATCACCGGCCTCCAGGATAAAGTCTATAAATTCCTCTTCCCGGGGCTCCACGCCCTCACTTCTCTGGGTTCTGCTTCTAGCTTTCCTCTGCCCCCGGTCTCGGCTCTCTCTATCGGGCGGTGGAGACTGCTGGCTTGGGTGGCCGTCTGGTTGTGGGTGGGTGCTGGTCCTCCTCTTACTAACCACGTGGCCCCCTTAGCATCTCTGAACATGTAAGACCAAGCTCCAGTGCTCACTGCCCGCAGGGCTGTGAGAATGACTTTAGGAAACTTGCAAAGGGTACCTATTATTCAACAGTAGGTGAAAAATCTGAGCTCCTGCTACTTGCAGGGCAGGACTGAAGCAGCGGTAATTTAAAAATTTTTTTCCATTTTGAAATAATTTTAGACTTAAGGAAAACTTGCAACACTAGCACAGTGAGCTCACATATATAGTACCCAGCTTCCCCTGATGTTGACATCTACTGTGGCACAATCATCTAAAACAGGAAATTAAAACTGGCTGGGGGCTTCCCTGGCGGTCAGTGGTTAAGAGGGTAACTACCACTGCAGGGGGTGTGAGTTCAGTTCCTGATCAGGGGATAAGAGCATATATGCCTCGTGGCCAAAAAATAAATAAAAGAAAATTTCTTGAACTGAATAAAAAAATGAAAATACAACATATCCACTTTTTAAAATTGAAAAAAAAAAAAAACTGGCTCAGCGTTGTTGACCAGGGTCTCCTTACTTTCTTCTCACCTGTGACAGCCCCTCAGTAGCCCCTGAGCGGCAAGGTTCCCAGCCAGCCTGGTCCCAGGGCCCTGCCTCACAGCAGCCCCTCCTTTCCTTAAAGAAGTTCGAGGGTGTCTGTGCCTTACCACCAAAGAGATGAATCAGCTCAGAGGACTCAGCCAAGGCATGGACACAGGGATCTGGTCACACATTCTCCAACAGCGAGGTCTTCAGAAGTTTCTTTTCAGATACTCTTTTTGCAGGAAGTTTGTTAAAGCTGTTGTGAAAAGACTTGAGAGGAAGCAAGACATGGGAAAGAGCCTGAAGACTGACAGACCATACTTACGCCCCAGTAGTGAACAGTGCCAGCCCTTGTGCACACACACATACACACATAGGCACACACATGCACACACATGCCCTTCCCAGGTCCAGTGCAGTATCTCTCCCACTAGAGGCCATAAGAAGTGGACCCTTTCTTATGCGATCACTCTCCCCAGTGGTAGAGTTGACCTGAATCTAACGACAGGCTACTTCTCAGGTCCCCACTGCCTGAAGCTCGACTGGCCACCCTTAGGGCACCTTTGGTTCTGCTGCTCCCCCAAACCCTGGCCTTCCAAAACTCCCCCCTCAGCGTCAGGCTGAAGCGTCTGAACTGCAAGCCTAAACAGGATACCCAGGGCCTCTCCTGTAACTTCCAGCCAAGAACTCTGGACCTTTAACCAAACCGGTTTCCCACCTTTTCCTGGATGCTACATCTAGAGGAATTACCAAGACTAATCTGCTCCACCAAGCGGTTTACCTCAGCCAGCACCAGGAGTCAAGCTGGGTTAACCAAGAGGTGAAACGAGGCCCAGAAGCTGGTTCCTACCACCCTCAGTCGTTCACATCATGAACTGCAGGAAGGAGGGCCGCCAGTGAATCGTCGCAGACGGAGACATCGTTCTTCCTCTTTCTGTGCTTCCAGATGGAGACTCCCCAGGAGAAGAGCTACGAACCAGGCTGCAGGTCCCAAGCCTCCACCCAGCCAGTGGAGCCACACAGCTCGCCTATCCTGGGGGAGGGTGCTGGTGGGGCCAGGGCAGTTTTGGGTGAGAGATGAGACTGACGTTTCAAAACAATGAGACTGAGTCTTAACCAAAGTGATATTGTCTAAGTAACCAACACTGACTGACAAATTATAGACTCAGACTGTGCATCCTTAGGGGAGCCTACTAATAAGCAGGAAATGAGATGGTTTGAAGAGTACAGCTGGTAGCAATTATTGGAAAAAATAAAATCTTTCATTTATTCGTAAATGAGCTGATACTACTCAAACTGTTTACACTATAGTCATCACCAGCTTCTGATATCAAAAAAGATATTAAGGAATGAGAAAAATTATTATTATTGGTGGAAATATCGGATCTGGGAAGCCAGAGGGGGCTGTGCAGAGCAGCCAAGGCAAGGGACCCAGGGTCTAATTTGGTTTATATTCCACCAAATTATAATACCAGTATTATAATAGATGGCATGCTCATTAAAGTTAGTATCTGTGGCAATAGGGAAACTAGTATAAGAGAAAAGACAAAAATATTTTATATTAGAACAAGGTCTGTTTAAGTAGTCAAATTGTAGTTAAATTTAAAATGGTATGATTCTCCTGGAGAAGGAAATGGCAACCCACTCCAGTATTCTTGCCTGGGAAATCTCATGGACAGAGGGGCCTCACAGGACTACAGTCCATGGGGTCGCAAATCATCTAGCACAACTTAATGACTAAAAGCAACAACAAAATTATTGAATAGCAGTTATATTTTAGGTAATGTCTTAGGCTCTGATAATATAAAATTAATAGTCATGTGCAATGGCATTGCTTTTAAATCTTGGTGAAAAAAGTAGCTGTTTTGCTTTTAACTAATTTTTATTAGGCATTTCTTCCTGTGTCCTCCTCTCCTGTTCCTGCCTTTCCCTCTCTCTGCCTCTTCACATCACACACCACTGAGAAGCCACTTCATTTATTTAGAAAACCCCATTTTAGTGGATTAGTCATTCACCTAATGGAGCTGGCCTCTCCGGTTCGGAAAGTAAACATGTTGAAAAGTAAATACAACTGAACAGATCGAGTAACTATGTCCGGTGGCTGCACCTGCCATTTGGACCACTTTCCACGGGCAATTTGAAAACTAGCTGGCAGAATTCTTTACCTTCTGAAGGCCAAATAAAAAATAAATAAATAAATAAATAAAATGGTATGATTCTGCATGAGACAAGTGCTCGGGCCTGGTGCACTGGGAAGACCCAGAGGAATCGGGTGGAGAGGGAGGTGGGAGGGGGGATCAGGATGGGGAATACGTGTAAATCTATGGCTGATTCATATCAATGTATGACAAAACCCACTGAAATGTTGTGAAGTAATTAGCCTCCAACTAATAAAAATAATAATAATAATAATGGTATGATTCCAGGGACTTCCCTGGTGGTGGTGGGGTCCAGTGGGTAAGACTCCATGCTTCCAATGCAGGGGACAACCGTTCCCATCCCTGGCTCAGGAGGATCCCAGATGCTGTGGGGCCAAAAAAGAAAAAAATGATATGATTCAATGACATTTTAAAAATACATCTTTTCGGGGTCTGCCTCTGAAATGGCCACTGAGCCACTGTCCACTCCCAGGGTCAAGTAGCGTGGTCTGACATGTGCCCAAAGCTCTTAGAGTTTGGTCTCAAGTACCATTCCTGAGAAGGAAGCAAGGAACCTTGGAAAGTATCCGATTCTATATCTCAGCACAAGGATAATTAAGATGTTCCTGGAGCATGCGTTTGTTGCTGGAAGGAAAGTATGCTTTCAAAGTGATCCGGGACAAGTTGAAAGGATGAAGGAGCCAGTTGAAAGGAGCTCCCACTGAGCAGGTTGTGACAGTTTTGGCACCAGAAAGAAAGCAGTAGCTCTCTGCAGAGCCATATGAGACACGCTAGGGGAAAGAAGGGGGAAGGGGAAAAGGCACGTACAAGATTTTAATGATGTTTACAGTATGTTGATGAAGCCAAACTATGTGTATACTGCACTGAAGTTTTGGTCAGCATCAAAATTTCATCATTACAAATCAAACAGCTGAAATATTCATTGCCCTCCTGGTAGGAGATGCAGAATCGTATCAGCTCTACTCAAGCAATGAAAAACTGTGGAGGATTTTACTATGGCAAAAAAAACATAGGCCTGAGAAGTCCAATTATCTCCGTAAATAAATGCCAACTCATGACAAATCCACCTGGACCCTTGTTGTTCTGGACCCCTGTCCTGGGCAAGAATATCCCACCAAGGGTTCAGTCCACAGCACCTCAGGGTAAAGTGGCCCATGAGGGTGGTTCTGTGCTCCAGGATTAGGGGAATACATTTGAGATGTCAAGATGAATGAAAGAATCTACCTAGGTTGATACTTCTGTGCTGGGTAGGTTATCTGTATAACAAGTTTTATTCCTCTGTTTTATATGTACTTCATTTAAGATGTTTAAAACAGGTGTTTACAGGATCTGTTACATTTCTGTGTTTTATTAGATTTATAAGAGTTGCTTAGTGGTTAAGAATATTTTGCTTATAAGATTTGATTTGGGAATAAGACTACTTGGCAGGGGTTGGATATTGTTATATCTAAGAGAATCAACTAAATTAAAGTTGAAAGTATAGTTTGAGATGTCCAAGAGAATTTGACCAATTAAGTACAGAAGCCCTATGGTAAGATTAAAGGAAGATTTCATTATAAAGCCCATGGTTAATTGACAGTTAACCAAAGAACAGGTAGAAACAAAATCTTATTTTTATACAAAGATCACTGAATTTATTAAGATAATATTTGTAAATTGAGGTTTTAGGCTTAAGAGGTAAGAGATATTTAAACTTGATCCTTAATCAATAGTAATTAAATAGTAATTGATAGTAGTTAAAGCATAAGTAACTCTTAAGTATTCCTTTCATGCCCAGAAGCCTCCTCAGAAAACATTTTAGGAAGAAATAGAAAATCTGAAAGCCCTATGATAAGTGAGGAGATAAAATCAGTAATCAAAAGTCTCCCAACAAGGGGAAGTCCTGAAGCCAATGGCTTTACTGGTGAAGTTTACTAAATATTTAAAGAAGAACTAATGCCAATCCTTCTCAAACTTTTCCAAAAAATTGAAGAGGAAGAAATTTCTCCTGATTCATTCTATAGCCAGCGTCACTCTAATACCAAAGTCAGATAAAGACACTACAAGAAAAGAAAACTTCAGGCCAATTGCCCTTATGAACGTTAATGCAAACATTCTCAACAAAATAGGAATTCAGCAGCATATTGAAGAGATTATACATCATGACGAAGTGGGATTCATTCCTACAATACAAGGATGGTTCAATATATGAAAATCAATCAATATAATATACAACATCAACAGAATAAAGAACAGAAACCACATGATCAACTCAACTGATGCAGGGAAAGCATTTGAAAAGTTCAACACCTTTTCATGAATAAACACTCAACAAACTAGGAATGGAAGGAAACTGCCTAAACATAATAAAAGCTATATATGAAAAATCCACAGCAAACATCCTAGTCAATGGTGAAAGACTGAAAGATTTTTCTCTAAGATCAGGAACAAGACAAGAATGCCTACTTTTCACCAGTTCTATTCAACATAGTCCTAGAAGATCTAGCCAGATTAGGCAAGGAAAAGAAATAAAAGGCATCCAAATTGGAAAGGAAGAAGTAAAATTATCTCAGTTCATAAGTGATACAAAATTACATTTAAAAAGCCCTAAACACTGCACAGAAACCTGTTAGAGCTAATAAATGAATTCAGCAAACTAGCAGGATACAAAGTCAACACACAAAAGTCAGTTGCTATACACTAACAATAAACAATCTGAAAAGGAAATGATAGCAATTCCATTTACAATGGCAACAAGAGGATAAAATGCTTAGGAATGACCTTAACCAAAGAGGTGAAGGACTTATACACTGAAAACTATAAAACATTGCTGAAAGAAATCAAAGAACACATAAATAAATGGGAATACAACCCATGTTCATGAAATATAAGACTTAATATTATTAAGATGGCAGTACTCCCCAAAGCAATCTAAAGATTAACGCAATCCCTATCCAAGTCCCAATGATATTTTTTGCAGAAATAGAAAAACTCATCCTAAAATTCATATGAAAGTTCAAGGGACCCTGAATACACAAAATGATCTTGAAAAAAGCACTAATGTGAAGGATTCATACTCCCTGATTTCAAAACTTACTAAAATGCTACAGTGTCAAAACGGTGTGAGTGCAAGCATAAAGACATACATAAAAATCAATGGAGGGTTTTCCTGGTGGCTAAGACGGTAAAGAATCTGCCTGTGATGCAGGAGACCTGGCTTCAATATCTGGGTTGGGAAGATCACCTGGGGAAAGGAATGGCTACCCACTCCAGTATTTTTGCCTGGAGAGTTCTAAGGACAGAGGAGCCTGGCGGGCTACAGTCCCTGGGGTTGCAAAGAGTCAGACATGACTGAAGTGATTTAGCACATATAATAATGGAACAGAATAAAAAGTCCAGAAATAAACCCTGGCATATATGATCAAATGATTTTTGACAAAGGTGTGAAGACTATTCAACGGGGAAAAATAGTCTTTTCAGCAAGTGTTGCTGAGAAAACTGTCTATCCACATGGATCCTTACCTAACAGCATATTCAAAAATTAACTCAAAATGGAACAAAAACCAAAATTATACAACTCTTAAAAAGAAACATAAGGCAAAAACTTCATGACACTATAGCTCTGGCAATAATTTTTTGGATATGACACAAAAGGCATGGAGAACAAAACAGAAATAGGGGATTTGGAATTTATGAAAATTAAAAATATTGTGCATCAAAAGACAATATCCTCAGATTTACAAGGTAACCCCCAGAATGGGTGAAAATATTTGCATCACATATCAGATAAGGGATTAACATCTAGAGTATATTGACAACTCCTAAAACTCAACCACACACATACAACCCAACCCAATTAAAAAATGGACAAAGGTTTGAATAGACGTTTCTCCAAAGAAAACATACAGATGTCCGAGGAGCATATGAAAAGGTGCTCAAAATCGCTAATCACTAGGGAAAAGCATATCAAAACTACAAGATACCACCACATACACATACTAGAATGACTATTATAAAAAAAAAAACAGAAAATAACACATTGATAAAGATGTGAAGGAATAGGAACGCTTGAGCACTGTTGGCAGGAATGTAAAACAGTACAGCCTCCGTGGAAAACAGGATGCCAGATCCTCAAAAACTTTAAAAGTGAAATGAACATATTATGCAAAAATTCTACTTCTGTGTATATACCCAAAAGAATTGAAAGCAGGGTCTTGAAGAGATATTTGTACACTTATGTTCACAGTAGCAAGATCATAATAGCAAAAATGCGAAAGCAACCCAAGTGCCCATCAACAGGTGAGTGGATAAGCAAAACCTGTCATATTCATGTGGTGCAACATTCTTTAGCCTTAAAGCGAAGGAAGTTCTGATTCCACTTACAGGAGATACTTAGTGGTCAAAATATAGAGACAGAATGTAGAATGGTGGGTGCCAGAGAGCAGAGGAAAGGGGAATGGAAGTTATTCTCTGATGGATACAGAGCTTCAGCATTACGAGACGAAGAGCTATGGAGGTGGACAGTGGTGACGGTTGGACCACCACTGTACCATATGCTTTAAAATGGTCAGGATGGTAAATATGTGTACGTCACCACAATGGGAAAAAAAGCAACCATCAGATGCCCTTTTATCCATCATGGATGCTTACCCCTGTATTCATATCCTGTTCATCCTCTAATCTAGTCCCAATCAATCACCCACCCCTTGCAGGCCTCTCAGACTTCACTGTGACTTTACAAAGCTTGGTCCATCACCAGCAAATTCCCCACAACTTCACCTGTACTTCAGGGTCTGCAGACCTCTTCTGCACGTGGCCAGATAGTAAGTGTTTTAGGCTCTAGACAGACTGTCTCTGTCCCGGCTACTCCCCTCTGCCCTTCTAAGGGACAGCAGCCACAGACACGCGTAAAGGATGCGCTGGGCCCCGGCAGGCTGACCCCTGACCCTCACACAGCAGCTGGGAAGGTGGGCTGACAGGTGTGACGCCGCTTCGCGGATCGTGCAGTGCGGATCACTTGGGTGGAGCTGGGGCAGAGGGCCCGCCAGCACAGAGCGCTTCCCGACGGGAAAGGATGGGACCTGGCGGGAGGACGGGGCGTGAGCTCCGACAGAAGGTCCGCCAGAGGCCTCCTGACCCACGCCCTGACGCTGGTCTCTCCAGTGCTAAACAGGGACGACCCAGACAGCCGCCCGAGGCCGTTCACTGGCTGGGGAGACCCGGCTCGAGCGGATCAGCCAGGGTCCCGCCCCGCGCTCCGCCCCCGAAGCCGGCGGGCGGGCACCGCTGCCTCAGCCCCGCCCCCTAGGGCCCCGCCGCTTTGTCTCCGCCCCCAGAGCCGGCCGGCGTGCTTTGCGCCTGGCCCCGCCCCACCCACGTGCTCGGCGTACCTGGCGCGGCGGCGGAGGAGGTGAGCGCGGAGGGGGGCGGGCAGACCAGCGGACCCCTGCGGGCTCCTTAGGCGGTGTGTTCCAGCCGTGGGCGTAGCCAGGGGATCCCGCGTGGAGCAAGGGTCTTGCGGTCCTTCTTCGCCCAGCCGCCTGCGAGATGCGCGGCACCCCCTCCCACGCCTCCCTGGGGCGCGCGGCCTTGGTGCTAGGGGTCCTGGGGGAGCTAGGACCTACGTTTGGACCCTTTCTGTCCTGGCTTTGGTTGCCTCGTTGGCGAAAAGGCACAGTGACGTGACTCTCAAGGAATACGCTGGCTTCTAGTTTGCAGCAATTTACTTGCTAAGTAAACACTTAACAGACAGGAAGACAGTAAGCTTCAGCCGAAGTTAAACAATTGTGAATTTTACTGAAATATTTTCGGATGAAATAATAGTATGGCCCTACTGTGTTTGGAAATAAACTAGCTGGAGGGGATTATGCGTTTGAGTAGAGATGAAACAAAGCTAACCATGACTTGACAGATTGAAATTAGTTTGTAATATACTATTTTTTCCACTTTCCTGCGTGTTTATAATTTATCATAAAAAATAATCTACAGTAGAAAATTTGCTGTGGACACTTGTGTTCAAATACTGGGCCTGTATTTGTCTGCTGGAGCTGTAGTAACAAGAACTGGGTGGCAGAAATGTGTTTTCTTGAAATGCTGGAGGCCCGAGGTCCAAGATCAAGGTGTTGGCAGGGCTGGTTTCTGCTGAGGCCTCTTCCACGGGCTTGTAGATGGCCACCTTCTGGCTTGCGTCCTCGTAGTCCTTCTGTGTCCGAATGTCCCCCTCTGGATTGGATTAGGGGCTATCCTAATGACCTCGCTTTAACTTAATTACCTCTTTAAAGAGCCTATCTCTAAATACAGTCACATCCCTCCTCCTGGAGGTTAGGACTTCACCATATGAATTTGGAGGGACATAGTTCTGCCACGTTACTAGTTGAGGCCTATCTGTGCCTCCGTGTTCACCGCTTTAAAATAGGGACATCATAATGATAAGGGCGCAGAGTTGTAAGGATTCAGTTGTTAAATAGTATGTGTAAAGGTCTCCGAACTGTGTCGGGCATATAGTAAGGACGAAATAAGCTGGGCATGTGTTTCGTGTTTAAATTAGTGCTCATGTTCATTATGGCAGTGGGGTGAGAGGTGGGTTGCTTGGGGCCGTTCCTAGCCGTGGGAGTCAAAGTTGTAATTATAGCCATTCCATGGCTTCCCGAGCCTCCCTGGCGGGGCCGTCAGGATCATCCCCCCCAGCTTCCTGGGTGGCCCAGTGACCAACACTGACAGGCCCGTGGTTGTCTACGGGCAGCGAGTGGACTGGCAGAGCTCAGCGGGCCCCCAGCTAAGAGATGCCCTGACCCCTGTCTCAGGTTGCCCGGAAGTTCGCCTTGGCCGAGGAGCGTCTGCTCCTTGCCAGACCCTGATTGTTTCGCGTGTGTTTATTGACTCAGCACAGACCCCTTCCTGGTAGACCATTGTCACGCGCACATTTGGTTAAGTGGTGACGTAGAGTCAGAGCCGGGGCCACTTCTCGGCTCCTGTGCGTATTGCCTCAGTTAAAGGGGATGTGGCCCGGGGGTGTTTGGTCTGCAGGCTGACCCCGGCAGTTGTTGGCTCACTTCTCTTTCTCTTGGCCCAGGTTACAGTGGTGGCAGCCCTCATGGCAGGCCCCCTGTGGCTGGCCACGGTGTTTGTGCAGAGACACAGGACGGGCCTGTTGGTGGGCTCCTGCGCAGGCCTGTTCGGGGCCCAGATCTCATACCACCTCTTCCCGGATCCCGTGGTCCAGTGGCTGTACCAGTACTGGCCTCAGGGCCAGCCGGCGCCTCTGTCCCCAGAACTGGAGAGGCTCTTCCGGGAGGTGCAGCAGGACATTGGCATCCCCTCGGGCCACCACTTCGAGGCCTTCACCACCTTCACCTTCCAGCCTGTGAGTGCCGGCTTCCCGAGACTCCCTGGCGGGGCCGTCGTGGGCATCCCCGCCAGCTTCCTGGGTGGCCCAGTGACCAACACTGACCGGCCCGTGGTGGTGTACGGGCAGCGCGTGGACTGGCGGAGCCCAGCGGGCGCCCGGCTGAGAGATGCCCTGACCCTGTCTCACGAGGCCCAGAAGTTCGCCTTGGCCAAGGAGGTGGTGTACCTGGAGAGTGGGGCGGCCGCCCTGCAGGCCCTGCCAGCCCCAGCCTGCCTGGCAGGCACCTGGGCACTGAGTGTAGGGGCCAAGCACGCCTTGGGGCTCTACGGGGGCCCGATGAGCTTGCGGGCTGCCTTCAACTTGGTGGCAGCAACGGCGGGCTTCGTGGCCTACGCCTTCTCCACGGACTCTCTCACCCATGCCCTGGAAGCCTGGCTGGACCGCCGCACGGCCTCCTTGTCTGCAGCCTATGCCCGGGGCGGGGTGGAATTCTACGAGAAGGTTCTGTCGGGCAACCTGGCCCTTCGCAGTCTGCTGGGCCAGCGGGGGGAGAAGCTCTACACGCCCAGCGGGAACGTTGTTCCCAGACACTGGTTCCGCATCAAACACCTGCCTGACACGGCCCGCCGGGACTCGGTGCTGCAGATGTGGCGGGCAGCGCTTGGCCCCGGCGGCTCCTGAGGGCCTCGTGGCCCGGACGCTTCCAGATCAGGCAGGTACCACTCGCCGTGGACTCGGGCAAGCCCACAGCCCAGTGTCAGCAGACTTGCAGCTTTGGGGTTTAACAGCCCAGTTCCTGCCCCAGCCCACCACCCATGACCCAAGTCACCTCGGACACGTCCCTTTATGAATCTGAGCCTTGGTTCCTCTACTGTAAAACGGGACTGATGTAAACTCCCTGGCATGCCTTTGGGGTTGTGTGAGGTCATTACAGGAGGGCCTGGGTGCCAGCGCCTAAATAAACAGAAGGCTGTCTTCCTTGCTGTTTGATTACAGGGGGCTAAAGGGGTCAGACAGAGAAGGCAATGGCACCCCACTCCAGTACCCTTGCCCGGAAAATCCCATGGACAGAGGAGCCTGGTGGGCTGCGGTCCATGGGGTCGAGAAGAGTCAGACATGACTGAGAGTTTTCACTTTCACACATTGGAGAAGGAAATGGCAACCCACTCCAGTGTTCTTGCCTGGAGAATCCCAGGGACGGGGGAGCCCGGTGGTCTGCCGTCTATGGGGTCGCACAGAGTCGGACACTGCTGCAGTGACTTAGCAGCAAAGGGGTCGAACCGCATCTCCCCACCGGAGGTGTTTGCGGGATGCAGCCGCTTTCTTACGGTCCTCACCGCATAGTTTGCCTGGTGGTCAGATCCCAGTCTCCGCCTCCTGTGGAGAGGTTAAAGGTCCTGAGAGGCCGAGAGGAGAAGCCCGTAGGGCCCAAGAGCTGGGAGACAGAGCTCCCTGTGGGGCTTTGAGGGAGATGTATCCAGTGTAGATGGCAGCTCAGAGAGGCTGGGTGCCCAGCAGTCCTGCAGGGCCCCAGGAGAGCCCCTGGGCCTGAAGGAGGGAGAAGGTATTGCTGGAACCTAGCGGGACCTCCTGCTCAGAATTCTGGCCGAGGGAGAGGGGAAGCAGGCCTGCAAAGCTGAGGCCCTGCAGTCAGGACAGAGCAGGTGAGTGCTTGGGGAGGGTAGGGACCATGAAGGGAGATGGGAACGGGGCCAAGGGGCGGTGAGGAGAGCAGAGGGGTGCCGCTGGGCAATGGGCCATGCCTGCTGTCCCACTTGGGACCGAGGGAGGCTGCAACCTTGCTGGGTTTGTATCCCTCCAGTCCTCAGCTGGAAGACAGACCCCCCCCACTTTTGGTGCTTGGACAGGAGACCCCAGCAGGGAAGGTGAGGAGAGTTGTGATGAGTCAGCCAGGTTCCCTTGGTCATTCCTGTGTTCTTTTAGTTTCGTTTTATTTTATTGAAGTATAGTTGATTTACAACGTTGTGTTATTCTCTGCTGTAGAGCAAAGTGACTCAGTTACACAAATACATATGTATCTTTCTCATATTTTTTTCCATTATGGTTTATTACCGGATATTGAATATAGCGTTCTGTGTTACACAGTAGGACCTGGTTGGTCTGTTCTCTGTGTCCCAGTTTGCATCTGCTAATCTCAAACTCCCACTCCGTCCGTGTCCCACCCCCGCCCCCTCATCAGCTACCAGTCTGTACTCTCTGTGAGTCTGTTTCTGTTTTGTCGGTAAGTTAATTTGCATCACATCTTACATTCCACATATAAGTGATGATATCATTTGGTGTTTGTCTTTCTCTGTCTGACTCACTTCACTCACTATGATCATCGCGAGTTGCATCCATGTTGCTGCATGCAGATAACACTATTTCATTCTTTTTTGTGGCTGAGAAATATTCTGCTGTATGTATGTACCACATCTTTTATGCATTCATCTGTCGATGAACATTTGGGTTGTTTAAAGTCTTTATTCAGTTCGTTATAACATTAACTCTGTTTTGGTTTCCCAGCCACAAGGCATGTGGGATCCCACCTCCCCACCCAGGGATCAAACCCTCACCATTCCCGCAGCAGAAGGTGAAGTCCGACCGCTGAACGCCCCGCACAGGTTTCCATGGTAGCCACACCTGCAATGTAGAAGGGTTCCCTTTGCTCCCCATCCCCTCCAGCATGTGTTACTTGTCCTTTTTAATGGTGGCCGTTCTGACTGATGTGATAGCTCCCTGTGGTGTTGATTCGCGTTTGTCTGATGATGAGTGGCGTTGAGCATCTTCTCGGGCCATTCACCTGTCTTTTTTGTTGTTAATGTGACTGCACCAGGTCCTAGTTGCACATGCAGGATCTAGTTCCCTGACCAGGAATTGAACCCAGACCCCCTGCATTGGGAGCGTGGAGTCTTAGCCACTGGACCACTGGAGAAGTTCGCACATGTTCCTCGTGTTGGTGATTATGTTTTCCCTGGAAGAGGTGAAGAATTCAGGCCTGTTGCCAGTGTAACTCAGGGCAGAGGGTATAATTAGGCCCCACGCAGGAGGGACACAAAACCAGCCCAGGAGGCCCACTCGGGAGTGGCCGGTGGTCCCTGCCAGAAGACCGTGGATGGAGTGAGCAGGCAGGGCTGGCCTGTCTTCCTGCTGGTCCTTGGTGGTGAGCTGGGCTCGGCGCTCTGGCCCCGTTCTGGGCGATCATGGGGCTCTCTGCCCTGGGCCCAGCAGATGGCCCTGAGGGCACCGCACTGCCTCTCCCAGGTCCCTCGGCAGCATTGGCCACAGGCTTGACCAGGCAGACAGATGGTCCCACCCCCATCAATTGCTTTCAGTGCTGCAAGAGCTGAGAGGAGGCCAGACATTCCTGCTGCTCCATCCGGATGGGAGGGGAAGAGAGCCCTGGCGCTGGTGGGGACGGGGAGGTGACCTCCTGAGACGCACTTACTTAGCTCCTTCTAGTCCAAATTGCAAACTTGGTCTCCACTCAAGGGCTGTTCTCAGACCCAACACACGCTGCCCATGGCCCACTCCAGGCCTGGGCTGACTGTGACCCCTGCTCCCCACATCCTGCACATCTTTGCCATCTGCTACCATCCAGAGCTCTCCTGCTGCAGGACTGGCAGGCACGCGGCAGCTCTGGCTGAGAACGTGCCTGGGACTGAGCCGTCCTCCCCATCACCCCTTCTTCCCGCCTTGTGGCTAAACCAGGGCGCAGCGTGGTGATCTCCCTGCCCAGAGACTCCGGCTCCATCCCACCCTCCCCAGGTGGTTCCCCGCATGGGCTTCTGGCCATTCTCCCCACCTCTTCCAGCTCTCAGAGCGCAGGCCTGACTGGGTTCTCTTCTGCTTAAAACCCTTTGCAGTCAATGTATGACAAAAACCACTACAATATTGTAAAGTAATTAGCCTCCAACTAATAAAAATAAATTAAAAAAACAAAAAAACCCTTTGCAGCCATTCCTGTGGTGGTGGTCAGTAGCTCAGTCATGTCCAACTCTTTGCAACCCCATGAACTGTAGCCCTCCAGGCTCCTCTGTCCATGGGATTTTTCAGGCAAGAATACTGGAGTCGGTTGCTGTTTCCTTCCCCAGGGGATCTTCCCAACCCAGGGATGGAAACTGTGTCTCTTGGATCTCCTGCATTGGCAGGGGGATTCTTTATCATTAGCACCATCTGGGAAGACCCTTTGCACCTTAGTGCTCTTCCTAGACTTTTGCTGCCAACTGTGATTAAGTAATTAAGTGACCATGGCTGAGCATATCCTCTGCTGAAATGAACTGTCTGCATAGGCAGGGTTGTATGTCCCGTTTACAACTCACGACTGAGGGCTCCACATTTGGGAATAAATGAACAAGGCTCTGAAGCTCCACAGACACAGGCTTGGCTCCTTAGGGTCACTGAGCAGTTATGGAATGGCTTCCTGGGTGCCCTGGGCACAGCCACTGTGAATCGTGTGACCCTGTCCTTCCTTCCCGACTTGGGACTTTCCAAGGACATGGCCTGGCCATGATTGCTGACTTCAGGGGGGAAACCAGGACGCTGTGCATCACTTCCCTTCCTATAGGGCACAGATTACTTCTCAGGGCTCCAGGGACCCCCTGTCAGAGGCTTTAGGGGAAGCTGACTCCCCAGATTCTGTGATATTTTGTGCCCCTTAAAGCAGTTCAGGGCTTTATCCCAAAAAGGTTAAAACCATGTTCTGTGGTCTCTATAGCCTTTCACCCCCTGCCACTTAGAGGTGACTTTTCATCCTCACCTCTTTTACCAGGAAATAAAAGATCACTGAGCCGAGATTTCTGGAACTTCCAGGGGAGACCTTCCAGCTAACTGAAGGGAAAGGGTCCACCCTTTCCGTTATGTTTAGTGCTGCGGTGGGGATGGGGAGGCGGGGTGGGGTGTTATGGAGCCTTAGGAGGCCCCAACTGAGAACCGGGGTACCTTAGGTGGTAGAGAACAAAGAGGGGGCAGCAATTCCTCGGTGGCTCAGATGATAAAGAGTCTCCTTGCAATGCAGGAGAGCCGGGTTCGATCCCTGGGTCGGGCAGATCCCTTAGAAAAGGCAGTGGTAACCCATTCCAGTGTTCTTATCTGGAGAATCCCATGGACAGAGGAGCCTGGAGGGCTACAGTCCATGGGGTTGCAGAGAGTCGGACACGACTAACACTTTCACTTTCTTTCCTGCCACTTTGTCAAAGTGACCTTGAACAAGTGACTTCACACTTGTGATCCTGAGTTTCCTCTCTGTAAAATGGGGACATTAATATGTATCCTACAGGATTGTCCTGACAGTGAAAGTAAATTTTGCAAAATGTGAATCCGTTTGTAGTAAGCTTTAAGAGAAGATTGGTTCCTAAATGTTAGGGGTACAGGTAGTAGGGTGTTCAGGTCTTGGAGTTGCTGTTCAAATACCAGAAGCTTCTTGAGGCTGAAACCCCTTCAGGGATGCTGCCTCACAATCAGAGCTCCACTCACAGCTCTCAGAGCCCCGATGGGGGCGTGTCCTTACACGGCTCTCAGTTGACACCTTTTGGGAAATTAATTGGCAAAAGCTGAAAGCAAAGGACCCAGGTGGCCCTGGGGGGAACACCACACTAGAGAAGAAGTCATTAAAGTAGGAGATGGTCTTTTACCCCTGCTGTACAGGTAATTCCTAAATCCTAGAATGTTCTGGGTGTTTGAGGTTGTGGTGAAGTTGGAGCAATGTGTCCTCTTGGTGACACTCTGGGGCAGCCTCCAGGACGGCCCCCAGTGATCCCTGCTCCTGTATTCTTGGCTGGTGTCGTCATCTCCCCTTACTTCTCTTGGTTCAACACGACAGCATAAGGCAATTGTGATTGTTAGAAAAGACTGACTTCTGTCTTACCAGCAGACTGTTACCTTCTCAGATGCATGCTTCGATGAAGCATCCTACCTGTTGGACAGGCCCACGTGGCAGGGAACCAAGTGTAGCAGCTGACTCACAGCCAGCTGAACTCCGAGGCCTGAGGCCCCACAGCCCGCGGGGAGCTGAGTCTTGACAGCACATGGGAACTTGGAAGAAAATCCCTCCCCAGTCAGGTCTCAGATGAGACCCCAGCCTCAGCCGACACCTTCACTGCAGTCTGTGACACCCTGAAGCAGAGGACACAGCTAAACCAAGCCTGGATCACCAACCCGCAGACACAGTGAGGCAGTAATTGTAGGTTATTTTAAGCCACTTCATTTTATGATCATTTTTATGCAGCAATAGATAACATACACATAATGTAACTGACATAATATTTTTAGAAAGCAGTGGAGCAAAGTTTGACACAATCACAAAACTGTATCTTTTAATCCAGTAACTTCAAACCTAGAAGTTTATCCTAGAGCTATAATCCAGCAGAAATTAAGTCATGTATGTCCAAAGATACACATGCAAGCATTACCTATAATATGGAAGAAAATAAGGATAATGGAAATACTGGAAAACAGGAAATTTTGGTACATCCATTTTGTTGAATATTGTTCAGTTACTGAAAAGCATAATTATGAAGGCTATGGTAGAAACAAGAGGAAATATTCTAAATATCAAATATTTTAAAACATATGAAGTATAACATGCGTGAGAATTGCAATAATGTAATTATGGTAAGACCTGGAAGGAAATCTGCAAAATTTTTCAAATTCAAAATTTCATAACAGAAAATAATTCTATAATGGTGAAATTTGAATGACTTTATTCATTCAGTATATATAAGGACCTGGAAGGGAATTTGCAAAATTTCTGAAATTCAAAATTTCATAACAGAAAATAATTCTATAATGGTGAGATTTGAATGACTTTATTCATTCAGTATATATAAGGACTCACCACTATATATATATGTTAACAGGGATGTGTATGCAGTCTCACTCAGAGAGGTCCATGGGCCCACCCCCGTCTCCCTGCATCAAGGTGACAGATCCTGGCATCCCTGCTTTTGGCCCATATCCTTGGGGCGTGGCCTACCTTCTGCCTGTCAGTTACTGTGGCAACCATGATGCTCAGATCTGCTATGGAAGCAAAACTGACTGACAGTCCCAGCTGCTGTTTACCTAGATCCCTCAGCACGCTTTCACTGAAGCCAGGCCTCTTGTAGGTTCCCTTCAGGAAGGGATTGATCACTGTGCAGTACTCACACAGGCCCATTCTGGTGAACTGTGGGACTCCTCCAGTCAAGGACTGGCTCAAGGATGCCCCAGCAGCCTGGGCAGATCTATCTTAGGACAACTCTAGGCCTGAGATGCCAAAGAATGCTCAAACTACCGCACAATTGCACTCATCTCACACGCTAGTAAAGTAATACTCAAAATTCTCCAAGCCGGGCTTCAGTACGTGAACCATGAACTTCCAGATGTTCAAGCTGGGTTTAGAAAAGGCAAAGGAACAAGAGATCAAATTGCCAACATCCACTGGATCACCCAAAAAGCAAGAGAGTTCCAGAAAAACATCTACTTCTGCTTTAATGACTACACCAAAGTCTTTGACTGTGTGGATCACAATAAACTGTGGAAAATTCATAAAGAGATGGGAATACCAGATCACCTTATCTGCCTCTTGAGAAATCTGTATGCAGGTCAGGAAGCAATAGTTAGAACTGGACATGGAACAACAGACTGGTTTCAAATAGGGAAAAGAGTTCGTCAAGGCTGTACATTGTCACCCTGCTTATTTAACTTATATGCAGAGTACATCATGAAAAACGCTGGGCTGGATGAAGCACAAGCTGGAATCAAGATTGCCAGGAGAAATATCAATAACCTCAGATATGCAGATGCCACCACCCTTATGGCGGAAAGTGAAGAAGAACTAAAGAGCCTCTTGATGAAAGTGAAAGAGGAGAGTGAAAAAGTTGGCTTAAAGCTCAGCATTCAGAAAATGAAGATCATGACATCTGGTCCCATCACTTCATGGCAAATAGATGGGGAAACAGTGGAAACACTGACAAACTTTATTTTGGGGGGCTCCAAAATCACTGCAGGTGGTGACTGCAGCCATGAAATTAAAAGATGCTTACTCCATGGAAGGAAAGTTATGACCAACCTAGACAGCATATTAAAAAGCAGAGACATTACTTTGCCAAAAAAGGTCCATATAGTCAAAGCTATGGTTTTTCCAGTAGTCATGTATGGATGTGAGAGTTGGACCATAAAGAAAGTTGAGCACCTAAGAATTGATGCTTTGGAACTTTGGTGTTGGAGAAGACTCTTGAGAGTACCTTGGACTGTAGGGAGATCCAACCAGTCAATCCTAAAGGAGATCAGTCCTGAATGTTCATTGGGAAGCCTGATGCTGAAGTTGAAACTCCAGTACTTTGGCCACCTGATGCGCAGAGCTGACTCATTTGAAAAGACCATGATACTGGGAAAGACTGAAGGTAGGAGGAGAAGGGGATGACAGAGGATGAGATGGTTGGATGGCACCACTGACTCAATGGACGTGAATTAGAGTAAACTCCGGGAGTTGGTGATGGACAGCGAGACCTGGCGTGCTGCAGTCCATGGGGTCTCAAAAGTCAGACACAACTGAGTGATTGAACTGAACTGAGGTCTGAGATCCTTCTACCGAGACCGCCTTCCTTCCCCACCTCCTTCACACATGTCAGACCTACTTTATGTCATGGTTTGAAGGCTCTCCCTACATTCTTCTGTTCCCGCCCCCTTTGACCTCAAAGGCATGTCCCTTAGCACGCCTCTTACTGAAGTAATCCTGTCTATTTCCAGAGCATCTTAACTCACTCACCCCTCCCTCACTGCTGTGAGGCCCTGGGGACACGCCCTGCCCTCATCAAGATCTGCTGAAATAAACCTGCAGTGACAGCAGGATGGCATCGGTGCAGGGAGGGTGTGAGCGATCAGTGTGGGAGCGCAGGGGAGGGAGCCTAACCCAGCCTGGGCTGGGAAGTGGCCAGAGAGACCTCAGAGAGGGGCTCCTGGTGCTGAAATCCTCACTGTGAGCCAGAAGAACCTAATCCTGATGACATCAAATACTTACAGAGCACTGCAAGTGTATGTAAGTGAATTACATACGTTAATTCACATAATCCCGCCAACAGTCCTGTTGTCCCTATTTTGCAGATGGTGAGACCCAGGCATAGAGAGATGAAGTGGTTTCCACCAGCCAGTGCTAGACCTGGTGTCTGAACACAGGCAGTCTGGCCCTAGAGTTTGTGCTCTTAGCCACTGGACCCTGTTAGCCAAATGAAACAGGCTGTGGGACTACCTTATACAAAAGCCAGAAACGGGACAATTTGTATAATTTTCGTGTCAGTCATGGCCCAACTGGGAGTCTGAAACCACACAGTGATTTAACAGGGAAAGCTTAATATGAAGAACTATTATTCTATAAGGCATTATTACAGTTATAATGGGTTTGGCCTGATGAGGGAACTGCTTGTAGGAAGTCAGGAGAACTCTGATAATACTTGAAGGCAGCTATGAGGAGCCGCCACCACCCCTGCCCAGGTGAGACCTGGTCTCGCTACAGAAGGTGTCAGCACGGCTCCCTGGTGCAGAGAAGTGGCTGCATCAGGTGCCACACGGCAGAACTGCCTGGAAATCCACCCTCTGGGGTAACAGGGAAGCCGTGCACGTTAGGTTCCCCACAAATTTTGCTGCACACCCACCCGAGGAGATGCTGAGGAAGTGGTCCGTGAACAGGGGCCTCCCCAGCAGCCTCTGTGATAAGACAACCAGAGGGAAGGCGGGCTGCAGAAGCCCATCCCCAGGGGGTCACCCTGGAGGAGCCCATCTCGGAGAACCTGCCCCGCAAGAGCCTGTCCTCCTCCAGTGTTCTTCCAGGGCCTCGGCCAACGAAATGCAACATTGTGAGGGCTGCTGAGAAGTGTTGCCAGAGTCGTGTACATTCTCTCAGAATAGCGTCTGATTGTGCCGCCTTGGGGAGGCAGTTTTGTTGTTATTGGTGACGGTGATGGTGGTGGTGATGATGGTGATATTGATGGAAATGGTGATGGTGGTGGTGGTGGTGGGTGATAGCGATGGTGGTGGTGATGATGGTGGTGGTGATGATGGTGATGGTGATTGAAGCCTTTCAATGCACTGGGAACTTGCAAGTTCCCAGATTGGGGCAGAATGAATAAGAACTGAAACATGATCCTTAAAGCACCCACAGATTGTTCAGAGCAAAGGCCAACGGGGTAAGTAGCCCTGCCCACAGGCTCGATCCTGCCAACTCCTCCCTCAGCTATGCCCCTCTCTCTGCCCGCTGCTCCTCACACCCCTGACTCAGCCACACTGAACTGCAGCAGGCTGGGGAACACAAGCTTCTCTCTTGCAGTGCCTGGAGCCACCTGGACTCCAGACTGTCCTGGCTCTGGGCTTCTTCCAGTCCCAGCCTCCTGGAGCCCTTGTTCTCCAGAAGGCCTTGCTCCCTGCTGCTGTCAGAGGTAAACTGCATCAGTGGACTAGGCTCATGCCATCACCCACCTCTGTTAGCTGTCCTCCACCTGCTGCAGTGGTGGAAGGCGCTCAGCGGGTGCCAGAACCCACACTGAGGGAGGGCTGGGGCCGGCCATCCGTACTCAGAAGCCATGTTACTGCTTCACAGTCAGACCTCTGTACTGATAGACGTCACTGCTGTCCCCAAACAAGACCTGCCAAGTCTGATACCTTGGCACTGAGCCACTGACCACGTAGTTCAATGGCCATAATTATGCTTTCTCTGTGTGCGTGTGTGTGTGTGTGTATGTGTGTGTGAGTCGCTCAATTGTGTCCAACTCTGCGACCCCATGGACTGCAGCCCGCCAGGCTCCTCTGTCCATTGGATTCTCCAGGCATGAATACTAGAGTGGGTTGCCATTTCCTTCTCCAGGGGATCTTCTCGACCCCGGGATCGAACCCAGGTCTCCTGTGTTGCAGGTGGATTCTTGACCACTGGGCCACCAGGGAAATCACACTTGCTCTCATACGGCCCAATTCTGTGGACACTGCTGCTCGCTGGCTCGGTTTTCCAAGAACTAAAATCAGTATCAGCGGTGAATTTTCCCTAACGTTATCTGCACATGAGAAGACCCAGATCCTGAGCCTTTTCCTGGGTAGAGAGAGGGTCTCCCTCACTTTCCTGGGTCCCTGAGCTCCTGTGCCCGGAGCTGGTCCCCGTCAGAACTAGACACGCGGATTGGAGGTCCCTTCTGGTTCCCACTGCTTGGGCGCAGCCCTGCGGCCTGAAGTATACATGTCTTTGTGGATGTGCTGAGGGAAGAAAAAATTGGGAATCGGGGTCCTGGGAGACTGGGGTCCACTGGGGGGCCCTCAGCCAGGGGCTGACTCTGCAGGCGAACTTTGGTCTTGGAACCAGACTGGACCCTGGTTGTGCAGCTTACCACTGCAGGTAGAGGACTCACCTTGTCTGTCCTTCAGCTTCCTGTCTGTAAGTGACAGTGCCCATTTCCTGGAGGTGATTTAAAGGGTTAATAAGTTGATATTTGTAAAGCGCTTAGAACAGTGTTAAAGCCTGTGGAAGTCAATAACCTGTATTCACCAAAGCGTGGTTGTGGGGCGATGACGCTGTGCAGACACCTCTCGGGCGGTTGTGATGGAAATTAGGACCGCGGTACTACCCCGTGCAGACTCCTCAAGCCCCCGCCCCCGGCCCATGCCTGCGTCTGATTCTTCCTCCAGCCTGGGGCCTCCCTAGGCGCAGCCGCGGGGCCATCCACACCCTCTTATCCCCAGGACCTGATGCCGTTGGGGTTCAGGAAGTGTTGACTGAGTCCACGATGAAGTCACGATACAAGAGGCCTGTGACGCGCGGGCAGACCCCGGAGGACCTGGCCGGTGAAGGTCTGCTCAGCTCGCATTTCTCAGGGGTTTGCACAGGGGAGAGGCTGCTGTAGCAAGGCCTGTGAGCCTCAGTCTTGTCCCCTCTGGATAAGACACCTCAAAAGGGGCCCCCAGCACCTCTGATAGAGCTCCCAGCAGCAGCTGGAGGCTACCTGGGCATCAGTCCACAGGTCTGGACCAGCCTGCTGGCTGTCCCTGGGGAGGAAGGGCGTCCCAGCCTTGAGTCCTGGACTCGGCCCCTGCGGCGGAGGAAGCACGCACAGACGCCCCGGGCAGCAGAGGGGCGCAGCATCTCGGAGTCCCAGTGGGAATCAGGCCACGGCTGCCCCCCACTCCACCCTACTCCACCCCCCTGGCCTGCCGGTGCCTCCTTCTCCCAGTCGTGCTGACTGCAGACCCAGAGCTTCCTGTCTCTCTCTCCTGTTCGACCCGCTTTGGATCCAGGCCCTGAGGTTCTCCCTGCCAGCCAAGTGGGTGTCAGGAGCCATCTGCTGCCTAAGCCAACGGCAGCTGCTGAGAAGATGCTTGCATACATATGAATTGATTTTGTTGTGCCTCGTGATGAGATCTTCAGTTGAGCAAGGGGGAATTTGCCAAATTATTCAGAGGTTACATTAACCTAGGGAAGGCAGAATTCACAGCCCATGGGAAGGGCAGGGGTGAGAAGCCCAGAGACAAAACTGAAGAGGCCCAGCAGGCAGGAAAAGACCCTGATGCTGGGAAAGATTGAGGGCAGGAGGAGAAGGGGGCGACCGAGGGTGAGATGGTTGGATGGCATCACAAGCTCAATGGATGTGAGTTTGAGCAAACTCCAGGAATGGTGAAGGACAGGGAAGCCTGGCGTGCTAGCTCACGGGATCGCAGAGTCGGACGCAGACAGGGCTGAGTGACTGAACAGTAAAGCTGGCGCAAGGCCCTGTTGCAGCCACACGTTCCGGGAAACAAACTCACTCAGAAGGACAATGCAGATAGTGGAGTGCAGTTTATTACACCCGCGGGCTCAAGGCAGAGTCTCCTCTTAGCCAAGGACCCTGACCAGCTTTTGTGAAAACCTTATATACCCTAAGTGTACTTGCTCAAACCCACCTCTCCTTGAAACTAGTCTGGACAAGGTAAAAGAGAGATAACAATCAAAGTTAACCCATGATTCATGTGTCACAAGACTAGATAAACAGTGAACATTTATCAATAGGCCTGTGGTCGTATCCCGATAGACATAGTGGAATCTACCACTTTGTTCTGTTACAGAGATAATTAGCATATTCTTTTAGGCGACGGAGAGTCCAAGTCC
Source organism: Cervus canadensis (assembly GCF_019320065.1). Taxonomy (NCBI): domain Eukaryota; kingdom Metazoa; phylum Chordata; class Mammalia; order Artiodactyla; family Cervidae; genus Cervus; species Cervus canadensis. The sequence continues at coordinate 7,281,938 of NC_057400.1, read as the reverse complement.
AAGTCCTGAGGCTCTTTTATCCTGGGGTCTGGTTTCCCATTGGTATGCCATTTCTGTAGACACCAGGCACAAAATTCAGAGTCCATTGGGAGGGTGAACCTGCATGTAGCCTAATGTTCGCAAACTGGGTGAAGACGGAGTCCAGCTCTGTCTGTTTCCTCCTTCACTATGAGCCAGGGAGGAGGCACAGGGAGGCTGTGGCCCCAGGCAGAAGGCTTGAGCGGCCTGTGGCCCCCCTGCCTGACTGACCGTGGGCTGTCCCTCCGCAGAGCTGGTAGAGTTGGCTGATGTGCTCACGGGCTGGGCCAGGCAGAGCCCACGCACTCCCTCAGGCCCTGATGGGGAATCAACCCCTTAGCCTTGCCTGCTCCATCCCAGGTGGACCTCCCTCCATTCAAAAGTATCACCTCCCAGGTAGGGAGCAGTGCAGGCAATTTCCTTTTATTACTTTCTTAAATTACAGCAAGCCCCTGTCGACTTAAAAAGGTGAGAGTTGCAAATTTAAGTTTTATTGGGGGGAAAATAAGGGCTATAGCCCAGGCTTCCCCAGTGACTCCGCAGTAAAGAATCTGCCTGCAATGCAGGAGACACCAGTTTGATCCCTGGGTCAGAAAGATCTCCCGGAAGAGGGCATGACTACCCACTCCAGCATTCTTGCCTGGAGAATCCCACGGACACAGGAGCCTGGCGGGCTGCAGTCCATGGGGTCACAGAGTCAGAAACAACTGAAGCGATTGAGCATGCAGGCACCTCAAGGACTACCGCCCAGGAGACAGCACCTCATGTAGCTCTGAGAAACGGCTCCAGAGAAGAAGGGGAAAAGGTCCATATATATGTGATTTTGGTGGAGGGGGAATACATGCAATCAAGCACATTTTATTTTTCATTTGCCCCAATATTATTAAGTAACTACTACTTTCTGAGAAGCACATATATTTTTTCAGAAGGCTTCTGTTGGTCATGGGGAGCGGACGTCACCGTGAAGAATTTTAGTGCTTTTCTAAATGTGAAGAAATCCCAGAATTGAGCTCATAAAATTGGTTCCTGAAAATATCTATCTGAAGATTTATTTTGCCAGTCCGCACCTCCCCCAACGCAGAGCACCTCATTTCTGTTCTCCATCCTGAGCTCCTTTCGGGGGGTATTGAAAGTCAGCAACTGCAGCAGCACGTGAGTTAATTCTTACAGAGGTAGAGGGCCAGTGCCCACGGCAAGTACCAACTTGTAGCTGACACCCCTTAAAGAGCAGCAGGATTATGCCCTTGGTCCAGATGGGAAGCAGCAGCTCAGAGAGGTTGAGTAACTTGCCCACGGACACACCACCGTTGCAGATGGGGCCAAGACGGGACCCCCGGAAGCCCCCAGGTGAGACCTGTGCTGTTTCCTCTGGTGAGGCTACAGCCTCCCTGGGAAGCAGGGAGCTCCCTGGGTTTCCACAGCTGGGACAGCGGAAGCCTCCTGCAGACCCCAGGGAGCCCCAGCCGCTTCTGGCGTATCCTTGGTGAACAGATTTGAAGCAGTAGTTTGGGGGGCACCCGGGAGCCCCGACGAGCATTTCTGTCACCTAGTCACTGCTCTGTCCTCTGAAGATGTGATGCTGGCCTGAGGTCTCACCCTGAGACCAAGTCCCCCCAAAAGCGAGCTCCTCTGCCGAGCTTCTGGGTAATCTCTCTGTCCAGAACCTTTCTTGTCCCCTCTGGCCTCAACCCTGTGCTCACTGGACTCTAATCAACCAGAGTCAGCTGATGTCAGTCGCTGTTGTCCGAGGTGTGGTAACAAAAGCAGTGGACCAATGTCACTGGTGTGGATGTCACCCCTGATGGACACACAGGTGGTTTCTCCAGGTGAGCTCACACGCCCGTCCCTGACGCACTCGTGTGACATGTAGTGTGATGCTGTGGCCCAGGCTCTGCCCCGGCCTGCTCCCTCCCTCTTTGAGGGCAGGTGTGCACCAGGAGCTGCTCACGTCCCCAGGAACGTATCTGTCAGCCCGGGGTCTCCATCCCCCCCTTCCTCTAAAGGGACACATACAAGAGCAAAAAATAAACCCATGTGGTTTTATAACACAGATTTGGGGCTTACTTGTTACCACCGAATTAGCTCCTTCCTGCCACTGGACCGGAGAAGGCAATGGCACCCCACTCCAGTACCCTTGCCTGGAAAATCCCATGGACGGAGGAGCCTGGTGGGCTGCAGTCCATGGGGTCACTACAAGTCGGACACGACTGAGTGACTTCACTTTCACTTTTCACTTTTATGCATTGGAGAAGGAAATGGCAACCCACTCCAGTGTTCTTGCCTGGAGAATCCCAGGGACGGGGGAGCCTGATGGGCTGCCATCTATGGGGTCACACAGAGTCGGACACGACTGAAGCGACTTAGCAGCAGCAGCAGCAGCCACTGGGCCACACACCGGAGCCAAACTGCAAGGGTCAGACTCCCTCGGCTTAAGACAGTTCATGTCATTCGGGGTGTGAGGGACTCATTCATAGGAGTGAGACTTCATATATATATATATATATATACATGTATGTATGTGTATATATACATATGTAATTACAAGTTTAATGTTTCATACTTACAGTGAGTTCATGGACTAACAAGTCCTTATGTTGGATTAATAATAAGCTTGCATATAAAATTATCTAGTAAACTTTGTTTTCACTTTTTAAAAAATGTATTAACTTCTCATTGGAGGACAATTGCTTTACAGAATTGTGTTGGTTTCTGCCATACGTCAACGTGAACCCGCCCTAGGTAGACACACGTCCCCCGCCTCTTGAGCCTCCCTCCCACCTCCCCCCACCCCACCCCTCGAGGCTGTCACAGAGCACCAGGCTGCGCTCCCTGAGCTGTGGGCAGCTTCCCATTAGCCATCTGTGATGCACATGGTGATCCACACATTACAGGAGTGACGCTTCTGCTCCCCAGGCAGCCCTGCAAATTCTTCCTGCTCAGCCCTCGCAGCGTGGTGTCAGCTGACCCCGCAAAGCCATTCTGAAAGCAAACATCAAGAAGTGATTGTGCAAGACACCGCGGCTAGAAATGCCTCGCGTATGGGTGTGTGAGAATATCTTTGTGTCTTCCCCCCGCCCCCCGGCCCCCGCTGAGAGAGATTAAGCTCAATTAAGGTGACAGCCCTGGAATGCGAACAAAACTGGCCAGGAAAACACCATTCCTTGGTTTTCTGTCCCCCACCCCACCCCCGCCCTTCACACCATCTCCGAAAAGCTGAAAGCAACACGCAGATGTAAGGGGCTGTTTTCCTGCTCGCAGTTCGACCCCCCGTTCCCATGGCAGCCTGGCACGCTCCGAGCGCTGTTCACACCCGCGTCTCGTCTGCTCTCCTGTCAGCCTCTCCCAACTGGGCTGAGAACGCCGGGCGGATGGGGCGGGCCTTCCTGCCTCTCGGCCGCCTGGCCGAGCACCTGGCAGCCTCTAGGTGAGGGGGTGGGGCCGGGCAGAAGCGGAGAGGCCGGGAGAAGCCCCACAGGCGGAGGGCCGAGGGCCACGCGGCCCAAAAGCGCTTACCGAGCACCTGCTGGGCACAGTCGCGTGCACGGCTCTGGGGAAAAGACCAGATTTGTAAGATGCACTAATCATGAAAGTGTAAGATGCACGTTCGTATCCATTATTTTTTCTGTAACGTCCACTGTTTTCTAATTTCACACACTGTGATAAGTAACTTGTACACAGTCAACATTTTACCTGAGAAGAGAGTGGGTCTACAGGGTTCACGTGAGATATAACAAGGACAGTGGCTTCGGTCACGCATGCAACGTGTTTTGAGTCCTCAACCAGCCCGGGACCTCGGGGAGCTTCATCTGGTTTATAATGGGGAGCAGGCTCTGCAACCACACCTTCTTATAATACCCCAGCCTGGCCTGAAACCTATGACTGTAACACTGTTGTTTTGACAGACAAGATGTGTGTGCAGGTGCCTTGAGTCTGAGGGTGGGCTCGGCCTCGACCACCTCATCCCTAGGTCCATAGAGCATCCTACAGGGCCTAGCCAGAGTCAGGCAGTGAAGAAATGCAGCAGGACAGCCTGGATGGGGACAGTGTCCTGGGAGCGTGTGGCTGGGTGGACAGCGGTTGAGGTCAAAACAGGGAACCACAGCCTTGAAGGGACTGAGGTCATAGAGGGCTCTACCTTGGCTCCATCCCCTGACCTGGCTTTGGCCTCCCAGCTCCATGCAACCCCGGCCTGGTCTTCATGCAGTTCCCTTCTCTCCCCTGCCATCTGGGGGGCTCCTCTAAAGGCGATCTCCTGGTTTCTCTCTCTCCTCCCGGGTGTCTGTTTCATTCCCCATATGCAAGCACCCAGCATTGTTACACTACAGGAGAGTATCTAGAAATTCTGAATGAACAGCAGTGGGGAAAAGAAGCTGCTGGTGGCTCGATGTTTCTGCTGACCTGACTTCAGGACATGGGGACACAGGCCATGGAAGTGATGCAGAAGGGAGATAGACATCCCCCTACACACACTCACACACCACACCCCCACCCCTGGGAAAGCTATTTGAGTTCCTTCCCTGTGGACAGAAACTCCAAAATATCAATAGCCAGGAAAATCAAGACAGAATTTCTTCTGTCTCCTGCTCCTGGACTCAGTCGTCAGACCTGGCCCTGAGTACGGCTGGCTGCAGCACTGTGTTCAAGGTCTCACTGAACGCAGGTCCCCAGCTCCTGGCGGCTTTTTCTCTCTGTGCTTTTCTCTCTGCCCTTCACTCTCACTCCTTGCTTTTTCTGGCCGTCTGATCATTCCTGGTGGCATGCATTGCCCCCACCCCTCAGTGCCTCGTCTCCCCTCTGGGAGGGGAAGTTCTGACTGCCCCCTCCATCCCAGCCTATGACAGGAGGGGTGGGGAGGGCAGGAATGTGGGTGCTGTTTTGGAAATAGAAAGGCTTTCTCTTTCACCCCCTACTTTTCTCTCTTTCCTTTCTTTGTCACGCCCCCTCCACCCCCAGCCTCTGGGAAGACAGGAAGATGTGCAGAGCAGAAAGCAGAATAAAAGCAGGTGCTTCCTGGCTTTTATTTTTCAAAAGCTCTCCCAGACCCTTAGGGGAAGAGAGTCCCTGGCTATGGACGAAAGATCTGAGAGGAAACCACCAGGGAATGGGAGCTGATTCCCTGGGCTGGGCCAGGCCAAGGTAGGAGGGGGAGGTGCAAGGTGGACCCTGGGCCTGGCTTCCAAGCTGACCCTGGGGTGTGGCAGGACCAGGTGGGGCCCTCATAACCTGGGAGGTACTGAATGGAGGGAGGGAAGGAGTGGGAAAGAGCTGAGCTTTCTCTTTCCTTTGCTGTCCTTGCAGAAAACCTGGTGCCCCTGGAAAGTGTTGGGGCCACAGACAGAATCCAAATGTAACCAGTGAAGAAGTCAGCCAGCGGGAATGTGGGGCCTCTTGGTGGGGACTCCCTGGGTGCTGTCTGCAAGGACAGACTGAGGCAGGAGGTAGATACCCCCTCCCCCACCCAGGGTAAAGCTATTGGAGATTCTCGACCAATACTTAAAGACAAGCATAGCAGGACAATTGAGAGAGGAGGCTTGGCCCTGCCCAGATATAAGATGAGACTACATATCCCTCCTTCTCAAAGTCTGGAGACCTCCACGACTACACATGCGCAGAAAGACTCCTTAGCAGTCAAAGGGGAATGATGCTAAGTGATGCCAAGCTACCCATAGACCTCTTCGGTAGAATTCATTGTGGCTAAGAGACGTTTGTGCACACGTGGGAAGATCCTGAGCTATACCAAATACAGACTCTTGACCAGGCAAATAAAAATGGTTGGCCAAAGGAAACTCGGAAGAAATGGCCCATAAAAGTAATTCAAGCTACCACCAAGGCGTGACTCAGGGTTTCTCCCTCTGATTCTGCCCATGTGTCTACCCACACCTGCTGTACTCTTTTTTTTTTTTTCTCCTAATAAATAATTTACTTGTTTCACTACTTTCCATCTTTGTGAGAATTCTTTTTCTGCAAAGCCAAGGGGCCAGGGCCTTGTCACTCTCCACTGGTCTAAAGGCTAGATTTGGTGCTCCCATTGCCATGACCCCACCTCAATTTCTGGCTGGGAGCTGAAGTCCCACTTCAAGCTGAGCACCACCCTCCCCACCTGGAGATCAAGATGATTAAGAGGCAGCCTGGTAGCTGTGCATTGCCTGTCTTGGCTTCATAAACATTCCTTCCTCCCTCCACCTGCCTCCAGGACGAGATCCCAAAGACAGGGCACAGAGAAACCCTGAAATAATTAAAATCAAGTTACTACAAATAGTTTGTGAAGTTGGAGTTCAAAATGAAGATGTAAACAATTAGAGCAAAATAAAGTTACTTTTTTTATTCAGCTGAGTCAGAGACAAGCAAAAATGCTACAGGGAAAGGAGAAATACAGATTACACTGGGATGATAAGGGGTGTGGTCATGGAAGTCTTCCTGGAGGAGGTGAGGCTGAATCAAAAATTTGAAGGTTCTTGATACATATGCATATTTATATTTCCACCAGTATCCAGGAGATCCTGTTCCAACCAATTCAGTTCTCTACCGCAGGGAGGTGAATCCAAGCATTCCTCAGATGCTCAGAGCCCTGTGAGAACTCTTCAGGGGGCTAGTTCCAGAGCTAGGGACTGTGCTCAGGATGGCTGATGTTGAGGACTGCAGGACACTGTTTCTTGCAGATGCTTCACTGACCGGCAGGGGGCGCAAGCTTGCCATAGCCTGGGGCCCGGGAGGCCCAGGGAGGAAACCCGTGGGTGGAAGCCAGGATGCTGAGTCTCCCGGCATAATAGAGGGAGTGAGCACTTGGGGGAGCGTCAGCCCCCCAACCCCCACCCCAGGCTTCCACCCGCCCTCCCCCAGCCCTGAATCCAGCCCTCATTTTATGAACAGTTCATCCAAGTGCCACCCAGGCCTCATCCTGACTCGTAACTGCGCTAGGAAAGGTAGGAGTTGATGGCCCAGCATGATTTCCAGGGATCCCAGGACGGCTGGAGAGTGGGCCGGGCCAGTGGTGTTCCCACCTGGACTCCTCAAGCCTGAGGCTTGTGGAGAGACCTCCATGAACTAAGTTCCTTAACAGGGCTGCTGCTGCGGCTGCTGCTAACTCGCTTCAGTCGTGTCCGACCCTGTGTAACCCCATAGACGGCAGCCCACCAGGCTCCACCGTCCCTGGGATTCTCCAGGCAAGAACACTGGAGTGGGTTGCCATTTCCTTCTCCAATGCATGAAAGTGAAAAGTGAAAGTGAAGTTGCTCAGTCGTGTCCGACTCTTAGCGACCCCATGGACTGCAGCCCACCAGGCTCCTCTGTCCATGGGATTTTCCCGGCAAGAGCACTGGAGTGGGTTGCCTTAACGTGGCAAGTGTAGAAAAATAGTTATGGGCAAAGATGTCCATTGTTGTAATTGAACAGAGACCAGTCTAAGTATTGGTTAATGTTACTGCTGCTGCTGCTGCTACCAATGCTGCTACTACTAAATAATAAAAACAAGTAATACACCTACCAAATGATGAAATAACTCCTAGCCATTGAGAACACTGTCTTCCATGGAAGCAACCTAAAAGTCCAACAGAGAAATGCATAAAGAAGTGGTACATACCCACAGTGGAACACTAATCAGTTGTAAACAAGAGTGAAATAGCGCCATCTGCAGCAACATGAATGCACCTAGATATTACCACACTAAATGAAATAAGTCAGAGACAAATAATATGATATCACTTATATGTGCAATCTTAAATATGACTTGAACATATTTACAAAACAACAACAGCCTCACAGAAGGAAATGGCAACCCACTCCAGTATTCTTGCCTGGAAAATCCCATGGACGGAGGAGCCTGGTAGGCTACAGTCCATGGGGTTGCAAAGAGTTGGACACGACTGAGCGACTTCACTTTCACTTTCAACAGACTCACAGACATAGAAAACAAGCTTATGATTACCAAAGGGGAAAGGGAATGGAGGATGGATAAACCAGGAGTTTGGGATTAGCTGATGCAAACTACTATATATAAAATAAACAACAAGGTCCTACTGTATAACACAGGGAACTATATTCAATATCCTGTGATAAACCATAATGGAAAAAGAGTATGAAAAAGAATATATATATATATATATGTATGTGTATATATATATAACTGAATAACTTCACTCTACACCTGAAACTAACATGGCATTGTAAATCAACTATGCTTTAAGAACACTCAAGTCTTCAAGAGCTCTCTGATAATGTGGGATAATTCTCATAATATAGTGCACTGATTCTCCATTTGTCCTTCAAGAATCACTTTCTGCACTGCTCTGCACCCCAGGATATCGACCCCAGCGCAAGACTTCATCCCAAGTCCCTTTGCTTCTGGCCACAAGTTGGAGACGCCAGTGGGAGATGGCAGCAGGAGGTGGAAGGTGGTTAGGAGAAAAGGTAGGATGCGTCTTCTCCACCCTCTCTTGCCTTGGTGCCTCTAGACAAGCGATCTCCCGGGGGGCAGCCCTCATCTACATCTGCACCCTCTCTGGGCTCCGTCACCACCATCTTCTCCCCTTGTCCTTTTGGCACTGATAGTAGTAAGAGCTTCCTGCTCTGGGCAGCTCCTGGGTGCCTGGGCATCCTTCGCTGGTTCCCTTAGACTTGCCCACATCTCTGTAAGCTGTCCTTCACTAAGCGGCTCTTCGTCTGAACCATCAGAGTGAATGCTTTTCCTGTCAGGTCTCTGGGTGACACAGATGTGAAGTGAAGAGAGACAAATACAAAGCTTTGTGCAGAAAAAGAGGCCCAATGCTCTGTCTGCATCATTTCACTGAACCCTCACAGCGGCACGGCAGGATGCAGTCAAAAGGAGTGTTGATACCAGATTCAAATTTAGAAAGCATTGGAAGGAACATTCTAATCATGTATTCATGGAAAGGAAGAAGATGCTGACAAGGAAAAAGTGAAAAAGGCACACTGGATATTTATTTCATTTTTAAATGGACAAAAGTGTCTCCTAGATTGTAATTTTTCATGCCTAATACTTTACCTCTTTTAAGAATGTGCTTCTGAGAGGAGGAGGAGGAAGAAGCCCTGTGAGCTCAGATGACCTGATTTTTCCTGACACCAAATTCTAAGCCAACTTGGACCAGGCAGAGCTGACTTAATTTCTTAGAATCCCAGCTCTTCCACTGTGTGATGTTAGTCTTTTAAATGTGTACGGTGATTAATACCTACCTCCAGGGTCATTGTGATGACTGATGAGTCAGTGATGTGAAGTGTCTGGCCCTAGGCCAAATCACTGTGGGGACTCAGCAACCTTGTCTAGAGTGGATATACTGCTGCAGCCGCGTGGTGATGAAGAAATGGGGTATAAGAGGCAAAAACTTCGTGCTGTGAGCTATGCCTGGCATGTGGCAGTGGCCCTTAATAAGCAGCTGACAAGTCCGTGAATGAACAAATGGATGCTCTGCCCAGATCTGCCCTCCCCAGGCTGACTCCCAAGAACACTGTGCAGCCTCCTATCTTTCTTTTTTTTTGGCTATGCAGACCCTTTGTTGAGGCTCTCAGGCTGCCTTAGTTGCAGCGAGCTGGTTTAGTTCCCTAACCACGGTTTGAACCTGCATCCCCCTGCATTAGAAGACAGGTTCGTAACCACGGGACCACCAGGGCAGTCCCCGTCCGCTCTCTCACAGAAGGCCATTCTCCATCCTACTTTGCTTTAATTACTGTGTGTACAGGCAGGCTCCTTACCACTAGCGCCATCTGAGAAGCCTGAGGAATTTCCACCAACGGTGGCTTCAAACAGCACACAGTTCTTATCGGAGGTTTCGGGGGGCATCTCACTGGACCTGCTACTCAGGGACTGGCAGGCTGTGTTCAAGGAGCAGGCAGGAGTGTCTTCTTATCTGGAGCCTTGACTGAGGCTAGCCTCAGAGCCTCGGCCCAGGCTGTCAGCTGGCCTCAGGGTCTCACAGACTCATTCTGGTTGCTGGCAGAGCTCAGCTCCTTAGTTGTAGGACTCAGGTCCTTGTTTTCATGCTGGCTGGCTGAAAGCATTCCTCTAGGCTCCTCAAGGTTGCCCCCACTTCCTTGCCAAGTGACCCCCTCACCACATGGCAGCTTCCTTCCTCAGAGTCGGCATTAATCCCCGTGCCATAGAATGTAATTTATCAAAGGAGTGACAGCCTGTCACCATTGCCATATCCTATTGGTCAGAGGCAAGCCCCAGGTTCTGCCCACACCCAGTGAATGGGTGGGTGGGTGAATCACAGGCTGTGATTCACAGGGGTCTCCTTAGATTATGTGTGCCACACCTGTCCCCTCACAGTTCTGTTATCTGTTGGGTATAAGCAAACTTGTATCTTTTCCTCCTATACATGCTATTTGTATTTTCCCCTGGATGTTCAGGAAGTATTCACTTATCACCAGATAATTCCATAATATTATGGCAATGTTTGCAGCTGGTTTCCTTTCAGGCAGTGGAAGAGATGGACTCACTACCAGAAGCCTTTAGACTCTTCAGATTCACTGCTCAGGTGGTCATGCACTTGCCCTATCAATTCACCCATTTATTGGCTTATATTTCTTGAGCACCTGCTGTGTGCTTAGCACTGTTCATAAAGGTAATGCTAGTCTCTACCTAGGGAGCCAATTTCTTTACTTCCTTCTTTTCCTTCTGTTGAGTAAAAGCCAATTTCTTCATTTTCAGTCGAGATATCTCTTTAACCGCAGATCACAGAAAATCCAAAAAACAGTGACTTAAATAAGTAAGGGGTATATACTAATCACGTAGCAAGAAGCCCAGGGCTAGAAAGTCTAGGGTTGGTGCAGTTGCTCAAAGCAACTCCTTGCTCCAGCATTTAACTTTAGTCCTCATGGTCACAAGACTGCTACCCCAGCACCAGCCATAGCATCCATATTTCACACAGGAAGAAGCAAGTGAGAGAAGGAGAGATGCCTTTTTATTCTGGAAGGATCAGCCTTCCTCAGGACTTCCACTTCCATCATGTTGACCAGAATTTGACCACATGGTCACCACTAACTCTGAGAGATCTGGGGGAGGTGAATTTTTTAGCTGGGCACATTGTCATCAGGAACAGAATTAAAGTTCCATTAGTAGAAAGATGAGAAATGGATTGGGGGTTGGTCATCTGCAGAACCACTTGAGGCCCCAGACCAAATCTCCATGGCCTCTCAAAGCGCAGGAAACACGTCTACGGTTCCCTGCAGTGACAGAGGCCAATTCCTTCTGGGTCTTCATCAACAGCCTACGCTGACACAGGGGTTCCTGCTTCATTTGCCAGGAGAGCATCGTCCGAGGAACAGTTGTTGTCCGGTCGCTAAGTCATGTCTGACTCTTTGCAACCCCATGAACTGCAGCATGCAAGTCTTCTCTGTTCTTCACTCTCTCCCCAAGTCTTCTCAGACTCACGTCCATTGAGTCAGTGATGCCATCCAACTCTCTCATCCTCTGTCGCCTCCTTCTCCTCTTGCCCTCAATCTTTCCCAGCATCAGGGTCTTTTCCAATGAGTCGGCTCTTCACATCAGGTGGCCAAAGTTTTGGAACTTCAGCTTCATCATCAGTCCTTCCAATGGATATTCAGGGTTGATTTCCTTTAGGATTGACTGGTCTGCTCTCCTTGATGTCCAAGGAACTCTGAAGAGTCTTCTCCAACACCGCAGTTCGAAAGCGTCAATTCTTCGGCCCTCAGGCTTCTTTATGGCCCAACTCTCACATCCATAGATGACTACTGGAAAAACCATATCTTTAACTATATGGACCTTTGTTGGCAAAATGGTGCCTCTGCTTTTTAATACACTGTCTAGACTTGTCATAGCTTTCAAGGAACAAGTGTCTTTTAATTTCATGGCTGCTGTCAGCATCTACATTGATTTTAGAGCTCAAGAAAATGAAATCTGACAGTTTCCACATTTTTCCCCATCTATTTGCTATGAAGTGATAGGACCGGATGCCATGATCTTCTTTTTTTGAATGTTGAGTTTTAAGCCAGCTTTTTCACTGTCCTCTTTCATCTTCATCAATAGGCTCTTTACTTCCTCTTCACTTTCTGCCAGTAAAATGGTATCATCTGCATATCTGAGGTTGTTGATCTTTGGCAGTCTTGATTCCAACAGCAGCTGCCATAAAATGGAGCTCATGGCTCTTCTGCCCCAGGAGTCCTGCCATCCATGCTCTCTGGAGGCAGGAGAGGTCGCTGTGTAAAGCAATGCTTAGAGGGCAGGTCTCTTTTCCTTCTCTTTTTGCATGAAAAACATGTGGAATGTAAGGGAATTCCATGCAGGCCCAGTCTGCCCCCAGAGCCATCCTACTTGCCCACCTCATTCTGCCCTGTGTCCCAGAGGGTCACCCCAATGGCTTCATTGTGATTGCAGCTTGGGCAGCAGGGTGACAGGTAGGAGGGAGGGTCTTTCTTTTTCCCTTTCTACCTCAGGTCCTGTCCCCACCATAGCTCCACCGCCCCTGAAGAGGCCTGCTGATTTTCTGCTTTGCTGAGGGATCCCCGCCTCTGGGCCCAGAGACACCACCTTCCTGTGTCACTCTCTAGCCCAAGCTGGTCCCTGTCCACACTGATTTTGGTTCTCTGTCGGCTTCCTCAGGCTTCCATCGCCTGTGTGACCAATACTCAGCCTCAAAATCCCACTGCTTTAAATATTCAAGTGGTTCTCGCCTCCTGGCTCGATCTTGACTCAGATAACCAGTACGGTAAACACCCAAATAACCATCACTTAGGTTTGACAAAGATTGCAGTTCTGCCGTACTTGTTTCATCTATTTTTGTTTTTGTGGGAAAGAAAATCCCAGCCCTGCTGATGTTGCTTAAATGAGTTCAGTATATATCTCTGAAGAATAAGGATGTTTTCTTACATAACAAGTGTATTTAAACGGCTCCTACCCAAGTTCACATGTTAATGTGTTCAGTCACTCAGTCGTGTCTGACTCTTTGCAACCCCATGGACATTAGTCTGCCAGGCTCCCCTGTCCACAGGATTTCCCAGGCAAGATTACTGGAGCAGTTGCCATTTCCTTCTCCAAGGGATCTTCCCGACCCAGGGATCAAACCCGAGTCTCCTGCACTAGCAGGCAGATTCTTTACCACTGATCCACCTGGGAAGTCCAACATGCCTAACAAAACGAGAGAAAGTTCCTAGTGGTCATGTACCACCCAATCCATAGTCATATTCTCCCAGTTCTGGAGTTGACTATTTTACCATTGGGCTTGTTTGAATTAAGGTTTAAACAAGGCCCACACATTGCATCTGGTACATGTGCTTCCCGAATGTCTTTCGTTCTGAGTGTCTTTTAATCTGACCAGTCCTCCCGTCACAAGATGCACACACGGACTTTCCTGGTGGTCCAGTTAGGACCTGGTGCTTCCATCGACGGGGTCCTGGTTCAATCCCTAGTTGGCGAACTAAGATCCCACATGCCATGCAACATGGCCAAAACCAAAAACCTGTCATACACACTCAGGGTGGGGGGCACTGCCATCCTTAGCCCCCAACTCACCCTGGTTGTACCCTCTCTCCCTCACAGAGTCGCTCACACCGATGCTTTCTTTCCCAGGACATCCCTGGATGCCACAGTGAGGCATTGAACTCTGCCCCCACCCTGCCAACCTGCTGCAGGCAGTGAGGGGTGCGTTGTCTGTAAAGGATTTAGAAACAAATAGTGAAACCATTTGCTATGGACTGAATTGTGTCCCTCCCCACTAGATTCCTAAGTTGAAGCCCTAATCGCCAATGTGATGGCACTTGGAGGTGGGGCCTTTGGGTGATTAGGTTTTGATGAGGTCGCAAGGGTGGGAAACCCAAATGGGATGAGTGTCCTCCTGAGAAGAGGTGGCAGAGAGCTTGTTTCCCTCACCCTGTCTCTCCCTCACTGCGCAGTCATCCGCAAGCCAGAAAAAGGAACTGAATCTGACGGCACCTCGACCTTGGACTTCCAGCCTCCAGCGCGATGAGCGGTAAATGTCTTTACTTAAGCCCCCCAACCTGTGGTATTCTGTTACAGCAGCCCGGGCTAAGACACCACTAAAAGTCAGTCAACTCTGTTACCAGCATGCACCAGCAGTTCTAAAGAACTTGATAAAATGGTATCATTTATCATTTATAAATATATAATCATATAATCATATGATCATATAAATCATATAATCAAATGTCCATATAAAATGATCATTGTTCAGTGATAAAATGCTCCTTCCTGCAGCCTAGGGCACTCTATCAACCACTCTGTGTCTTGTCATTATGACAAAAAGATTTTACTGGGATCATCAAGGAAGCCGGGGTTAGTGTGTTGAATAAGTGACTAAAATGCCAGTAGGTAGATCTGATGAGGATATGTACCACCAACTGGGCTTCCCTGGTAACTCAGCTGGTAATGAATCAGCCTGCAATGCAGGAGACCCCGGTTAGATTCCTGGGTGGGAAAGATCCCCTGAAGAAGGGAAAGGCTACCACTCCAGTATTCTGACCTGGAGAATTCCATGGACTGTATAGTCCATGGGGTCACAAAGAGCTGGACACGACTGAGCGACTTTCACTTTCGATTTCTTTCACCACAAGTTAGTGTTTATGTAAAGTCTAAGACACAAAATAGTACTACGTATTGTTAATATTACATATTAATATTAATTACATATCAATATTACATATTAATAATACACATGTAACCAAAGTGTAAAGACTTTCCTAGAAATACCAGACACCAGATTTAAGATAGTGGTTTTCTCTGGGAGAGATCATAGGAGAAAGAAATAAAAGAGGTCCATAGACATAAAGGTAAATTGGGCTTCCCTGGTTTGCCAGATTGTAAAGACTGTGCCTGCAACACGAAGACCTGGATCCAATCCCTGGGTCAGGACGATGCCCTGGAGAAGGAAATGGCAACCCACTCCAGTATTCTTGACTGTAGATTTCCATGGACAGAGGGGCCTGGTGGGCTGTAGTCCATGGGGTCACAGAGTGGGACATGACTGGGTACTAACACATTCACTTTCATAGTTGATATATATATACACATATATCTGTTCTTTTTGAGATTCTTTTCCCTTATAGTTTATTGCAAGATACTGAATATACTTCCCTATGCTATACAGTAGGTCCTTATCTATCCATTTTATACATAGCAGTATGTGTATGTTAACCCCAGTCTCCTAACTTATCCCTCCCCCTGCCCCTTTTTCTGCTTTGGTAACCGTAAATTTGTTTTCTGTGTCTGTGAGTCTTTACCCATTTTGGATAAAAGCTCATTTGTATCTTTTTTTAAAAATTCCACATGTAAGCGGTATCATATATTTGTCTCCCCGTACACTTTTTGTATGATTTAAATATTCGATTCAAAACAATGCCCATTGACCAGTCACATGCTGGGCAGGCCCGCCAGCAGGCTCGGTGTCCGTTTCCTACGACCCAGCTTCCGTCCTGGCCTGGAGGTGAGACCGAGCCTGGGGCTTCTGAGTCCAGGGTTGGACACCAGGCAGGGGTGTGGCTGACGGGTGAGCCGCTGCCAGCGCTGGAGGGCACTGGGTACCGTACTGGAGAAGCTGGGACTCCCTGGAGTAGATCAGTGGCTGGGCACCAAGGAGATGGGGGACCCTGGGAGCACACAGCGGATGGGAAGGGTGGGTCTGAGGCAGAGAAGAGGGGCAATAGGGGAGACCCAGCCCCTTGCCCAGCCTGCCGTAGGAGGGCAGCCACGGTGAAAATGGAAGCAGCCAGCGATCACTGTTTATAAAAATAGCTACAAAGTCTTGACAACCCAGAGAGAGTTCTGGGAAAGTTAAATTGAGGGCTGTGGGGAAATGCTCAGGGCTTCTCATCTTCAAAGCATTTCTGAGACATGAGCTCATGAATCCTCCTTCCAGAGCCCTGAGTGAAACATAGGGACGAGGGAAGGTGGGGATGGCGTGTGGATGACCTCCTCCAAGAGGGGAAGCCGGCAGCCGGAGGGTTCCTCAGGGGATGCTGCTTGAACGTGCCCTCCTGCAGTCTCCTTCTCCGCCCGGTCCCTCAGACCCAGCCTGGGCAGGGGCCTGGCTTTGCAGCCACAGACAGGCCATGCAGGACACTGGGCGGGGTCACTCTGAGCTGCTAAGATCGTGGTCCCGGTGATAGAGACCAGCCTGTGCTGCTGGTTGGGGGTCATGCTGGGCGGGAGTCCATTGAGACCCATGGGATTCAACACAGGCAAGATCTGATGAGCAGACCCCAGGCAGGCAGAAGGTTTGGAGCAGATGAAGCAATAGGAAGGGAATGAGGGCAGAGGGAAGCCAGGATGGATGTGCCCCCTACGCTTGGAATAGGGGTTCCTAGGACTGAAAGCCAGGAACCAGGTCCTTCGACTCCACTGCTGGGGATTCTAGGAGCCTAAAGTATGGAGGTTATCACACTTCCACAGACGGAGAAACCAAGAGTGCTAGAGTGTCACACGGGGGCAGTGATGGGATTTGAACCCTTGTCCCTTGGCACAAATCACCTTGCTCCTGGCCATCTCCTGCTGATTCTTCAAGTTTCCACTGAAGAACCTCTCCTCTGGAGGCCTTCCCGGCTGCCCCAGGGTGTCTCGAGCACCTAGAGCAGGCTCTCCGAGAACACCCACCACGCTGATCTGGAGGCGGCTCTTTGCGTGTCACCTTCCACCAGACGAGGGGTTCTCCCTCACTGACTCCCAGCCCTGGCAGCACTCCCCTGTGACCTGGCTTGCCCCCGGTTCTTGCAGGTTGACCTCCAACTGGCAAAGCCTTTCCCTGGGTCTTAGGTCAAGAGGAGAGGATGGGAGTCAGAAGTCACTGCCCTGCAGCTGAGGGACTGGGCGGCCTGACAGGCAGGAGCTCTGAGTGATAGTCCAGAGTTAAGACATGTGGTCCCCGCAGTCAGGCCTGTCCCAGTGTGGATGGAGCATCCAGGTCCTAGATGCCAGGGTGCATCCATGAACAAAACAGCGATATTAATAAGAACCTTTACTCCAGGAAAAACTACCCAGACCCAAAAGCATTACTTCAATTTCATGGTTCAGCACATTCTCCTCCAGTCTCCGTGGTGAACGATGATTTCATTGCCTTCAACAGAAGGCGTATTTGTGTGTGTACATATGCTTGAGAGAAATTTACTGAAAAGATATGGGTACGAGACCAGCTGGCAACAGTTTCCAAGCCAGGATCCTCTTTGAGCAATCTGCTCAAAGTTCTTGTTTGCAATGCTCAAAACCCAGCGGGGGGAGAAGGCAGTGTGAGGAATATACAGGGGCAAATTTACACTCACCCCCTCAAAGAAGGGAGGTCCTGACCTTGGAGGTAGGAATGGAATGGAGACTTTCCCGGGAACTTTAAGAGTCTTGGGTAATTCATTTAGTCCAGACCATAGAGTTCACAAACAGAAGTGAAAGACAGAAATGCAGATATTCACAAGGACCTACTGCATAGCACAGGAAACTATACTCAATATTTTGTAATAACCTATATGGGATAAGAACCTGAAAAAGAATATATATGACAAATATCATATGGCATTACTCATGTGGAATCTAATTTTTTAAAAAGATGAAACAAATGAGCTTGTTTGCCAAACAAACAGACTTATAGATATTGAAAACAAACTTATGGTTGCTAAAAAGGAAACGTGGAGGGGAGGGATAAATCAGGAGCTTGAGATGAACATACACACAGTTCTTTACCTAAGATAGACAACCAACCAGGACCCACTGTATAATACAGGGAACTCTACCCAATTTTCTTTGATACCCTATATGAGAAAAGAATATGAAAAAGAATAAAAATATGTATATGTATAACTGCATCACTGTACTATATACCTGAAACTACCACAACATTGTAAATCAACTATACGCCAGTAAAATTAAAATTTTTAAAAAAGAATACATTAATGGGTCGTCCCAGGTTGTACAGTGGCAAAG
Source organism: Cervus canadensis (assembly GCF_019320065.1). NCBI lineage: Eukaryota > Metazoa > Chordata > Mammalia > Artiodactyla > Cervidae > Cervus > Cervus canadensis. The sequence continues at coordinate 7,264,030 of NC_057400.1, read as the reverse complement.
AATCCACCTGCCAGTGGAGGAGACACAGGAGACATGTGTTTGATCCCTGGGTCAGAAAAGTACCCTAGAGTAGGAAATGGCAACCCACTCCTGTGTCCTTGCCTGGAAAATCCCATGGGCAGAGGAGCCTGGCAGGCTACAGTCTGTGGGTTTGGAAAGAGTCAGACACAGCTGAGCACACACACACACATAACTGACTCACCTTCTGTATACCTGAAATTAACAGAACGTTGTAAATCAACTATACCTCAATTTAAAAAAGTGTCACATCAAAGAAAAAAAGAAATGCAATTACTCAAGGATCTTTCTTATATTCTCTTTCTCAAAGGCTTTTTCTAGGGCCTTGGTTCTTTGGCCTGCTCAATGGCTGTAATTCCTATTACCTTCTCATAACTAATTTTTTTAACTTTAAAATTTTGTTGACCTCAGAATATGTCAGAAACAGTAGTGCTGAAGAGAAATGGAGGTGGTAAAGGGAGTATGAAAATATAAAATCATAAATTGAGAGGCTATCAAAATGTTTACCTCTGCCTTCCCCTCCTTCCCCAATTTTTTTTTTTTAATTGTTATTTAAGCACAGTTGATTCACCATGTTGTGTTAGTTTCTAGTTTAAGCTAAGCGATTTGCATACATATGTGTATATATATATTAATATATATATTCTTTTTCATATTCTTTCCCAATATAGATTATTACCAGACACTGAGTATAGTTTCTGTGCTATGCAGTAGGTCCTTGTTGTTTATCTATTTTATATGGTACTCTGTATATGTTCCCTCCATTCCTCTCCTTCCATTTTGCATCAGTTTCTCCTTAAGGTTCATATGAAGGAGATTTACGAAGGAAAAAAAAAAAAGCCCTGAGCAAAAACATGCCAAGGGACAAGATGAACTGGGGCCTCAGGTTGAAGAAAGAAGGATAAAGATACAGTCACGTCGCAGAACAGTAACATCCCCAGCCCCCCACCACTGCCAAAGATGTCTATGTCCCAATCCCCAGCAGTGCTAACCTGTTAGGCTAGACAAAGGGGAGTTACGGTCTCTAATCAGCTGATCTTAAGTAGGGAGGTTATGCAGGAGAGCTGGACATAATCCTCAGTTCAGTTCAGTTCAGTTCAGTAGCTCAGTCGCGTCCGACTCTTTGAGACCCCATGAATCGCAGCACGCCAGGCCTCCCTGTCCATCACCAACTCCCAGAGTCTACCCAAACCCATGTCCATCAAGTCGGTGATGCCATTCAGCCATCTCATCCTCTGTCGTACCCTTCTCCTCCTGCCCCCAACCCCTCCCTGCATCAGGGTCTTTTCCGATGAGTCAACTCTTCGCATGAGGTGGCCAAAGTACTGGAGTTTCAGCTTCAGCATCAGTCCTTCCAATGAACACCCAGGACTGATCTCCTTTAGGATGGACTGGTTGGATCTCCTTGCAGTCCAAGGGACTCTCAAGAGTCTTCTCCAACACCACATTTCAAAAGCATCAATTTTTCGGCGCTCAGCTTTCTTCACAGTCCAACTCTCACATCCATGCATGACCACTGGAAAAACCATAGCCTTGACTAGACGGACCTTTGTTGGCAGAGTAATGTCTCTGCTTTTTAATATGCTGTCTAGGTTGGTCATAACTTTCCTTCCAAGGAGTAAGCGTCTTTTAATTTCATGGCTGCAGTCGTCATCTGCAGTGATTTTGGAGGCCAAAAAAATAAAGTCTGACACTGTTTCCACTGTCTCCCCATCTATTTGCCATGAAGTGATGGGACCAGATGTCATGATCTTCATTTTCTGAATGCTGAGCTTTAAGCCAACTTTTCCCCTCTCCTCTTTCACTTTCATCAAGAGGCTCTTTAGTTCCTCTTCGCTTTCTGCCATAAGGGTGGTGTCATCTGCATATCTGAGGGTATTGATATTTCTCCCGGCAATCTTGATTCCAGCTTGTGCTTCCTCCAGCCCAGCGTTTCTCATGATGTGCTCTGCATCCTAGTGGTCCTTAAAAGTGGAAGAGGGAGGGCTGTGAGAAGGGCTCCCGCCACCCCAACTTTGCAGGTGAAGGAAGGGGCTGGAAACCCAGGTGTATATGGCTGATCTCTCAAGCTGGAAAAGGCAAAGATGCAAATTCTCCCTTCAGAGCCTCTAGAAGACTCTGATTTTAGCCCAGTGAGACCTACATGCTGTGTTCTGCCTAGTCGCTCAGTCGTGACTCTTTGTGACCGCCATGGGCTGTAGCCCACCAGGCTCCTCTGTCCATGGGGTTTCTCCAGGCACGAAGACTGGAGCGGGTAGCCTATCCCTTTTCCAGGGGATCTTCCCAACCCAGGGATCAAACCCAGGTCTCCCACATTGCAGGCGGATTCTTTACCAACTGAACCACCAGGGAAGCCCAGTGAGACCCATGTGGGATTTCTGACGTACGGAAGGCCTGCAGCAGGGAGCTGGAGGGCCTAAAGGCAGCTCTAGGGGCAGGAAGACACAGGACCAACTGGACTGAATTCTTCCCGGGCCACCAGGGCCTCGGGGCAGGGAGGAGGCATAAGGCACCTCCCCCTGCTGGCCCTTCTCATTCCCAGGACTGGCTGCTAAGAGTGTGGAGCTCAGTGCAAAGTGAAAATGCAGGGCCCCTGTTCACAGTTATAAAGAACTTTGAGAGTGTGGCAGGGCTGTTCTGAGCCTGGGACCCCATGTGCCTGCACACATCACGTGCCCACGAAGCCAGCTCTGCTTGTAATGATTGGGACCCACATTGTCACCTGGCCGATGGAGCCCGGGTTATTCAGGAGCTCTTTCTTGGGCCTCTGGCTGCTGACAAGCTGCGTGCCTGGTCACAGGCCACAGCTTCCTGAATCTCTCCTAGTTCTCCCATGGTTGGCCTTTGCCCCTGACCAGAGACTTTAAAAGGAGGATGTGCCTGATAGATTCATATTAACAGAAGCTTCTCTTTGTGCTTCTGCCTGCCTGGCCACCCCTGAGCTGCTTCCTTCTGCTGTTGCTAAGGATGCTTCCGCACCCACAGGTGGGGGCCCACCCAGTCTGAGAGAGCTCAGGTTGGCAGCAGGAATCATAGGCAGAATTTGTACCTTAAATTAGAGCAAGAGGAATAAACGCCCATTCTTCTGGAGTTTAGGATCCCTGTTTATGTTCCTTCCGTAAAAACCTATATTGTTGCAGAACTCACATAAGCGATAGCCATGTGTGACCCCATACACCCACCTGCCCAGGCTCCCCTGTTTCTGCCCACCCAGTGACTGAGGCTCTGTGTTCAGTCTGCTGGCCCAGCTGGAGTGGGCCCAAGAAAATCTTGGTTTTCTTTTTTTTTTTCCTCTCATTTATTTATTTAGTTGTGCCAGGTCTTAGTTGTGACCTGCGGGATCTTCAGTCCTCGTTGTGGCAGGCGGGATCTTTAGCTGTGGCATGTGAACTCTTAATTGCAGCTTGTGGGATCTAGTTCCCTGACCAGGGATTGAACCCAGGCCCCCTACACTGGCAGCATGGAGTCTTAGCCACTGGTCCACCAGGGAAGTCTCTTATTTTGATTTTCTATTGCTATTTTCCTTGTGCCTGTATTTCTACTTATGTTCTTATTTTTGTTCTTCCCAGGAGCAGTTTGCTGTGTCCCTGATATAAGCCATTTTTTTGTTGTTGTTGAAAGAGATAGGGTAAAAACAAACAGACAAACCAAATTCTAGCTTTTTTTTTTTTTTGAAGCCATTGAAGACATATCAAGGCCTCCCTGCCACTATTGAGCAAATTCTTTCCCAGGCTGGTCTGAGTTGCACCCAGACTTACACTAGGCTTTGTTCCAAGGGGGTGGAGGTGCCAGAGGGGAGACTGCAGCCTGAAAGACATCCAAGGAAAAAGGCTTCATTTACAAGCGCCCGCATCACACGGTTGGCAGTGCTGAGCTGAGCTGTCTCCCAGCTTCCAGGGGAAAATGAGAGACATTCCCCCAGAGCTTCCCTTTCAAGCTCTCACAGCTGGAAGGGTCGCACAGCCAAGTTCCACCCTCTTCAATGCAGGTTGTCACTTGGATGCCAGGGTCTGCTGATCTATTTGTCAAATACCTCATGTGAGAAAAAGACCCATCACACATCTTTCTGCTTATCCATCCTTCAATGCCCCATTTAGCACAAAAGAACCTCACTCTCCCTTTTTCTCTTCTGCTGCAGCTAAAAGGCCCCTCCCAAGAGAAAAATTACAAAGGAAACAAAAGAAAGAAAGGCGATTTCTGAGCCGACCCCTCATTTGTAATTCTGCACCTGAGGCTGTTTGTTTCCTTAAACTGAGAACAGGAAGGGCGCTTGGGGACCCTCTCATGTAACCCCTTATTTTACAGATGGAAAAGCAGTTGCCTGGTGAGGTCAAGTGACTCATCCAACACCATACAACTAGCAAGGGCATGGGCAGGGTCAGACCCACATCCCCTGATCCTAAGCTAGCCTTTACCCACTGCGCCACTGACGTTTCCTTATGACCACAGTCACAGACTCTTGTAAGATTTCGTGATTCAACTAGACGCCGCCCTTGCAGAAGGACAACATGAGACAGCCCGGTGGCTTCTAGGCTGTTTTAAACCAACAACCCAAACAGTCAAATTTAAGAACCCAGCTTATTTTTCTTGTCATGCGGAATTCATGCAGACGTTCCCTAACTCACAAATAAACTGTGTTCTAACAGTGTGTTTGGAATTTGCTATTTAGGACGCAGAATGTGTTTTCTTCCCAGGAAATCATGTGATCTGATGTGGTGAGAAGCCCAGGCCAGGTCACAAAGGCTGACTTAACCAAGAAATAACCACAGTGGAGTTGAAACAACCCTCTGTCCTATTGTTTCCGAGCAGAAGCATATTCTAAGTTTCAAGTGGGACTAGTGGAACCAGCAGGGCTTCCCTGCTGGCTCAGCAGTAACTAATCTGCCTGCAATGCAGGAGACACAGGTTCGATCCCTGGTTCGGGAAGATCCCCTGGAGAAGGGAAAGGCTACCCACTCTAGTATTCTTTCCTGGGAAATCCCATGGACAGACGAGGCTGGCGGGCTGCAATCCATGGGTTGCAAAGAGTCAGACACGACTTAGTGACTAATCAACAACAACAGGTGGAACCAGCAAGCTCACCAGGGCCCCCGGCGGAAAGAGGTCTGGCCCAGATAGCTAAGAGGCCCCACAGACCCGTGAACTGGGCATGCGCTTTGGATGTGAACATGGAGCTGGTTTTGAGTCACCTCTGCTAATTAATAACTGGGCTAGTTCCTTAAGTTCTCTGAGCCTCTGACAAATGATGATTCTAACACCTCACAGGCGACATACAAGCACGAAAGAAGACAATGCACTAGAAGGACCTAGTAAAGGCTCTTGGGTCTGTAGCAAGCCATCATTTATCACTGTAGCAGCTCAGGAGAGGGGCGGGGGTGGCCCTAGCACTTTGAGGAAACGGGATGCTCCACTGGAGGAGGGACTCTGGGGTGAGGAATAGTCCAGCCACAGCCTGATGAACCGGAGGCAGTGAGGGGGCCCTGGGCTCTCAGCCCCACCCCTGTCCCTTAGGCAGCTGCTGCGGCTCCACCGCTGACCGAGGGGAGCGGGGCCCTAGGGAGCCCCTCCACGGCCGCTGCAGGTAACCCCACTATTGAAAGGGCTGGACTCAGCAGTGTGCAACTATAAAGCAGGCTGCCCTTCGCAATCATCTTCGCCTCCCCGGGGACCATCTCCTGAACCTCCCATTGTGTTTCAGGGCCTTTTCATGTCTCATTTCAGTAACTAAAATGTACCGACCAGTGTCATAATCAAACTCAAAACCATTAGATTTAAGCTCTGTGCTGGCCTGCTGCTGCAGGCTGAGGCCTACTTCAGGCTTAGAAGCTGCTGTGGCGAGGGGAGGGGGTCTGTGTCATCTGCTGCTTCTCTCTTCCAGCTCCATCCCAACCCCAGACTCCTTCACCAGGTTTCAGACCACCTGAGGTCAGATTCCACAGACAGAGGGCCTGGGAGCTCTGGTCGAGTCCTCCGGGTGTCTGATTCACTGAACCTCCCTCTGGCCCAGGACTGCGGCTCCAGAGTGGAACCTCAAAGCCTTTTGCCCTTGTCTGGAGGGGAAATAAAAGTGCCAGAACCCTCTCCCAAGAATCTGGTACCCGATTGTCCTTATCTGCCCGGGGCTGCAGAATTTCCAGTATGCCAGAACTGGGACAGCCCCAGCCAAACCAGGAGGCACTGGTCACCTTACTCAGGGGGGTGCACAGGGCACACTCCTCAGCTGCCTCCAAAGGAACCATTTCCTTGTGACTCTTCAGCCTGGGTTGACCAGTGGACTAGAACTGGCAGACCAGCTTTATGGCCTCTCAGCAGGTTCAGTAGAGTGGGTCTACCTCGCTCTAAGGTGTAGATCCTTGGCATTTTCTAAGTGGTTGCCTTGGAGACCTCTGCCTAAATGGGAACCCATCCTCCCAAGTGGATCAGAGAAATTTCCAGTGCTGGGGTGAGTCCTGAACTAAAGAGTCCCCCGCCCCACCCCACCCCTGCCAGGTGCTTAAGGACATTTCAGTAGGGATTTTCAAGAGAGAAATTGTGCAAGTGGATATAGATCATGGCCTGGTCCAAATTTTAGCTCCTTTCATTACCTTGGGCTGTGTTACCTCAAGCAAGTTGTTTAGCATCTCTGTTCCTCAATTTCCTCACCTGTGAAATGGGTTAACAATGGTACGTACCTCCTAGAAGACCTTAAGGATGATGAGTTAACCCACATTGCGCAGTGTCTGGGACCTAGAAATTGCATAATAAATGTTAGTTCTATCAACATTATTACAACAACCTGGGATTGGGTAATAAAAACTATTAAAAGTTTCAAATCTGTTGCAGGCGTATTTTCCTAAGCTATTTTCTCAACTTGAAAGCAGATTAATGAGTCAGTGTTGCAGAGGCTCCAGGGAAAGGGCACATACGCATCCACTGGTTGGGAGAGTTCTACAGTCTCTTTGGAAGATCATTTAGCAATAAGTTTCGAAAGCCCTAAAAATGCCTTTGACCCAACAATTCTGCTTCTAGGAATTTATTCTGAGGAAACAGAGAACTGGCTAAAGATTAATGTGCGTTATTATTCACTGCAAATATACTTAACATAAGAAACGCCTGGAAACAATCCAGACATTTTTTCGAATTGGGTTATAGGTGCTTTAGCACGTTGTGTGAGTCCCTGCTGTACCAGGAAGCGAATCAGAGATGTGGATCCATCCACCCCTCCCTCGCGGACCTCCCTCCCCCTCCCCGGCCGCTCTATCTGGGCCGTCACAGAGCTCGGAGCTCGGCTTCCTGTGCCTCAGAGCAGGTTCCCACTAGTTCCCTGTTCCACACGCGGCTGTGTGTGTGTGTGTGTGTGAATCCCGCCCGCCCCTTTTCCTCCGCCCCGCGTCTGCAAGTCCGTTCTCCTCACTGGCATCTCTATTCCTGCTCTGCGAATAGGTTCCTCTGCACCGTTTTTTTAGGTACCACCTGTATGTGTTAATACACAATATTTGTTTTTCTTCTTCTGGCTTACTTCACTGTGTATGACAGATTCTAGGTCCATTCATGTCTCTACAAATGACCCAATTTCATCCCTTTCTATGGCTAAGTAATTCCATTGTATATATGTACCACATGTTCTTTATCCATTCATCTGTAGATGGGCTATGAAAAGTGATATCATTGGTCTATATTTATTAACATGGAAGATGTTCACAATATGTATAGTGTATATATTTATAGAGTATACATTTTAAACTGTATTTTCTACAATATAAAATAGTGTATATTCCAAGGTTTTTCAGAGCATAGGTATTATTAAAGTCCACCTGAAATGAGAATGTATACATAATTTTATAACTTGCTTCTTTTTTGGCTTAACATTATATAAGAACTATTTTCCACCATATAACAAAGCTTCTACAAACTTCAATAGTAATAATACTCATCAAATTGATGTTTCATGATTTAGATAATCAGTCATTTATTATTAGAGCAAGTTATTCCAAATATGTTTTTGTTAGGTATATATTGTTAACATTTGGGGCATAATTTTTTGTTCACTTTCAGGAGTAGTATTTTCTTAAGAGTAACACCCCAAAGTCAAAGCAAAGTGTGTTTGAGAGGCATATAAATATTTTTAAGGTTTTCAATATATACTGCTTTCCAACTCCATTATCCCAATTCACACCAAGCCTTGGTCTGAAGTCTATGCTTTCCATTTAATACAGCTTTCCCACTCTTCTCAGTAAAGAAAGGAGATTGCGCTTCACACATAATGCTTTCCAAAGCTTTCCTTTGAGCAGATCATCCTGAGAGTGATGTTTCTGTCATGATGAGCTCTGGTAGTTGACGATGAAACTGTGCACCAAGTTACCACAGATACAGAAAAAAAAAAAAAGGAAAAGAATATTTCATGGTAACCAAACCCCTACACATACTCACCAACAGATCGGTCTATATAGAAGAGTAATTGATTAGGCAGTATTACCTCAACATAAATTTCAGCAAGTTTTAAGTGCTTCTTTAAAATTTGTTTTTCAGTTCAAATTATCTTAAGTGCTTTTGAATTGTTCTTGAGTAAACCTTTATTTCTGATTAATTTTGTATATTTTTTTCAGAATTCTGTAAAAAATTTTTTAAAAATCTATCCTTTTAACTTATTATTGTACTATCCGTTTTATTTTATTTTAAATTTTCTTTATTTTATTATCCTTTTTATTGATTTATTGATTGGCCATACTAAATGACTTGTGGGATCTTAGTTTCCGAACCAAGGACCGAACCCACGCCCTTGGCAGTGAAAGTGCTGTCTTAAACACTGAACAGCCAGGGAATTCCCTCAGATTTCTTGATTATGCAAAGATCAAATGTATTTAGAAAAAAATTTTAGTGGGAGCCTCAGACAAAAACTGACTGGAAGAAGCTTCAAAATGTCAAACACTCTCTTGTTCTATCACAACAGAAGCTAAAAGAGTCTACTTGATAAAAGCATGAAATTAAGGGAAGGAGTCATAAAAAATCACAACTAAGCATATATAAATCATGAAAATGACAAGACAAGTTTATAAGAATCAGATGAGGTCAGAAGCAGTACTTCATTAAGAGGAAGAGATATGTTTTGAGCATAAAAAATGATTTGAATAATCCCCAATTTAATGAAGAAAAATGAATCATATGAATATACTTTTCAAAGATTTGCATTCTTGGTGATTTGACCACAAAATATTGACATCAACAGACTCATAACAGGCTGCTACTAAAAGTACATTGCTCAGCCGGTCAAGAATCCACCTGCAATGTGGGAGACCCCAGTTCAATCCCTGGGTTGGGAAGATTCCCTGAAGAAGGAAATGGCAACCCACTCCAGTTTTCTTGTCTAGAAAATCCCCATGGACTATGCAGAGAGTTGGACACAACTGAGCAAGTTTCACCTAAAAGGACATTGAAAAATAATCTAGCAAAAAAAATGAAGATTATATATAGTGTATTATAGCAATTTGTCCTTCAGTAAAACACTACAAATATTGTTATTTTCCTGAATTTTGTGATTTTTTTCAGTATCCATTACTTTTTAATAAATAAAATGTAATAAATAACATTTTAATTTTTTAAAAAATTTGTCATGTTTTGATTTCCCCAAAATTAATGTTTATGTTTATGCCTAATTTTGACTTCACCATTTGATATTCTCTTCTCAGAAAGGGTTCTAGTTTATATAAGCCTCAGATTCCCTAAACCATGGTTCTGCCCCGGATGAGAGTATATGTGCATGTGTGCGAAGTCGTTTCAGTCATGTCTAACTGTTTGTGACCCCATGGATTATAGCCTGCCAGACTCCTCTGTCCATGGGATTCTCCAGGCAGGAATACCAGAATGGGTGGCCACGCCCTCCTCCAGGGGATCTTCCCCACCCAGGGATTAAACTCATGTCTCTTCTGTCACCTGCATTGGCAGGCAGGCTTTTTACCCCTAGCTCCACCTGGGAAGCCCTGGCTGAGAGCATACATGATTGGAAACGTTCTCAGAGATGATTCAGATCCAGAGCTCACCTCCATCAGCGCACCTGCCGTGTTTTGTAACAAGAAGGCTCAGCACAGCCAAAGAACCTTTGGGAAGGAGAATACAACCCCAGGAAAACTCTGCATAGCTTCTATGGGTGAAAAAATGGGTCAATTCACTGCATTTTTGACATTCGACACTCATTTACTGAAGATCTTCTACATACACCAGGCACTGGGATGCAGGTGAATAAGAGGACACAAGTGAGAGAGATGGATGCGGACGAGAAATCCATTTAGAGCCGGCACCCCAGCAGGGCACAGCCTCAGGGAGACTCGTCTTCCAGTCACTGTCATTCAATGTGGCTCCGGGTCCCCTTCCCTCCCCTTCCCCGCGTGATGTCTCAGGCAGGCAGCGTCTCTAGGTCCCTTTAAGACACAGGAACACTGACTGGAAGTCTGATCCAGGTAATAATCCAAATGCTCAATTTCACTCCAAGTGTCTCTGTCCACTAGTTCTGTGGTGGTAGAAGGGAGAGGCTGGGAGTTATCTCCAGGGACTCTCCCTCCCGTCTTCCATCTCCCACTCATCAGCCAGGGTAATGGATGAGAAATGTGGACGGGGAGGGGTAAGGAACAAGGATGAAGGAGCAACAGGAATCTTATTTGATTGCTTCAGTAGTGATCTGACATTGGGGTCCAATAGCTAACTACCACGTGGGCCACTTCTGTGGACTTCTTGGAAAACCCACAAGGATTTCTGCCGCAAAGCTTCTGACTCAGGGTTGCCAGATAAAATACAAAATGCCTAATTAAATTTGAAGCGCGGATAAACAATAAATACCTTTTTTAAAGTGTATCTCTATTTGAGATATTACATGTGACACTGAAAACGCACGAAGAACCCATTCATTGTTTACCTGAAATTCAAATTTTAATGGCCACCCTGTATTTGTATTTGCTAATTCTGGTAGTTTTCACACTGAGGTTAGGGTGTGTGTGTGGGGGAAGGGCTTGCAGTAGCCCTCAGCCTCTGGTTTTCCAGCGGTCCATCTCTCTCCACTGGTTCTCTTTGTCAGCCCTCCCCAGGCAGCTCTCTTGGGTAGGGTCCCTTTCTTTTTTTTTTTTTCCATTTATTTTTATTAGTTGGAGGCTAATTACTTTACAATATTGTAGTGGTTTTTGCCATACATTGACATGAATCAGCCATGGATTTATATGTGTTCCCCATCCCGATCCCCCCTCCCCCCTCCCTCCCCCTCCCATCCCTTTGGGTCTTTCCCAGTGGCAACCAGCCTGGCAGCTTGTCCTCATGCATCCAACCCTGGGCTGGTGATCAGTTTCCCCTTGACATAGTATACTTGTTTCATGCTGTCTCTCAGAAAATCCACTCGCCTTTCCCACAGAGTGTAAAAGTCTGTTCTGTACACTGTTGTCTCTTTTTTCTGTTTTTTTTGCATATAGGTTATCGTTACTGATCTTTTTTTAAATTCCTAATATGCGTTAGTATACTGTATTGGTCTTTATCTTTTCTGGCTTACTTCACTCTGTATAAATGGGCTTCCAGTTTTCATCCTCTCATTAGAACTAATAAAATGAAATTCTTTTAATGGCTGAGTAATATTCCATAGTAATATGTAACCACAGCTTTCCTTATCCATTCGTCTGCTGATGGCATCTAGGTTGCTTCCATGTCCTGGCATTATAAACAGTGCTGCGATGAACATGGGGTACACATGTCTTCTTAGATCTGGTTTCCATCGTGTGTATGCTCAACATATAAGCCCTATATATGACAACCCACAGCAACATTATCCTCGAATGGTGAAAATTGAAAGATTTTCCCCTAATCAGGAACAAGACAAGGTGCCCACTCTCACCAACTATATTGCAACACAGTTTTGGAAGTTTTTGGCCACAGCAATCAGAGCAAAAAAGAATAAACGGAAATCCAGATAGGAAAGAAGTGAAACTCTTGCTGTTTGCAGATGAAATGATCCTCTACATAGAAAACCCTAAAGACTCAACCAGAAAATTACTAGAGCTAATCAACAAATATAGTAAAGTTGCAGGATATAAAATTAATACAGAGAAATCCCTTGCATTCCTATACACTAACAATGAGAAAACAGAAAGGGAAATTAAGGAAACAATACCATTCACCATTGCAACAAAAAGAATAAAATACTTAGGAGTATATCTACCTAAAGAAACAAAAGACCTATACATAGAAAACTATAAAACACTCATGGGTAGGGTCCCTTTCAAGCAGACTCCAGGAAGTCTCCCCAGCTCATGAGTCTCATCAGGTCCATGGAAACCACACACCTTTGTCTCACTGCCTTTGGGGACAGGGTTGCATTGGCCCCCACTTCTCCGACCCATCCTTACATTTCCCCAGACACTTACAGGTACAGGGCATGCTCCCCTTGAAGTCCTTCTGGCTCACCTGGAGGTGAGGAGAGGCTGCTGTTCCCCCTCCCCAATGGAAGGGCAACAGGAATGTGCAGACCCAGCCTCCAGCCAACCCTCTCTCTCCAGAGAAACCCTCTGACTTGTCCTTCAGAGGCTGGAAGTGGGGAAGGGCTGAAGCTGACAGAGAAAGTTTCACCTTCTCCTAGCTTGACCTGCGTGGGGTCTTGGCACCTGACTTGGTGACGGGGCTTCTCTGACTTTGAGGCCTCTGCTGAAACTTCTGTGTCTCAGGGGAAAAGTCCCTGTTAACATCCAGTTATATGACCTTCTTACGAGTGACGGGCAAACGGGGCACAGTGGGAGCTAGGAAAGAACTCATTTAGCTGGGTCTGGGGCAATTAGGAAGGGCTTCCTGGAAGAGAAGCCCCCCAGCAGGCCCTCATCCAGTGCTGCTCAAACTTTAAAGTGCCTGTGATCCCCGGGACTGGAAAAAAAAAGCAGATTTGCACAGATATACACCCTATATATAAAATAAATAAACCACAGGATTCACTGATTTTTTACTGTAGCACAGGGAACTACGTTCAATATCTTGTAACAAACTATAATAGGAAATAACCTGAAGCTGTGCAGCTGAAACTAACACAGTATTGTAAATAAAAAAAACTTTTAAAGAGCAGATTTGACTTCTATAGGTCTGGGGTGGGGCCTGAGACTCTGCATTTCCTGCAACTCTGCCGCACTCTGAGCAGAGAGGGGGTTGCTCAGCCCCTGACGGGGAGGGCTGGCACTGCAGGCAGAAAGGCAAGTGTGAACACAGAGGAGGAGTTCAGGGTGGGTCAACGTGCCTTCGTAGATCCAGCCTGCAGGTCAGAGGCTGAAAGGGACCCAACCACACTGGTGAGAGGGGGATGCTGGCAAAGTCCAGAGGGGTCCCGACTACACCTGGCAAGGCTAGAACAGGACGAGCAGGCTGAGTGGGTTCTAACAGTTAGATCCTGTAAAAAACCACTTTATGAGCAAGCCTACATAACTGCATTTCACAAAGGCGAGTGAGCTTTAATTATGCAGTGAATCTGATGGCTTGACCACAAAGTGCCTGGGACACATGCATTCAAGTCTTACTTTGGCCAATGCCAGCTGGCCCTGGCTCACTGTAGCTCACACGCCTCTGTACCTCTCAACTTGCACAGGAGATGTGAGTCATCTGCAAAAGGTCTACCATCGCAGGTGACTTCTAGCAGAGGGTCAGCAAATTATATTGCCTCACCTTGACTGTGGGAGGCAGAATGTGGGCCCCTCACCAATGCAATGCAAGAGATATGAGTCGTGGTTTCAGTCCCTGGGTTGGGAAGATCCCCTGAAGGAGGGCATGGCAACCCACTTCAGTATTCTTGCCTGGAGAATCCCATGGACAGGGGAGACTGGCGGACTACAGCCCATGAGTTCGCTAAGAGTCGGACATGGCTGAAGCGACCTAGCACACACCTACAGATGTCCACGCCCTAATCTCCAGAACCTATGAGTGCTACCTCACATGGCGAAAGGGACTCTGCCAGTGTGATTAAGTTAAAGCTTTGAGGTGAGGAGAGTCACCTGTGTTATCCTGCTGAGCCCAATCTAATCACGTCTGTCCTTAAAGGTGAAGAACCATTCCCAGCTGTGGACAAGGGGAGAGAGGTCAGGGAGATGGCAGGAGGAGAAGGCCTGACACTGGCTCTGAGATGCAGTGGTTCAGGCGTAAGAACCAGAGAGAAGCCTCGAATTGCTAAGGACAGCCCCCAGCTGACAGCCGGCCGGGAAGTGGACATTCAGTCGTACGACCCCAGGGAACTGAGTTCTGCTCACGGCATGGCCAGGAAAACAGAGGCTCCTCTGGAGCCTCCACAAAGGAACCCGACCCATGTCGGTCTCCTGACCTACAGAACTGTATGTAAACTGTGTTGTTTGAAGCACCAGATTTGCTGCAATGGCCTGGAAAACCAAGGCCCTGCCAGGAGACTTCCCCCAATCCTGGTGAGGGGAGAGCCTCTGGCCTGATGCTAGGAAGAGCTTCCCTGTGCTGTCACACCCAAAAGCTGAAACTCCCCAGATGCAGCTGTTTTCTGAGAACAATGAGTTGCTTGTCAGCCTGAGGGAATGGGATGACAAATCCACTTTGCCAAAGCCCTGAGTGCCAGGGGCAGGCCCTCCTCCCTCCAAGGCACAATGGTCCTTGAAAACCGGCCTGCAGTCCTGCTCCCCATCTGGCTCCTGTGTCCTCTAGCTTTGTCCAGAAAGCCCTCTCAGTTCTGCTTCGGGAGCAAAGCTGTGTGGACACCGCACGTGGAGTACCCACACATCTCCCTCAGTGGTTTTGGAGAGGGACCGCTGCCTGGGTATGTCGATGGTGCCTTCATTAAACCCATGGGCCAGTTAGAGCAGCAAGGATTTGGAGCTGATCCAGCCCAATCGTGTCATTTTACACGGAAGGAAGGAAGGGGAGAAGGAGGAAGCTGGAGTGAACAGCCAGAAAAATCCCTCTTCCAGTGGCAGGATTCCAAGGGATGGCGTGACATGAAAATTAGAAGGCGAGGAATGTTGAGAGCTACCGGACGCGGTGCCATCATCCAAGAGGGCATCCCTGAGGGCTGACAAAACCACAGAGCCCCAGGACCCCCAGGGCTCAGAGAGTCCAGCAGTCCGGATGGGCACTTAGTGGGTGGGGGTGGCCTGGAACAGGGCTTCAGTGGCCTCTGTCACCTCCCCAGCAAGAGACCATGTGATCAAGGTCACCCGCCAGATAAACAGAGCTGCCCGCACCTCCGAGTCCAGCTTCTGAGAACCGTCAATCTGTACAAGTTACTAAATGGACACACTGTTTCTTCCACGCTGCAGATTGTTTTCTAAAGGTTGACTTAACCTAAAATAATTACTTCACCCAACAGTGACTGTCGTCTCCCCTCTGCCAGGCACAGAGCATTCTGACTCTCCCCCTTGAGCCCCGTCCCCCTGGACCCCAGTTCCACAACCTCCCAGCCTGACACAGGAAGCAGTCTCTCTTGGCCTCTGACCTCTTCTTTCTTCCAGGATCTATTTTTGATTGTCCTCCTTGGCTCAGTAAATACGTGGAGAATTCCAGGCCGGCCTCACAGGCAGACACCACCCCTCCCCCACCTTGGCCTGGGATGAGGCCGGATCTTGGCCCCGGAATAAAGCTGCAGGCCAGACTCTGTAGGGGAGGGTGGCAGACGGGGAGATCCATGAAGACTGAGCACAAGCACTGCTCTCTGGAGCAGTCAGCCCCCAACTAGACTGGGATGACAACCTTGACCTCCCATCATGAGGGTCCCCAGTTTCCCTGAAGTAGCCTCCAGCCCCCGCAGGGCCACTCCCTGCCAGCCCTCGATGATTCATGCCATTAGTGCCGGAG
This sequence comes from Cervus canadensis, assembly GCF_019320065.1. NCBI lineage: Eukaryota > Metazoa > Chordata > Mammalia > Artiodactyla > Cervidae > Cervus > Cervus canadensis. The sequence goes on along the minus strand of NC_057400.1, from coordinate 7,248,220 downwards.
CTCCTCTGAAATGCCTTTTCATGCGGTGTGTTCAGAGCAAGGCCTCTGCCACCTGCAGCGGGTCTGTGCGGAAATGCGGGGAAACTGCAGAGAGTTTATTTCTGTCACCCATTGTTAGCTAAGAATATCCAGGTGTTCTAATAACGGAGGGACCAGCACAGGAAAGCCTATCAGATGGTGGAAAGGATGCTTGAGCTCAGGATAAGGAAAACAAGCCCCTGGACCGAGCTCAATGGTCTCAGCAAATCTCTTCTACGCAGTTCATTGGCCTCACTTTCCTCCTCTAGGGAGAAAAATGAGCCTGTGCGTAGTTGCTCTGCAGACCTCAGAGGGCTGTGAGGACAACCCAAGAGGAGAGAGTGTGCGTGTCCACCTTCTCTCAGGCCCCAGCGGCCAGAGGACAGACGAATTCACGGTACAGGTATGGCAGCTCATGTCTCCAGCAAACCCCCCGCCCCCCACCCCACCATGGAAGTTTCACCAGAGATATTTGGGGAGCTCCTGGTGGCTCAGATGGTAAAGAATCTGCCTGCAATGCAGGAGACCCAGGTTCGATCCCTGGATGGAGAAGATTCCCCTGGAGGAGGGAATGGCTACCCACTGCAGTACTCTTGCCCAGAGAATTCCAGGGACAGAGGAGCCTGCTGGGCTACAGTCCATGGGGTCCCGAAAGAGTTAGACACAACTGAGTGACTAACACCCTGGGAGTGTCTCAGGAGAACCGCCCCCCTCCATGAGTGCCTGAGACGCTCTCCATTCACGTTCTCATACCCCCCAGGAAAGGTTAAATTCCAGGGTTCTCAAAGCTACAAAACCCAAGAGGTATCAAAAAGGATCTGTCCCCTCTGAGATCCCCCTCCATCCCCACCCCATCTCCCTCACAGCAGGATGACACCTGAAGGCAGATATGCCAGGAACCCAGGAACCCAAGCTTCAGGCCAGGCCAGGGGAACATAGCCATGCCAAGGGTCGGGGTGCGGGACTAGGCCCTGGGCTGAGGTCTCACACATGCGCCCACTGAATCACAGGGCTGCCCCAAGATGAGCTTCATCCTCATTCTTGTTTTACCGAGGTCACTCAGCTAGGGACAGTAGGTGCCAGGGCCAGGTGGTGAATGTCATTTTGACTACTTAGCATCTAGATATACTTTAAATAAATAAATATATATATATATTTGACTTTACCAGGTCTTTGGGGGCTTCCCTGGTGGCTCAGTGGCAAAGAATCTGCCTGTAATGCAGAAGATACAGGTTCAATCCCTGGGTCAGGAAGAGCCCCTGGAGGAGGGCATGGCAACCCACTCTAGTATTCTTGCCTGGAGAATCCCATGGACAGAGGAGCCTGGCTGACAGTCCACAGGGTCACAAAGAGTCAGGCATGGCTGAAGCGACTAAGCAAGCAGGCATGTACCAGGTCATTAGTTGAAGCATGCAGAATTCTTATTTGCTGCATTTGGGATCTAGTTCCCTGACCAGGGATGGAACCCGGGCCCCCTGCATTGGGAGTGCAGAGTCTTAGCCACTGGACCAGGGAAGTCCCTGGATATATTTAATACTTATTCTATGCTTTCTTCTGTAAGTTTTATAGTTCTCTTTTTAAGTTTATACTGTTGAAGTATACTAGTTTACAATGTTGTGTTCATATCTGCTGTACAACAAAGTGGTTCAGTTATATATTATATACATATATACATCGTTTTTCATATTCTTTTCCATGATGGTTTATCACAGGATATTGAATATAGTTCCCTGTGTTATACTGTAGGACTTTGTTGTTAATCCATTATAAATATAATAGTTTGTATCTGCTTACCCCATACTCCCAATCCATTCTTCCGCCACCCTCTCCCCCTTGACACCACAGATCTGGTCTCTACCTCTGTGAGTCTATTCTGTTTCATAGATAAGTTCATTTTTCTCTTTTTCTGGCTGCCCTGTGTGGCTTGTGGGATCTTAGTCTCCAACCAGGGATTGAACCCAGGTCCTTAGCAGTGAACACTCAGAGTCCTAACCACTGAGCTGCCAGGGGGGTGTCCTGTGTCATATTTTAGATTCCATATATGATGATATCATGTATTTTTTCTCTCTCTGTCTGACTTACTTCACTTACTATGATCATCTCTAGGTCCATCCATGTGGCTGCAAATGACATTATTTCCTTCTTTTTATGGCTGAGTAGTGTTCCATTGTATATATGTACCACATCTTTACCCGTTCATCAGTCTGTGGACATTTAGATTGTATTCATGTCTTGGCTATTGTAAATAGCACTGCTATGAACATGTATCATTTTTTTTGGCTGGACTGGGCCTTTGTTGCTGCAAGAGGGCTTTCTCTAGTTGCCCTGCACAGGCTTCTCATTTTGGTGATCATCTTGTGGAGCAGAGGCTCTAGGGATGCGGGCTTCAGTGGTTGTGGCACAAGGGCTTACTTGCTCTGTGGTTTGTGAAATCTTCCCAGACCAGGGATCGAGCCCAGGTTCCCTGCTTTGGCAGGTGGGCTCCTATCCACTCTACTACCAAGGAAGTCCTATATCTTTTTGAATTAGAGTTTTGTCTGGATATATGCCCAAGAGTGAGATTGCTAGATCACATGATAGTTCTATTTTTAGTTTTTTTGATGCACCTCCATACTGTTCTCTATAGTGGCTGTACTAGTTTACATTCCCACCAAGAGATAAGAGGGTTCTCTTTTCTCCACACGCTCTCCAGTATTTATTATCTGTAGACTTTTTAATGATGACCATTCTGGCTGGTGTGAGGTGGTACCTCATGATAGTTTTGATTTGCGTTTCTCTAATGATTAGCGATGATGAACATCTTTTCATGTGCCTGCTGGCCATCTGTATGTCTCCTTTGGAGAAATGTCTTTTTAGGTTTTCTGTTCATTTTTCAGCTGGGTTGTTTTTTGCTATTGAATTATATAAGCTGTTTGTATATTTTAGAAATTAGGCCCTTGTCAGTTGTATCATTGTGGTTGTTCAAAACTTTGACCCTTTGACCCTTGAGGGAGACAAGACAGGACACAAGGCCCATAAGGGGTTCTATGAAGTGGCTTGAAGTGCTGTGACAAGCACGTCCCCCCCATCAGGTAGCTGGTCCCCAGGCCGCCTCTTGAGGCACCTCTCCTCCTCTGGTCCTGGCCCAGCCAGCCCCTCCCACCACCCAGTGATTCTGTGAATTACCCATTGATCCTCATGTAAATTCTCTCCTGCTTAAATTAACCAGAAACAGTTTCTATTTGCATCTAAATCCCAGACTGCTACAATGCTGAATTCAAACCCTGGTATCTCTTCCTGAAAATCCCATCTGCTTTCTAAAATACCATTCGTGATACCCTACTAAAGCTCATACAAATAAGACATCACTGTTATTACAGTGCTTTACACTGGACAATATTCTCATGAAATAAGTGATAGGGCGGTGGTAACTCTGGGAAAAAGCAAGCTCAAACCAATTATAACAAGTTTTGAAAGGGAAAGAGCTACTCAGGTCAGGAAAGCAACAGTGTAAATAGGAACCACTCAGCTGAGTGATGAGATTCTACCATCTGAATTCAGCTGTAGTTTTTAAAAACTTCCTTTATGGTTTGTGTATGGTCATTGTTATGGAACCTTGAATTTGTAAGCCAGAAAAGACCTTAAAAATCATTTAACTTATTCACATCATTTCACAGTTAAGGAGACTGGTGCCGAGTCAGGTTACAAGGCTTGTGTCGCCTTATACACCAAGGTAGCTGCAGAACCAGGACTGGAGGCAGGGCAAGGGGGTGGGGTGGGATGGGTTCTCTCCTCCCTGACACGTCACCATACTGGAAAGGGTGATGAAAATAACCCTGAAATTCAGAAGGTAACCCCCATAAAGAGTGGAAAATAGAGTATTAGTTTAATTATCTAAGAAACCAAATTGGGCATTTGAGCACGTTATATTTGTAATAAAAAATGAAATAATTTTTTTTTTTTTTTAATAATTTTTTTTTTTAAGGTCTTGTTTCTGAGGTATTATCCCCGGATCTGGGGTTGGTGTGGCTTGGAAAATATTTTTTATGAAGTATCATTGATTTACAATGTTGTGTTAGTTTCGGATGTAGGGCAAAGTGATTCAGTTATATGTACATAACTGTACACATATATGTAACTGAGCATATTTATATTCTTTTCCAGGTTCTTTTCCCTTATGGGTTATTACAAAATATTGAGTATAGTTCCCTGTGCTATGCAGTAGGTCCTTTTTTAAATCTATCTTATACACAGTGGTGTGTCTGTTAACCCCAAACTCCTGATTTATCCCTCCCCTCACCTTTCCCCTTTGGTGACTACAAGTTTGTTTTCTGTGTCTGTTGAGCCTCTTTCGTTTTGTGAATAAGTTCATTCCTGTTATTTTTTCAGATTCCCATACAAGTGAAATCTTTTAAATAAGTTCTCCATGTGATTCTCATATGAAACCAGAATTGAGAACCCCCAGGTTAAAGCCTTGAGGGTCCCCAACAATGTATTAACTGGGAGAAATAGTGTGATTTGCTATTATGGTTGGATGAGTCACTTTCTCAGATTAGCACCTGGGGGACAAGGAGGCTGACAAAATTCAACAGAAGACCTACTTGATTTGTTTTGGGGGACAGAAGTGAGTATCTCAAGAAGGGTGCCTCAGGGACAGCCAGAGGGCCTGTGTTAGTCAGCTAGGGCTGCCAGAGCAAACCATCACGACTGTTGTGGCCTGAACAACAGAAGCTTATTTTGTCACAGTTCTGGAGGTTGGACGTCCCAGATCAAGATCCAACAGGGTTTGGTTTCTGCTAAGAGCTCTGTTCCTGGCTGGCAGAAGGCCACTTCATTGTCACATGGCCTTTCCTCTGAGTGTGTGTGGACAGAGAGAGAACTCTCTGCTGTCTCTTCTTATGAGGCCCTGAATCTTATGGGATCAGGGCCTCACCGTTAGCACCTCATTTTGCCCTAATTACTGCCTTAGAAGACCCATCTCCAAATATGTTCCCATGGGAGATCAGAGGTCCAACATGTGAATTCAGGTATTGGGGGACACAAAATTCAGCCCTTAACAATGCCCAAGGAGTGGAAAAGAGAGAGGAGGAAAACAGGCCAGCCCAGGGACGGCCTTACTTGGTCTCCAGAGCTGGCCCCATTTGCTCCATGTCTTCTTTTCTCCCCACCACCAAGCAAGGACTTGTAACTTAGGAACCCGCAGGCAGTTAGGGTATTTGTTTTACTTGGAAGCCCCCAAATTATGTTTAAAAATGATTCTGGGTTTCTTAAGAAAGACAGGTTGGGGAAAAACATCTGGAATGAAATGCATCCACAGACCGTTTACATAGACCAAAAGAGAAAAAAAGAAAAAAAACCACTCCAAATTATGCTATTCTTAACAGTGCCAGGAAAAGCATGAACCCAAGGAGGTGGGCAGGGGATGGGCAGGGGAAGCAAACTAACCAAGCTGTAAGAGAACGTGGAGGAAACTGGTGTGTGGGTGGGTCTGGGAGTCTTTGCTCTCACATTATGGAAAGAAAGAAGCTTCATTTAAGTAATTTTGAGCCTTTCTCAAAAAAGTAATTTTTATGTGTGGTTCTAAATTACAGACTTGAGTCAACTCGGAGGAACTTCACACAAGTTTAGTATCCAAGTTTGCCTCCTCCCCAAAGACGGTCTTTGTCCATGGTCTTTGTCCTGTCCCCATTAATACTGGTCGTCCTCTAAGAGTACATGTGTTTCTGGAAGACGTTTTTCTCAACAGCTGTGTCACTGTGTGATGCTGTGATATAATAAGGAATATATATCGGGTCTTTGTCCCTGGTTCCTGGCACAAGAGTGTCTAAAACCCTTGGAATTTCCTGAATGATTGAGGGTGCCTGGGGTAAACTAATGAGTTTACTCTTGGATGAGGGAATCATAGACAGCTTCAGAATGGGCCAGCCATGAATTAGAGGGTTGGAACTTGCAGTTCAGCCTGGCACCTTCAGGAAGGGGAAAGGGGGTGAGGGTTAAGATAATCACCCCTAGTCAATGGTTTAATCAATCATACCTATGTAATGATGGAGAAGGAAATGGCAACCCACTCCAGCACTCTTGCCTGGAAAATTCCATGGATGCGGGAGCCTGGTAGACTACAGTCCGTGGGATCACAAAAAGTCGGACATGACTGAGTGACTTCACTTTCTTTCTTTCTATAGTTCCTTTTGGAGAAGGAAATGGAAACCCACTCCAGTGTTCTTGCCTGGAGAATCCCATGGACAGAGGGGCCTGGTGGGCTGCAGTCTATGGGGTTGCAAAGAGTCGGATACAGCTAAACAACTAACACACAAACACACCTATGTAATGAAACCTTCATAAAAACCCCTAAACCACAAGGCTCGGAGAACTTCCAGGTTGCTGACCACATTTAGGTCCTCAGAGGGTGGCATGCCCAGAGAAGGCATGGGAGTCCCATGCCTCACCCTGTATCTTATTCTATGCACCTCTTCTATTTGGCTTTTCCTGAGTTGTATGTAGCCTTTGTACTAAACTGGTAACAGTAAATAAACTGTTTTCCTGAGTTCTGTGAGCCATCTAGCAAACTATCAAGCTGAAGGACAGAGTCATGGGACCCCTCTCTATGACCAGTTGGTCGTAAATATAGGAGGCTGGTGACTTCGGATTTGCAACTGAGTTTAGTCACTTCCCTGGGGGCTCAGACAGTAAAGCGTCTGCCTACAATGTGGGAGACCCAGGTTCGATCCCTGAGTCGGGAAGACCTCCTGGAGAAGGAAATGGCAACCCACTCCAGTATTCTTGCCTGGAGAATCCCATGGTCGGAGGAGCCTGGTGGGCTGCCGTCTATGGGGTTGCACAGAGTCGGACGCGACTGAAGCGACTTAGCAGCAGCAGCAGAGAGCCAGTGCCCTAACAGTCTGTGTAGATTCCTTTAGAAGGGAAGACAGCAGGAGGAAACCCACATTGACAGGCATCTATTAGGGGCCTCATAGAAGTTATGTCTCATTCTAGATCAGTTCCATGAGATTGTTATCATTATGCACATTCCACACATAAGGAAGTTGAGTCTCAAGGAGTCTGAACTCCAGAATCAAGCCAATCCAGCTCCTCCACCCACTGGTTGTGATTTTGGGAAGTTACTTAACAATCTATGTCTTAGGCTCTTCATCTGTAAAATGGCAAGAACAACACATTCTCTATTATAGGGTACCCCAGGGGATAGAAAGAATACATTGTGTTTAGCAGAGAAATAAGCAATCAATAAATACTAGTTACCACTATTGTCATTGCTATGATTAAAAAGCTGACATGGTTTGTTCGAATTCAAGTTGCTATCAAGAGTTGAAGCTGGGATTTGCATCATTGCCTTGGTCCAAAGTATACATACTCTTCATGACTCAACACCATCTTCCTAAGCTGACGGTGAAAGACAGACAGAGACACCTTCCCCCAAGGAGTGTGGATTTGGTTGATGTTACCTGCTGGCCACAGGGTTTATTCTGTGGTTTTTGGTTGGATATGGGGGCTGGTTCCCTGGCACCTGCTGTAACATAGGAGGAGGCCTGGGAAAACCTGGCTGACTGTGCAGTGGGCAGGGCCAGAAGATGAGAGCCAGCACTGGGGACACTGGCTTGCCCGGTGCTGGAGGGGGCACAAGGTCTGAGCACTGTGTCTGTGGGCTTGGCGGGCCAGCAGCCCAGGACAGTCGGGGGAAAGTAGTCAGAAAGGCCAGCCAACTACCCTTCAGGCTGCTCCAGACTCACTGGGGAGCTGGTGAAGCACGGATTATTCATTTACCAAAAGGTTACCTTGGGTTAGGGTTTATTAACTGTGAGCTTTTAAAAAGAGCATATTCATTGACTCTCATGAAAACTTGAACCTCATGACATAATGTTGTTGGCACAATGTTCTAATCAAAGTTTCCCCTCACTCCTGTCCCCCGCCCTTTATTCCTGTCACTTCCCTTATTCAGCGAAGCTCCTTGCAACCTGTCTTCTCTCTCTCTCCTTCCCACTCCTTCTTCACTGACATCTGCCTTCCACCCCCACCTCTTCCTTGAAATTGTCTGGCAAAGGTCATGAATGAATATTGAATTCCCAATCCCAGGCATCCTTTCCTACCCACCGCTTACTCAGTCAGCTCCAGGGTACTTGGCACCGTCAACCTCTATGGCAGTCTGGAGGGGTTCTCTTCCCTTGGAGCCTGGGACCGTCCTCTCTCCCCACCCCAACTGGCCCACCATGGGGGCCCGTTCCCAAATGATGGTGCTCACTCCCCAGGATTCTTTCCTTTCCTCCTTCTCTTCCTCCTCCAGACACTGTCCTTATGACCTGTGCTACATCACAAACCACTAACTCCAGAGCAGGTTTGGAGACCTGGGCTGCAGATCCATGTCTTTAGTTGAATTCTGGATAGTTCTACCTGGAATCTCACAGGTATCTCCAGTTCACTTTCTTCTAAATTGAATCCATCCTCATCATTTTCAAACCCACCCTCTTTTATCATGTGCTGCTGATCCTGGTGACTGATTGTGCCACCCGTCCAACCACCTGGGCAAGTGAGAAACCTGGGCCTCACCTGGATCACGTAATAAATGATTGAGTTATGTTCCTTCATACCTCAAGGATCTCTGGTCTCTTTTTTATCCACAATTTCCACCCTGGCTCAAGCACTTATCATATGTTTCTCGGTTATTACAATGGTCTGAAACTGATCCTGCATCCCACCCCCCGTCTGTGCTCCCCTATCATCACAATGGACTTTATAAAACATGAAGGCAATCACATCTCCTTCTACAGTTCTCCTCTGCTGCCAACAATATCTATGGCACACAAATGCAAAGGCGATCCACCTCTCCATTCTAATTCCTATTCTTTCTTCTAGATTACACTCTCCCTATGCTGGTTGCAAACAACACACTGCTGTAGCTTTGATGACGTGGGTGGCTTGCGTTTACGTATAACACTTTCGATCTTTATAGCTCCATGGTGGGAGGCCAGAATTAAATGTGGCTGGGCTTGCTGAAACCTCCAAATTCAAATTTCCATATCTGCAAAATGGAGACATATGACTTATTCAGAAGGGAGACGGGAGGAGTAAATTAATAGACATGGCACATGTTAAGTGTCCAGTCAGTGGTAATAGCTCTAAGTGCTTCATATTTGCTAGTTCTCTTCATCTTCATAATAATCCTGTGCGGTAGGTACATATTATTAACCCCATTTCCTGGATGCAGCAGAAAGCACAGGGGGTTTGAGTATCATATTGGTAAGCTAGGACCGCAGACTCAGTGGCCTAAACAACATAAGTTTATTTTCCCACCACTCTGGAGGCTATATGAGCAAGATCAAAGTGCAGGAAGTTTGTGTTCTCTTAAGGTCTCCTCCTTGGTTTGCAGATGGCCACCTCCTGCAGTGTGTTCATGTGGTCCTCTCTGTGTATGTGTCTACATTTCTTCATCTTGAAAGTACTTCAAGGGACTTCAAGAAAGAACTTCAAGAAAGAACCAGGGACTTCCCTGGTGGTCCAGTGGTTAAGACTCCACTCTTCCAATGCAGGGGGTGTCGACTGGATCCTTGGTTGAGGAATTAAGGTCCCATGTGCCATGCAGTACAGCCAAAAATAAAAATTAAAGAAAAAGAACACTAGTCACACTGGATGAGAGCCTCTCCTTAATGATCTCATTTTAACTTACTTTTTAGAGATCTCCATCTCCAAACACAGTCACATTCCAAGGTATTATGGATTAGGATTTCAACATACAAATTTGGGGGAGGACGTAATTCGGCTCAGAACAAGTACCCCGTCTAATAACACCCAGATTGTTTCAAGGACAGGACTAGAATCCTGGCAGGGCAGCACAGGACACCCTGCCCTTAACCATGGTGCAAACCTACCTCCTCCTGACTGCAGGTCATTCACATTAATCCCTTTACTCTAACTATATGCCCCAGAGTTTCTAATAAGCATGTTACAAACTACTTTGAGACAGACACAAAAATCTAAGAACTAATTTCTACAATGCTAGTATAAGGTTAATAACATGTCCTCAACCATACCGAAATACCTCCACTTTTTTTTTTTTTTTAAAGCTCTCTTTCTCCACTGAATTGATCCAGTAACTAATTGGTTTGACATCATTGATACCCAAATAATTCAGCGCAAAGTTAAAGCTCTCACCTTGTACATGAAGGAGTTTGGAAAGAGCTTCAAAGACACTTTGACATTTTTTGCTCTTTTCAAAACTGCCATTTTATGTTGTCTTCACTTCACAGGAGCTTTAAAATAGGACCACTTGTGGCTGCCCATTTGGTTAAACTTGGCTTTTATCTGGAGCAATGTGCTCCACACTCACAGGATTTATCTAGTTTTTTTTCCCCCATTTGGTTGGATTTTAGCCAAACTTTCAACAATCCGAGGGCAGCCTTAAAGGTATATCCCAAGAACTGGAGCGCGTACCTTACGTGTCAACAGTCACAGGTCTCCCATACTTGGTCTCAACTGTGTGAATACCCAGAGATTTACTTCTCATAAAGAGAGAGAGAATGAGTGTACAGACTCTGAGGTCAACCCTTCTCCACGGGTCTGAGAAGTTTTGGGGAATGGGTGCTGTGTTGTCTTCATCTCTGCAAACCTAAATCCTGGCATAATGCCCAGTACACAGGCACCAGAAGGCATTGAACTAAGTCCAGTGCTCAGTCCTGCTGGTGGGGTTAGAGGTCCTTGGATCCCTTCTGCTTCAGCCAGGATTTAGAATAGGGGTGGAGTGGCAGAATAGCCCCAAAGGACTGGTCACAGCATCCTCTCGTAAAGGTGGTAGACATGAACTTAGATGAGGGTTGATGGTATTTGAGAAATGGTCAAGTGGTTGGAAAACATATAGCTTCCTCGAATGACTGAGTTGGAGGGCGGTACCAATTTATGTGTGTAGGTTCTGATACATACTTGTAGAAGAAAGATCACCTTACAGTTATGCTTTATAGTGACATCTGCTCCCTCTTCCCTACACACCAAATGAAGATACAATTGCAATTGTCTCCTGTTGGGTTTAAGTTTCTCCTCTTTTCCCCCAATGACCAGATCAGTGTTCCTGTGAAATCCTTCCCTCCCTTCTGCATCCCTTAAGCATAAACATTCATATACGGAAAGATTCTGATACGTATGATCACTCCAAACATCATATGCCCAAAACAAAAACAAGGCATAGCCTTGGAAAAACTCTCAGTTTACCACTGTGATTAAACTGGGAATATCCTAAAGCACTAAAAAAAAAAAAAAAAAAAATGAAAAAAGCTTAGGACAAAGACCCAGTTGTAGAAGAAGTGGTAACAATCTAGGGTGTTGAGCCTGCCTGCTGGAGGTGGGGAAGGACAGAGGTACAGCTAGAAGTCTGAAAGCTGTCAGTCTGATGGTGGTTATTTATTACTGTCTAAGAGAGAGACACCTGCATGGAGTGGGTGTGAGCATTGCATTGCTGGACGGAAAGCTCCATCACAGGGCAGGGCTTCACCCTCTGTTGCTAAATAATGGTCTCGGGCCTGAAGACCTTCATCCTGGAAGGAGGATAGCCTTAAAACAAATATCAGTGTCTGGCCCCTGGAAAGGGGAGTGGTTTGCTTTTAAATTTGTTTCAAAAGGAGAGTGATATTTGCTTTATAAACCAGTTTGCAAAAAACCTTTTAACTCACAGGCAGTACCAAGTGCCTGATCATGTGGATGTTCTGATAAGATCAGAGTTTGGCTCTGGGGAGCTGAGGCCTGGGACCCTGGCCCTGACGGCTCCACAGGGCTGTGACTGAGGGGGCAGAGGGGTCCACAGGCCTCCTGCTCAAATGCACAAGAACAGCCTCTGTGTCCTGCTACTACTGCCACTGGTGTGTTTTTGGACCTCCTGTCTTCTTCATGCCCCCACCTTCATCCAGAGCATGACCAAGTGCTGCCCTGCAGAGGGCTTGTCACCAGCTCACAAGTTCAGAAATTCAGATTAAGCCGTTAAAACCTTTAAGAGAGGTAAAACAGAGAAAATCATTTCTGTTGAACAGTGGGGCTTGGATTTTATTATATGTCTTTGTCTCCTCATTTAATGTTCTCAGAATTTCTTTTTATTTGTATTTTACAAAAACATGGGTCTATGAAGACTGGTCCTTCCACCCCAGGCAGTTTGAGAAGCACTGATGTAGGATTCAGGGAGTCCCATTTTCCAGTGATGTTCTGTTACTTCCAGTGCCTGTCCAAATGGGAGCTGGGGGTCTCAACTCTGTTGCACAGCAGGATCACCGTGGGAGCTAAAAAAATACCTACATCCATATCTAAAGAGAAGCCTGGGATCCACCCCAATCAATTAAGTAAGCTTGGAGGTGGGGTCAGGGTAGGGCAAGGCTCCTATGTTTATTTAAAAATGCCCTTGATGTTTCTAATGTGTGACCAGGGATGAGAATCCTTAACGTGGGCCATAGCTGATCAAGCAGCGCAGGTTGAATGAATGTTTAAACATGTCAGCCAGCCACCAGCAGGCATTTATCACACCCCTGAACCACCCCTGAAAGTGCTGTCCCAGGTGCTCAGTAACAGACTGCAAAGGCACAAAGATTAACCCAGATTTTCTAATGTGATGTGAAAGCCTCTATGGACAAAACCAACATATATTAAAAAAAAAAAAAAAAAAAAAGATAAACCCAGTAAACCCACAGGATTCATCTACAAATTCATCTACACTTAACACTCCATGTGGGAATGGAGTCCCTTTTTCCCCCCTTAAAGCAGTTTATGCAATAATACTCCACCTAATGGGAGATCACTGAGGCTGGGGCTGCCATTTGGTCCAAGATGCCACTAGATGTCACTCAAGGTCCCTCAGGCTTCCCTCTGCCCAGCCTTCAATTCCTCACTGGATCATTTTCCTCTCCAGGCCTGTGCCTGTAGCCCACAGCTCTGAGTGAGCCATGGACAGGTAAGGACAAAATGTTCTCATCCTCTGACCTGCTTTCTGCTATCCCTGGCACCCCAGGCCCACCTCGTTCATTCATTGACTCAAGAAGAATAACCAAGGGCTGATTATATCTCAGACATTAGGTCAGGCTATGATGAAATAATGGTGACACAGCCAGGGTGCCCGCACTCATGGGGTTTAATCTATGAAAGCACGTCTCAGACTAATTAGTATTGTTTGTGTGCTTATTCATTCTCCCCCAGCTAGAGGCTCTCACACCTTTTTGACCAGTACATCCAAAATAGGAAAGAGATTTCACATCAAAATTCACATACACACAAACATAAACCTAAAGTTTCACAGTCCCATGTTTACCTTCACTTTGTGTGATGCATTCTGTTTTCTTGTCTACTCTAGTTCATTTCTCTTTTCAAAATCCACTAAATTGATTTCAAAACCCTCTGATGAGTCACAATATAAGAATGAAAAATTCTTGCCTTGAGGGCAAGGGCCACCTCTTACCAGTGGCTCTCAAATAGTATGTGAGCAATGCATGTGTTTTTAAGTAAATGAAAATTATGAGAACTAATTTGCGTTAATATTTACATTAAAAAGACTTACAGGTTAAGCGACTTATGGATGATCAGTGTTCTATGCATTCATACTTACAAAGATTATATTCACCTACATCTACTATACATCTACAAATAATTTTTTTCAGATAATATATAGATCCTAAACTAGGCACACCGTATATGCTATTAATGCAATTTGATATTTTAGTCAAGATCTGGGGCTTGTATATTTTATTATTTTTCTTTTTATAAAACTTATTTTATTGAAGTATAGTTGATTTATAATGTGTTCGTTTCTGCTGTGCAGCAAAGTGATTCAGTTACACACACATATATACATTCTTTTATATTGTGTTCCGCGATGGTTTATCACAGCACATTGAATAAAGTTCCCTGGGCTATAAGGCAGGGACTTTGTTGGGTATCCATTGTATACATACGAGTTTGCACCCGCTTGTCTCAAACTCCACCTCGTTCCCTTCCCCATACCCTCTCCCCCTCAGCAACCACACTTTTGTTCTTCATGTTTCATAGATAAGTTCATTTGTGTTATCCTTTAGATTTCACATGTAAGTGATGTCATATGATATTTGTCTTTCTCTGTCTGACTTACTTCACTTAGTATGATAATCTCTAGGTCCATCCACGTTGTTGCAAATGGTATCATTTCATTCTTTTTTATGACTAAGTAGTGTTCCATGGTATATATGTACCACATCTTCTTTATCCATTCACCTGTCCATGGACACTCAAGTTTCTTCCATGTCTTAGCCTCTGAATAGTCTGGCTATGAACATGGAGGTGCATGATGCCCATAGTGGCATTGCCAGATCACATGGCAGCTCTATTTTTATTTTGTTTTTAGAAACCTCCATACTGTACTCCATAGTGGCTGCACCAGTTTACATTTCCACCAACAGTGTAGGAGGTTTCCCTTTCCTCCACATCCTCTCCAGCATTTATTGTTTGTAGACTTTTTAATGATGGCTGTTCTGACGGGTGTGAAGCAGTACCTTCATTGTAATTTTGATTTGCATTTCTTTAATAATTAGTGACATTGAGCATCTTTTCACGTGCCTCTTGGTCACCTGTATGTCTTCTTTGAAGAAATGTCTATTTAGGTCTTCTAGGGGGCTCAAATATTTTAAAATCATACAAGTAAAGTATGTTCATTTTGGAAAAAAAGTTAGAAGAAATTCATGCCTTCAGATGTTATAACTTATTAGAAACTCTAATAGCTAAAAAGTTTGATATTAGACATGGTGACTCCTAGAGAAATAGTTTTCAAAGATGATCACAACCTCATGCACAGGGTCACTGCGTGAATACATAGCTGACATGGTGAAAGAGACTTTGCCAATGTGATTAAATGAAGGCTCTTGAGATGGGGACATGGTCCTGTGTTGTGTGGGTGGATCCAGTGTAATCACAAGGGTCTCTATAAGAGAGAGGCAAGAGGGCTTTAGAAGAGAGAGAAGGAAACGAGACACAGGGATCTGAAGATGCTAGGCTGCTGCTTGTGAAGATGGACGAAAGGGCCATGTGACTTCTAGAAGCTGGAAAAGACAAGGAAAGAGATTCTCCCCTGGACCCTCCAGAGGCACACAGCATGTTGATCCATTATGGATAATTCTTATGTCCAGAACTACAGTTTAATAAATTTGTGTTTTAAGCCACTAAAGTTGCAGTAATTTGTTATAGCATCAAGAGGAAACTTATACAGAGGAAAGATAGTTAGCTCTGTGCAGTAAACTAAAAAAATCCCCAATTCAAAATTTTGAATTTAGTATTTGAAAAAAGAAATTTACTCTGTGTGTGTGTGTGTGTAACGGATTATTCAACAAGGTAACAGTGAGACAACTAGAAAACCATTAAAAAATTAAGCAGGATCCCCCCCACCTCGCTCCCCCAAATTAAGCAGAATCCCTACTTACACCAGAATTTTTCCTTACACCAGAATTATTTCCAGATGGGTCAAGACTTAAGTATTAAAAAAAAAAAAACCTAAAAGTACTAGAAGAAAAAATTTTTTTCTTTTGTTGTTGTTTATTTTGGACTGAGGCGAATACAAAACCTAGAAATGATAAAGAAGAGATTAATAATAACTCACACATAGTTGATGGGTGCAACTGGTAATCAAGTCTTGGCAATACTTGTCAAAATTAAACATATTCATATACTTCAAGCCAGCAATTGTATTTCCAGAAATTTGAAAGAAACGCTTTTATTTATGTACAAAGCCTTGTCATGAAAATGTTCTTTCCAGCATTGTATGTCTTAGGAAAGAACCAAAAATGGTCTAAATGCTCCCCACCTTCATTTTTGACTATGCTGGATCCTAGTTCCTTGAACCTGTGCCCCCTACATTGGGAGCTCCTAGTCTTAACCACTGGACCACCAGGGAAGTCCCTAAATGCCCAATAAAGAAGATTAAATACACTATGATGCAGCCCTTAGAAAGAATGACACATATCCATCAATAGGTTCTATTAAGAACATTTTTAAGTAAAATATAGCTAGTATGGAAAAAAGACATTGATTGTAGTTAGGGGGAAAAGATATTGACTAAGCTTACAGATGCAGAGAAAATTCTGGAAGCACACACAAGAAGCTGTGAATACTGCTTACCTTTGGATGCTGGAGCTGGGAGTAGGAGAAAGTCTTTGATTTTTAAAATGTTACATTTTTCTGTATAGTTCTTGATCCCAAGGATTGCTAACATGAATCTTTTTCTGCTATAGAAAGGAAGGAAGGGAGGGAGAAAGAAGAAAGAAAGAGAAGGGGAAGAAGGAAGGAAGGAGGGAAAAGACAGATTGAGAAAGAAAGCAGGAAAAAAGAAAGGAAGGAAGGAAAGGAGGGAAGGAAGAAGAAAAGAAAGAATAAGAAAGAATTGCTGGCAAGTGAAGAGGAAGCAGGTTATATCTAAAGAGTGACCAATCTGGGTCACCTGCCTCAGAGATACATGTTATATAATTTTTAAAAATAAATACCTATTTTTAAAAAGTACATTCAGAGGAGCTCTATGGTTTTTTTTTTTTTTTCTTTTTCTTTTTACTGGAGTATAATTGCTTGACAATATTGTGTTAGTTTCTGCTGTACAGCAAAGTGAATCAGCGATGTGTATACTTATATCCCCTCCCTCTTGAACTTTCCCCCCACTGCCCCACCCCTACCCCTCATACCACCCATCTAGGTGGTCACAGAACCCTGAACTGCAAAGGGGCTCCACGACTAAAGCAAGCCCAAGCCATCGAATTCTAAACTTCCCGGGAAAACGTGTGACACTTCAAAGGTTTAAGTCTAAATTTGTTTGTCTTATTTTGCTTTGCTTCAAGTTATGTCTGAAGATTCCAGACAGATGAAAGAATGAAATTGTCCAGCTAAGCCAGACAGATATCCAGTTAAGGTCACATGTCAGAGACCAGGTGTTTGAAACCCTGTTTTCCTTGTATGACCCACCTCACCAGCTTAGGTGACAAAACCGGGTCACTTTAAGTCACGTGTTTTTAATGTTAAAATTCATACCACTCTGAGTTCCACCCAGCAAGCCGAGTCCAGCTTTCCATGGGGTTGTCTTCCTCAGAAATCCCCAGTGACCCAAGAGTTTATCATTCTTCCAAAGGGGTCCTCCCAAGTTGATGGGGAGGCTGGGGTGGGGGGAGACAGTGGCTGGTGAGTTGGCCACAGGGCCTGATCAAAGCTCCTTCTCTGCTGCCTGGCAGCTGCCAGAGGTCACTGCCACAGCCCAGGCAGGCTGGCTTGGCTGCACAAGCTAGAACGGATGCCTTTTCCATTCTGGCTATAGCTACCGGGGGTTGGGAGTCAGTCACACAGTGAGAGGCCAGTCCTTTCTGCCAACACTCTCCAAGTGTGGACACAACCCTTGCTCCTCACTCCCAAAGCACAGCCAAGAGCAGGCACAGACAAAGGGGAAAAGTCACAGTCAACAGCATTGTCTGCCAATATCTAGGAATGTTTGCTGCCACTTTGAACTGAAAAAAAAAAGTCTTGCTAACTCTCAATGTAGTATTAAATTATTTAGATTATGTTTCTTTGTTTTGTGTAAACATAAGTTTAGGTATAAAGCCCTCATTCTCATAGCCCTTCTACATCTATAAAATGACAAGTTTGAACATTTGATTAATAAAGTTAAAAATTCAATTAATGTTAAGTATGTAATGTAAATGATGTTTTGCTGAAATTAAATTTTTTTTGTGTATGATGAGACTATGAAACTCACTGCTGTGGTAGGGTCTATTTTTTTTAAATTTTTATACTGAAATATAGTTGATTTACAATGTTGTATTAGATTCAGGTATACAGCAAACTGGTTTAGTTATACATATTCGCATACCCTTTTCAGGTTCTTTTCCCATATAGGTTATTACAGAGTATTGAGTAGAGTTCCTTGTGCCTTACAGTAGGACCTTGTTGTTTATCTGTTTTATGTATAGTAGTGTGTATGTGTTAATCCCCACCTCCTAATTTATCCTTCTGCCCCACTGGTATTGGCTTTTTTAGACATACTTATAAGTGACTTAATAATTCCAAAATTCTTCTCTATTTGAATATCTGTGAAACTTCTGCACAGTGTACCATGAGGAGTATCAATAACCTCAGATATGCAGATGACACCACCCTTATGGCAGAAAGCATCACTCTTGATGAAAGTGAAAGAGGACAATGAAAAAGTTGGCTTAAAACTCAACATTCAGAAAACTAAGATCATGGCATCCGGTACCATCACTTCATGCAAATAGATGGGAAAACAGTGGAAACAGTGAGAGACTATTTTTTGGGCTCCAAAATCACTGCAGATGGTGACTGAAGCCATGAAATTAAAAGATACTTGTTCCTTGGAAGAAAACTTGTGACCAACCTAGACAGCATATTAAAAAGCAGAGACATTACTTTGTCAACAAAGGTCCATCTAGTCAAAGCTATGGTTTGTCCAGAAGTCATGTATGGATGTGAGAGTTGGACTATAAAGAAAGCTGAATGCCAAAGAATTGATGCTTTTGAACTGTGGTGTTGGAGAAGACTTTTGAGAGTCCCTTGGACTGCAAGGAGATCCAACCAGTCAATCCTAAAGGAAATCAGTCCTGAATATTCATTGGAAAGACTGATGCTAAAGCTGAAACTCCAATACTTTGGCCACCTGATGCAAAGAACTGACTCATTGGAAAAGACCTTGCTGTTGGGAAAGATTGAAGGCGGGAGGAGAATGGGACAACAGAGGATGAGATGGTTGGATAGCATCACTGACTTGATGGACAAGAGTTTGAGTAAACTCTGGGCACTGATGATCGACAGGGAGGCTTGGTGTGCTGCAGTCCATGGGGTCGCAAAGAGTTGGACACAACAGAGCAACTGAACTGAACTGAACTGAACCATGAGGACACTCGACCATCTCCTAGTTAGGCTGTCGTGTCTACAAAGAGTATTCTATTTTTTTATCATTAGCTCAAGAAAATACAAGTTATAATTCTTGGTGCCAAATACAAAATCAAATGCCAGCATTTGATGACAAGGTGGTCATCAAAATGATCCAGAATAGGCATCGATTAATTTTTTTAAAGATTATAATTTAAATAAAAACAAACATTTATCCATTTTGATAGAGAATTTGCAGATGGTATGATTCAATGTATATGAAATGCCCAGAGTAGGTGAATACCTAGAGGCAGAAAGTAGATTAGTGGTTGTCAGGGGCTAGGGGAGGAGGGAATGAGGAGTGACTGCTAATGGGTATGGGATTTCATTTTGGGGTGATGAAAATATTCCAGAATTAGGTAGGGGTGATGGCTGTACAACCTTGCAAACATACCAAAAAGCACTGTAGTATGTGAATTATAACTCAATTTTTAAAAAGTGACTTCACAGTTTTCCTAAAGAATAGTAGATAGATAGTCCATTTACCTAAAGGACTCATCCTGTGGCGTTTTCCAAAACAAAGGGCATCCCCCTCCTGCCTCTCCAATCTTGAGACTCCAGTTATATTACAATCAAGATTTCTGTTTGTATAGAAGGTCACTGTGCTTTATGGATGAGGGTAGGCAGAATGGGCTGAGGGAGAAGGTCTGGAGATATGAAGGTTAGTTGAAGGACTAGTTACAAAGCTCTACAGGACATCAATAAACACAAATTCAGATCAGATGAGTGTCACTCAGAGACACAGCAGTTTACCAGGTTTGAAGCTGAGTAAGAGACCAGTCTGTCTCAAGTACCTTCTCCAATTCCCACCAATTAAAGATTTAAGCATTTCATTCTCTTAACAAACTTTTTTGACACCGGGCAATGTCACTGTCACCCGGCATCAGAGGGGATACAAAGATGACCAAGACAAGATCCTTGACTCCAGTAGCTCCCCATGAATAGTGGCGATAAAACCCGCACAGGGATAAGTATCCTATAATAAAAAGAACACTGTAAGATAAGGGAGGTATAAACCTAGAAGTATCACGTCAAAGAGGAAGAAATTCTTACTTCCGGTAGAAGTAAGATCCATTGTTGGAGGATGACTGAGTGTAGACTGGATGGACGTGAAGGGGAGAGCATTTCAGTGGAGGGGACAGTATGAATAAAGCACAGACAACAGAGACACAGAGGCCGGAGAACCTGTCTGGGAAGGAGGAAGGAACCTGGCTGGAACCAAGCTGTGGGGAGGAAAGTCAGAACAACATGGACTGATGGTTTGTCTTTTTAAAACGGAAAAACTGAGCCAGGTGAGAGGGAGAAGAGAGTCCCTAGAAGCTGCAGATTTCACAGACCTATACAGATCTGCAAGGTTTCAGCTTGCAAAAACCATCCCTGATTAGTAAATAGGCCTTTATCGGGTTGGAGGGAAAGTGATTTTTGAAAGAATGTTTCATGAAGGACAGCCCTGATGGGGTGCTGAGGCTAAGAGCGAGGAAGAGCAAGAAGGTGTCTGACGACAGAAGAGGACTCTGACAAAAATGAATGCAAAAATTCCTCCCGCCATCATTTTCACTATTATCCAGCCCACAGGCATTTGTCTCACCTCCAGTAAGTTTGTATCACCAATAAGATTTTAGAATCACCTGGTTAAAAACCCCGGCGTGGTGATAACTGATTCATACACTTGGTTAGCATGAATTAATTTCATATTTAACAGCACACCGTTCCTGGCACACAGAGGCACTCAAACGCTATAAATGAACGTTCTTTGTTTCAGGGTCTATATTTAGGAGAGGAAATCATTCAAATCTGCACCCTAAAACCTGTATCCTTTTTCAGCACTGAAGTTGGGACAACCTGGGGCCAAAAGGTCCGGGTTTCCACTTTAAACTGAGGTTTTTTCCCCCCTCCATCGGCTCCCTCAAGTCTCTAGGTCCAGCGGGGGGAAGGGTCCCAGGTTCAGTAACCAATCGCCGCGGAGCCACGGCGCCCCGCCCATCCTAGCCCCTCCTACCCGCCCAGGTCCCTCCTCCCTCGCACCTGCGCGTCCCCCGCGCTCCGGCTGGTGGGGCCGCTTCCAGCCCGCGCCGGCGGGGAGCGGGGCTCGGCCTCACCTCTCGCGAGATCGCCTCCCGTGGCCGCGGCCGCCGTTCCGAGCGGCTGACTGGCGGCGTCTGCGCAGCCGCCATGTTCGGTTGCTATGCTGTGGCCTGGGAGACGGGGTGTGCTTGAGGGAGGAGGAGGAGACGGAGTAGGAGGAGGAGGAGGAAGAGGAGGAGGCGGCGGCGGCGGCGGGAGGGACTGAGCGCCCATTGCACTCTCACACACAAACGCTGCTTAGGATTGCCGCCCGTTCGCTGTAGCAGCGCCGTTCCGCTCCTCCTCCTCGCGGCCCCACATTGTTCTCTCAGGACTCCAGAGTCCCCGAGGCTGGATTCTGGGCCCCGCTTCGGGGCCCCCACCCCCGCGACATCGCTGCGGGGCTGAATTAGCTCATCCCCGCAGGGAGGTGCGGGAGCGCGCGGCAGCCCCGCAGTATGAGGTGGTGCCGGCGGCTCGGGGCCGTGGCGCGGCCGCTGCGGCGCCGGCTGCTGGGCGGACGCTGACGGAGCCCCGGGGGCGGCGCGGCCGAGCCTCCAGGCTTTTCTTCTCCAGCCCGGAGGACGCGGCTGGGACACGAAGGTAAGAGGCTCCGGGTCCCTGCCGCTTCTCAGCCCTGCGTGGCACGCGAGGCTACTACCTGCGGCCCGCCAGGTGGGGCCGGCTGAAGGCGTGAGGCTGATTTCAAGTCAAGGGGGAAGGATGCTTTTTGCCTACTCCCTTTTTTTGCGGGACCCCTGCTTTCAGCCTCCTGGTGTTTTAGTTGGAATCTCTGTTCTGGGGGAGTCAGGGGAGAACGGATGGAATAGGTGCGGAGATGGAATGTTCCATGGCCCCTAAACTCTAGGTGAGGTTGTAGAATCTTCAGAGTTTTCCATTGCTGATAGG
This sequence comes from Cervus canadensis, assembly GCF_019320065.1. Classification (NCBI taxonomy): domain Eukaryota; kingdom Metazoa; phylum Chordata; class Mammalia; order Artiodactyla; family Cervidae; genus Cervus; species Cervus canadensis. The sequence continues at coordinate 7,226,332 of NC_057400.1, read as the reverse complement.
ATTCCTTAAAAAAAAAAAAAATTGGCTCCTTTGAAAGCTTCCTACTTGCTGCTTGGGCATACTGTCCTACCCTTGAAGTTTTAAGCCGTTTATGATTCTGCCTTTGCATGCTTGTGTTTAGGAACCTGTAGTTGAGCCAAAAGAAAAAGTTGAGGTGTAGCAAAATAGACATACGGATGCGCTTCCCAGGGTTTCCTTAACATGGAGTAGTTTACAGTGGCACGTATATACGCACGGATGGTTCTGGGAAACTTAGAATGGGAGACTTTATGCCTGGAAGGCATTATACAGTGAACCACAGCGGAGGACAATGTGTATGGGTAAGGTTTTTCAGGCGCTTTTTCTAGGACAGTCTGTGTATCTGCAATATACCAGCTACTGTTAGAATCGGAGATTGGAGTAATATTCGGTTTATGTAACCAAATCTTGGGCCCAGTTGAAACATTATGGTTTAAACCATGTTTATGGAGAAAAAAATCAAAACGCCAAAGTATCCGACTTGTAAAGAAGACTGTGGAACAGTTAGGCCAGGGCATTTTTTATCCTGATTTTTTTGAACCTTAACCCTGTTGCCAGAGGGGAAAAAATACATTTTTTAAGGGGGAAGGAGATGACCTTAAAATAAATGATTGTTCAGAGCCCAAAATATGCTTGATGGAATAGAGCTAGATAGTACATCAGTTAAATCTTGAATTTGAGAAATTCAACCTATAGTTTTTTTTGTTTTTTTTTTAAAGGCTTTTTGTAAGCAAAAGTTTTTCTCTACAGAGCTTTACTAACTCATAGTAGAAGAACGCAATCATTTTGTGGATCCCACCATTTTTTGTCAGAATAAATTTATGCTCCAATTACCACAGAAGCTATTTTTATGTCTCTCTCTCTCTCTTTTTAATGGCACACATATCTTTGTCATCTCTTTTCTTTGAAACATGTGCGTGGTCCCACAATGTCATGATCTTGAGTGATTTTTAAGAAGAGACTGGTGATCTTATTTTTGTATATGGGAGTGTTTGTGACTTAGCTAGCCTATTTTAAACATTTGGCAAGAGATTTTGAAAACAGGGAGCCATCACTATTTTGCAGTTTTATTAATATTGAGTAGGTTAAAGTTAGAAAAGCATAGGTTCCTCAAAAGTAGTTATGGATGAAGATGTGGCTTTCTTATTGCCTGTTTTCCTAGAACCTGCTTAGATTATAGGCTGTGGGTATTGAATTGTTTAAACTTTGTGGTTGTCCCGATTTTCTAATTGAATATCTTTTAAAATATCCCTAGTAACTTTGTTACTTTAAATTTGTGACACCCAATTTCTAATTTAGACTAGGCATAAACCAGCATTGATTGAACACACTTGCTAAAAATACTTTCTGGGTCAGATGTACTTAGAATGCAGCCTCAGGAAAATTCATTTGAACTATTCTACTGTGACCAATGTACACTTCATTATTACAGAAGGGCTTAAAACAATATAGAACTCTCACGATTAGATTTCATCAGTTCAGGCATAGAAGCCTAAACTTTCATGTATTAATATAAAGTACTTCATGTGGGATAGTAACGAAAACTTTTTACAGTGCTTTTTTTTTTAACTTACGTGACTCCCATAGACTTATTAAACTCTGATTTGTGTATTTGAGATACTAATATTTTAATTTCGTCTACTAAACATAATTTAAATTGTGTGATAGTATAGTGTGCAATGTTATCTATTTAGTATTTACTTATGATTTATTCTGAGCTCTTTAAGGGTGGATGCGTCAGTGGTCATGTTTTTAAGTAAATTATCTTTGAGGAACAAAGTAAGAATGACAGATAATTTCAAGGAGACATTGTTACTGTTACTGAGAGGACTCCCTCCTCTCCTCCCCGCATCCCTGGATTAATATGGTCAGTTTTAAACAACAAGGAAGCTTTAAAAATATGTAGAAACCTTGTTTGGTGGATGTTTAAAGACATGTTTTAAAGATGTCCTTTAATTGTTAGTTATTCAAAATGTAAAGTTGGAGACCTCACTAGAAATGGCAAGTCTGTGTGATTTAATGTGGCCAAGTATGATTTGTTGCTTCTAAATAAAATTTAGTATTGGCAGAAATTCACTGATTCCAAGCTGAGTTGAATTTTGTTGTTTTTCTGGGTAATAACATGCATGTTATGAAGTTTTTTATACTCAGTAGTCTAGATTTGTCAAATTAGTTTACTATGTTAAGCTGTGAAGCCTTAAAGATTGGTTTAGTATTCTGGAAATCTTTTTATTGTTTGCCAGAAAAGTATGTGGGAGGAAGGTGTTATTTCTTCCTTTAATATTCGATTAGCACAGATGGTGAGAAAGAATATAGTGAAGAAGTGTAGAATCTTCTCTTAATGCGGAAGTATGGTACCTATGAGGAATATAATTTATTTCTTTTTCATTGGGTAATCAGTCAGTACAGTCATACTTAAAATGGAATGGGAAACTAGAGGGGAAATTTATTACATTCTCCTCCATTTCATTAGAGGTGATTTCCCCCACATTCATTCTTCATTATTCCTAAGCAGAAACACTGGAAGAGAGGTGCAAGTATCTGAAGGAATTGAGGGGAACAGAATGAAAATTAGGCACTGTGGACTATCTTGTGGGAAAGATATTAATTTGGGTGTGTTATGAGTTATTGTATCTCTTAACAAGGAGGTTTTTATAGAGGAATATAAAGGAAAAAGGATCCAGAAGGGACGTGTTTATTGTCTGTTACATGCCAGAAGGGGCTTTTCATGTTATCCCACATAAGCATCAAATATACTTTGTGAGGTAGGGATTATTATCCCCTACTTCTCCTCCCCTCTTCCAAATGGGAGCATGAATAACTTGTCAAGGATCATACTGCTAGTAAGAAGAATTTGACTAGGTTTGTCTGATTCTGAAGCTTATTCTTTAGATCATGTTGTCCAGTTAAACTTTCTGCAGTGGTGGCAGAATTCTTAATCTGCACTGTCAGATGTGGTGGCCATTAACCGTGTGTGGCATAGAGCGAACACTTAAAATGTGATTGTTGTGCCTGAGGACCTAAATTTTAAATTGTATTTAATTTTAATCAGCTTAAATATAAATAATTGGATTTTGCTAGTAACTATAGTATTGGGCAGGACAACTTTAGATCTTGCTACCTAGAAAACCGGAAGTTTTGTTTGTTTTTGGTTTGGGTGTTTTTTCTTTCTTTCTTTTTTTTTTGCCAAGCCTCACTATTCGTCTTGTGGGATATTAGTTCCCCTACCAGGGATCAGAGCCTTACCTCCTGCAGTGAAAGCCCAGAGTCCTAACCACTGGAAAGTGAAAGTCACTCAGTTGTGTCTGACTTATTGGGACCCCATGGACTATACATTCCCTGGAATTCTCTAGGCCAGAATACTGGAGTGGGTAACCCGTTCCACCAAGGGATCTTCCTAATCCAGGGATTGAACCCAGCCAGGTCTGCTGCATTGCAGGCAGATTCTTTTACAGCCTGAGTCACCACGGAACCCCAAGAATACTGGAGTGGGTAACCTATGCCTTCTCCAGGGGATCTTCCTGATCCAGGAATTGAACCTGGGTCTCATGCACTGCAGGCAGATTCTTTACCAACTGAGCTATCAGGGAAGCTCCTAACCACTGGACCGCCAAGGAATTCCCGAAAATCTGAGTTTTGATATTGAATTTGCCACTAGCTTGTATATGACGTTAGTTAAGTTACTTAGTTCATGAGCCTCAATTTAATCCCTTGTGAAAATGAAGAAGATGTTATCACTAAAAGATTATCTCTAGTATCCCTTCTTGCTCTAAAGTTCTTTGATTCTTATTAAAATGTACTGTAGCATTTCATATTTGCAAGCATTATGTCTCAATGAACCCCTTCCCCATATACTCACTCCTTATATAAAAACTTTCGTTTGTTTAGTCAGTTTCTCTTTCTTTCGAAAGAGTATGTTTAAAGCACATAAAGGATAATGGATTATTTTACCCTCAGTTATTTGGCAAAAACATTGTGTTGAACCAAAAGACAGTCCTTTACTTTGAAACAATGTTTGAATCTTTAAAGATCTTATTTTCAGCATGCCACATGGTGGAGGTTTAGTTGCTAAGTTGTGTCTGACTCACGGACTCTTGGGACCCCATGGACTGTAGCCTGCCAGGTTCCTCTGTCCCTGGGATTCTTCAGACAAGAATACTGGAGTGGGTTGCCATTTCCTTCTCCAGGGGATCTTCCCAACCCAGGGATCAAACCCAGGTTTCCTGCATTACAGGCAGATTCTTTACCAACTGAGCTACGAGGAAAGCCCAGTGCCACTTGCCATTTGAGAATATATTACAGTTCTTGTTGCTTATCAGATTAATTGGAATTACTTTGCTTAGCCTTACAGGTTTTCTGCCAACTTCATCTCACTAACCCTGTTTCTCATTTTTGCTTAAAAAGAAAGCATTCTTTTTTCCTCCGCCTTCCCTCGTTTCTTCAGTTTAAACATTCCTGTCTTCAGTTCACGGGGCTTCCCAGGTGGCATTAGTGGTAAAGAACCTGCCTCCTAATGCAGGAGATGTAAGAGATGCAGGTTTGATCCCTGAATTGGGAAGATCCCTTGGAGGTGGGCATGGCAACGCACTCCAGTATTCTTGCTTGGAGAATCCCCATGGTCAGAGGAGCCTGGCGGGCTGCAGTCCATAGGGTCGCACAGGGTTGGACACGACTGAAGTGACTTAGCATGCACGCACATCTCCAGTCCACAAGTCTTCCACAGAATTCACCTTTTTCTGGAAGAATGCTGCTTAATCCAGTCATGATCAGCTTTTGAATCCTAGTAATGAGTACCCTGGTGTTAATATATGATTATTTAGGTATAGTTTCTTGATTTCTTCCTTCTCTTTTAAAAAAAAGTTTTATTTATATTTTTGCCGTGCTGGGTCTTTGGGTGCTGCGGGGCCTTTGCTCTAGTTGCGGTGCTCGGGCTTCTTGTGGTTTCTTGTTGCGGAGCATGACTCTGGGGTGCAAGGGCTGCAGTAGTTGTGGCTCCCAGGCTTTAGAGCACAGGCTCAGTAGTTGTGGTAGATGGGCTTAGTTGCTGTGTGGCATGTGGGATCTTCCTGGATCAGGGATCAAACACGTGTTTCCTGCATTGGCAGGCAGATTCTTTACCACTGAGCCACCAAGGAAGCCCCTAGTGTTCATCTTTCTTAAGTTTTTATATGTTACCTACTGTGTGTCCTTAATAAACATGTTAAAAAATAAAAAATAGGGGTTGTTTCTTCTGTATTGCTTTATGAGTCTAGACCATTTCTCAGCAATGCTGCTTTTAAAAAGTTGCTAATAAAAAAATTATAAATACTATAACAACATTCACCCATAATCACTACTCTAAAAGATATTTTTGTTTCTTTCCAGGCCATTGTCTTATTGTATTTTTTGATATAGTCATATGGTAGAGATAACAATTTTGGAGTTTAATATATTGGAAACATTGCATTGTAGGGAAGAACAATATAGGGAAAAGGTGACAGACTTTGGAGTGAGGGAGATCTGGGTAGGAATCTGGTCTCATAAACCTTGGAAAAACTATGTAACATCTGTGCTTACTTTCTTGTCTATGAATTTAGGATAATAGTACTTGCCCTTGAATTGTTGGGAGGATTAGGATAATATATATAAAGCATCCAGCAGTATTCTTTAAATAGAAGAGATGATCAGTAAATGGTAACATATTATTTCCCCTGTATTCCCATTCTCATCATCATGAATTTAAACAATTGCTTAGACATTCAGGTGATTTATCAATCAGGTGGTTTAGTCTTTTACCTTTTGTTAAATATTTTGGTTGTTCCTAAAGTTTCCACTGTTATAATCTGCAGTGAATATTTTTGTGCTTATAGTTTGTTTGCAGGTTTGTTTCCTCAGTCTAAAACTTAAAACTCTAGGACTAGGATAATGGTTTGAATCTCTCTCTCTGCCAAATCTCTTATATAACGACGGGTGTTCTTGTTTTGGGAAAAATGCTAATTTTGTTATAAAATTATACTTTGTTGTTTTAGTTAATGTATTTTGAAAATTTTGGCTTATTGGGAAATGATATAGTGAACATTTATTTGTGTGTAATTAAACAGACATTTGAATGTTTGTTATAGAGATCACTGGTATACCAGTAAATAAGACATGAATCTTGTCCTTGAGCTCAAATTCTAGGGTGGTAACGTATGTCAACAATTACAATTCAGAGTGACAAGTGTAATAAGATCTGTGGAAAGGAGAGTGGCATTTGAGCAGCGTCTTGAAGGATGAGTTGGGATTGATCTCTGGGTAGAGAGAACAGCATGCGCAAAAAGGCAAGCATGAAAGGATCCATGCATTTAGAGAAGTGGTCTATCATGTGGGTGTTGGCGTCTGATTTTATGTGTGAATCTGCGTGCTTGTATATGTTTGTTGACTGTGGTAGGAAATAAAACCTTGTGAGGGTCCTTGTTTGGGCTGTGAGTGCAATCATATTAAGATCTTTAGAATGGAGCTTCCCAACTGGGGTGCCTTGAATGGCTTATCATTGTGCCAGAGAATAAGATAGCTGTCAGTGTATGTGACCAAAGCACATGGACCCACCAGGGTGGTTTCTTTTGACCTAGAATAATCTCCTTGGCTTGTCCCGGTGAGCTGAAAATTATTTTCTCTGGTGCAAGTTGTGAAAAGCATTGGGAAAAGCACTGTTAGTATTGGAAAGTTTAGGGTACCCACACTTCTGGCATTCTCAGTGTCTGTAACCAAAAATAAAACCAATACCAAACCTTAATATAAAAATGAAGGAAGTCCTGTCAAAGTCCTCATCTCTTCTCCCCTCTCTCCGCCTCCTCCCCCCAGGGATTACTAGGTGATCACTTTCTGTGTGTGTCTGAAGTATCCTTTTGGCTCTCCTGCATGGCTGACGCCCACAGGGGTCTCCTGTCTGCCTGTTGGGAAATCAGCGTTTACATTGGCAGCAATTACAGGTGTTTAAATAAGGAAGGATAAACCTTGACTTCTAAATAATGATGCCAAGATAGAAGGATGGTGCAAAGATGAGGTTAGAAGGAGCAGAGAAACCGGTTAGGATGCTCTTGCAGTAGTCCAGGTGAGAGGTGATAGGAGCCAGAAATGAGGAAATAAAGATGAGGGTGTCAGCCTGGAACTGAAAACTGATGAGGCAGTTTCCTGAGAACTGAGAGTCCATTTGGTTGTAGTGGAAGAGGAAGAGTTGCTGCTAAGACTTCTCTTTGGGCAACTGGAAAGGGAAGACCAAATAATTTTTATTGAGTACCTATAGTGAACCAGGTGTTTTGCTAGGCACCAAGGTTTGTCATGAGTTCTCACTGAATTTTTAAAATTAATTTATTTTGAAATAATTTCAAACATACAGAAAAATTGTAAAAATCGCACAAAGAGCTTCAGAATCCCCTTCAACCAACTTCCTTTTCCTTGAACTATTCTTGCCTCTTAAAAAAATTACTTTTTGTAAGACTTGACTCTTTATAGCACTTTTAGTTTCACAGCAAGATTGAGGGGAAGGTATAGAGATTACCCATTAGCTCTCTCATCTCTACACATGAACCTCAACCAGTTTTGGACACAGTACTAAATATATATTGTGTGTAAACAGAATATAAACCCGCACATCTTGTACTTGGCTCACTCTAGGGGTTGCAGTGAAGCCTTCCCTTTCAGGTGCCCAGAGAAGGAACCTTGACATTGTCCTTCTCTGTTACTGAATTCTCAAATTTCAGTGAAACTACCTAATCATCTTATTTTTAGTCTGTCATTTTCATCTCTACTTATAACCATTTCAGAGGACAGTACCATTTCTCATCTAAATAGACTTTCCTGAGCCATGTCAGAGCAAGTTGCAGACATGATGCCTATCATTCCTAAATAATTTAGTGTGTTTTTACCAGAACATGGGCAGTCTCTTACATAACTCCCAAATCGGGAGATCAGCATTGACACAATAGTACCTTCAAAATCCCAAATGCTTACAACTCAATATTAAAAAAAAAACCCAATCAAAAATTGGGCAAAAGACCTACATAGACCTTCTTCAAAGAAGACATACAGATGACTGACAGGCACATGAAAAGATGCTCAGCGTTACCAATTATTAGGGAAATGTGAATCAAAACAACTGAATACAATGAGATATTACCTTTCATCAGTCAGAATGGCCATCATCAGAAGGTCTACAAATAATAAATGCTGGAGAGAATGTGGACAAAAAGGATCCCTGCTACACTGTGAAAATATAAATTGGTGTAGCCACTATGGAGAACAGTATGGAGGTTCCTTAAAGGACTAAAAATAGAGCTACCATATGATCCAGCAATCCAACTCCTGGACATATATGTGGAGAAAACCATAATTCAAAAAGATATATGCACTTCAATGTTCATTACAGAACTATTTACCACAGCCTGGACATGGAAGCAACCTAAATGTCCACTGACTGATGAATGGAAAGAGAAGATGTGGTACATATATATGATAGGATATTACTCAGCCATAGAAAAGAAAGAAATTAATGCCATTGGTAGCAATATGGATGGGCCTAGAGATGGCCGTACTAAGTAAAGTAAGCCAGACAGAGAAAGACAAATATCATTCAGTATCAGCTATGTGTGGTTAGTGTTATCAGAAGGGAAAAGGAGGCAGGGAGAGGTACAAATTAGAAGTTTGGGATTAATACACACTTGTTACACACTTGTAACGCTTGTTGTTCCGTTTTAAGTTGTGTCCTACTTTGCAACCTCATGGACTGTAGCACACCAAGCTCCTCTGTCCTTCACTGTTCCTGGATTTTGCTTAAATTCATGTCTGTTGAGACAGTGATGCTATCTAACCATCTCATCCTCTGCCTCCCTCTTCTCCTTTGCCTTCAGTCTTTCCTAGCATCAGGGTCTTTTCCAGTGAGTTAGCTCATTGCATCAGGTGGCCAAAGTATTGGAGCTTCAGCTTCAGCATCAGTCCTTCCAATAGATATTCAGGACTGATTTCCTTTAGGATTAACTGGTTGGATCTCCTTGCAGTCCAAGGGATTCTCAGGAGTCTTCTCCAGCACCACAGTTCTAAAGCATCAACTCTTCTGCGCTCAGTCTTCTTTACGGTCCAGTTCTCACATCCATACATGACTACTGGAAAAACTATAGTTTTGACTATATGGACCTTTGTTGGGAAAATGGTGTCTTTGCTTTTTAACACACTGTCTAGGTTTAATACACTGTCTAGGTTTTGCATCTAGGTCATCTGATGCGAAAAGCTGACTCATTGGAAAAGACCCTGAGCTGGGAAAGACTGAGGGCAGGAGGAGAAAGGGGCGACAGAGGATGAGATGGTTGGATGGCATCACTGACTCAATGGGCATGAGTTTGAGCAAACTCCAGGAGTTAGTGAGGGACAGGGAGGCCTGGCGTGCTGCAGTCCATGGGATCACAAAGTGTTAGACATGACTTAGAAACTGAACAGCAACAAGGTTTGTAATAGGTTTCTTTCCACGGAGCAAGCGTCTTTGAATTTCATGGCTAGGGTCACTGTCAGCAGTGATTTTGGAGGCCACGAAAATAAAATCTATCACTGCTTCCACTTTTTCCCATTCTATATGCCATGAAGCAATGGGACTGGATGACATGATCTTAAAGATTTTTTAATGCTTAGTTTCATGCCATCTTTTTCACCTCTCCTTTTTCGCCCCCATCAAGAGGCTATTTAGTGGTATCATCTGCATATCTGAGATTATTAATATTTCTTCTAGTAATCTTGATTCCCACTTGTGATTCATCCTGCCTGGCATTTCGCAAGATAGACTCTGCATAGAAGTTACATAAGCAGAATGACAATATACAGCCTTGTCATATTCCTTTCCCAGTTTTGAACCGGGCAATTGTTCTATGTTGCTTCTTTATCCACATACAGATTTCTTAGGAGACAGGTAAGGTGGTCTGGTATTCCCATCTCTTTAAGAATTTTCCGCAGTTTGTTGTAATCCACACAGTCAAAGGCTTTAGCAGTCAATGAAGCAGAAGTAGATGTTTTTCTCAAATTACCTTTCTTCATAATCCAATGAATGTTGGCAATTTGATCTCTGGTTCCTCTGCCTGTTCGAAATCCAGCTTGTATACCCAGCTTGTATATCTGGAAGTTCTCGGTTCACATATTGCTGATGCCAGCTTGAAGGATTTTGAGCATAACCTTGCTAGCATGTGAAATGAGTGCAATTGTACAGTAGTTTGAACATTCTTTGGCATTGCTCTTCTTTGGGATTGGAATGAAAACTGACCTTTTTCAGTCCTGTAGCCGCTGTTGCATTTTCCTAATTTGTTGACGTATTGACTGCAGCCCTTTAGCAGCATCATCTTTTAGGATTTTAAATGGCTCAGCTGGAATTCCATCACCTCCACTATCTTTGTTCATAGTAATGTTTCCTAAGGCTTACTCGACTTTACACTCAAGGATGTCTGGCCCTAGATGAGTGACCACACCATTGTGGTTATCCCGGTCATTAAGACCTTTTTGTATAGTTCTTCTGTGTATTCTTGTCACCTCTTCTTAATTTCTTTCTACTTCAGTTAGGTCCTTACTGTTTCTGTCATTTATTGTGCTTGTGTTTGCATGAAATGTTCATTTGATATCTCCAGTTTTCTTGAAGAAATCTCTATAGTCTTTCCTATTCTCTTGTTTTCCTCTATAACTTTGCATTGTTCATTTAAGGTCTAATCTCTCCTTGCTATTTTCTGAAACTGCTGGAGTGGGTTGCCATTTCCTTCTCTAGGGGATCTTCCCCACCCAGGGATTGAACTTGGGTCTCCTGTGTTGCAGTCAGTTCTTTACCTACTGAGCCACCAGAAAAACCCCTTTGTATAAACTACTATGTATAAAGTAGGTAACTAACATGGACCTATTGTGTAGCACAGGGAACTATACTCAATATTATGTAATAACCTGTAAGTGAAAAGAATCTGAAAAAGAATAAAGGGACTTCCCTGGTAGCTCAGAGAGTAAAGAATCTTCCTGCAATGCAGGAGACTTGGGTTTGATCCCTGGGTCGGGAAGATCCCCTGGAGAAGGAAATGGCAACCCACTTTAGTATTCTTGCCTGTAGAATTCTGTGGACAGAGGAGCTTAGCAAGCTACAGTTCATGGGGTCACAAAGATTTGGATACAACTGAGCGACTAACACACACACACACACATATATAAAACTGAATCACTGTATTGTCCACTTGAAACTTACACTACGTTGTAAATCAGTTATCAGTTCAGTTCAGTTGCTCAGTTGTGTCTGACTCTTTGTGACCCCATGTACTGCAGCACGCCAGGCCTCCCTGTCCATCATCAACTCCTGGAGCTTGCTCAGACTTATGTCCCTTGAGTTAGTGATGCCATCCACCCATCTCATCCTCTGTTGTCCCCTTCTCCAGACTTCAGTCTGTCTCAGCATCAGGGTCTTTTCTGGTGAGTCAGCTCTTCTCATCAGGTGGCCAAAGTATTGGAGCTTTAGCTTTAGCAGCAGTTCTTCCAATGAATATTCAGGACTGATTTCCTTTAGGATTGACTGGTTTGATCTCCTTGCAGTCCGAGGGACTCTCAAGGGTCTTCTCCAACACCACAAGTCAAAAGCATCACTTCTTCGGTGCTCAGCTTTCTTTATGGTCCAGCTCTCACATCCATACATACTACTGGAAAAACCATAGCCTTGACTATATGGACCTGAATTGGCAAAGTAATGTCTTTGCTTTTTAGTATGCTGTCTAGGTTTGTCATAGCTTTTCTTGCAAGGAGCAAGCATCTTTTAATTTCATGGCTGCAGTCACCATCTGCAGTGATTTTGGAGCCCAAGAAAATAAGGGCTGTTACTGTTTCCACTGTTTCCCCATCTATTTTCCATAAAGTGATGGAACTAGATGCCATGATCTTCATTTTTTTAATGTTGAGTTTTAAGCCAGCTTTTTCACTCTACTCTTTGACTTTCATCAAGAGGCTCTTTAGTTTCTCTTTGCTTTCTGCCATAAGGGTGGTGTCATCTGCATACCTGAGGTTATTGATATTTCTCTTGGCAGTCTTGATTCCACCTTATGCTTCATCCAGCCTGGCATTTCACATGATGTACTCTGCATATAAGTTAAATAAGCAGGGTGACAATATACAGCCTTTCCCAATTTGGAATCACTCCATTCCATGTCCAGTTCTAACTGTTGCTTCCTGACCTGCATACAGATTTCTCAGGAGGCAGGTAAGGTGGTCTGTTATTCCCACCTCTTTAAGAATTTTCTACAGTTTGTTATGATCCACACAAAGGCTTTAGCATAGTAAGTGAAGCAGAAGTAGATGTTTTTCTGGCATTCTCTTGCTTTTTCTATGATCCAACGGATGTTGGCAATTTGATCTCTGGGTTCCTCTGCCTTTTCTAAGTCCAGCTTGAACATCAGGAAGTTCTCAGTTCACGTACTGTTGAAGCCTAGCTTGGAGAATTTTGAGCATTACTTTGCTAGTGTGTGAGATGTGTGCAATAGTGTGGTAGTTTGAACATTCTTTGACATTGCCATTCTTTGGGACTGGAATTAAAAACTGACCTTTTCCAGTCCTGTGGCTGGAAAATCAACCCAGAGGCCATTCATTGTTTTCCAACTGCCTGAATAGTGTCTTTCTTTCCCTTCTGGCCCAAGATCCAGTTCAGGATCATATACCGTATTTAATTGTCATGTCTCTTTAGTGCCCTTCAGTTTGGAACAGCGCTGAATATTTGGGGCCCTTGATATTTCCCTGTCTTTTTTGTTTTGTTTTGTTTTATTTTATTTATTTATTTTTTATTATTATTTTTTTTTTTTTCCAGTGGGTTTTGTCATACATTGATATGAATTAGCCATGGATTTACATGTATTCCCAATCCCGATCCCCCCTCCCACCTCCCTCTCCACCCGATTCCTCTGGGTCTTCCCAGTGCACCAGGCCGGAGCACTTGTCTCATGCATCCCACCTGGGCTGGTGATCTGTTTCACCATAGATAGTATACATGCTGTTCTTTTGAAATATCCCACCCTCACATTCTCCCACAGAGTTCAAAAGTCTGTTCTGTATTTCTGTGTCTCTTTTTCTGTTTTGCATATAGGGTTATCGTTATCACCTTTCTAAATTCCATATATATGTGTTAGTATGCTGTAATGTTCTTTATCTTTCTGGCTTACTTCACTCTGTATAATGGGCTCCAGTTTTATGGCCTTGACTTTTTTGTTCTTTGAGATGTTCCTTAACTTCTGTTCATTCAGTAGCTGCTTGTGTGGGGACTGTATACATGTTGACAGGAATACTATAGAAATGGTGCTGTTCTTAGTGTATATCTAGGAGGCACAGCGTGTTGTCCCACCACTGACTCTGTTTAACCTTGAACACCTTGTTAAGTTCATTTCTGCTGAGTTTCTTTATTATACAGTCATCATTTTCCCTCTTGTAACTGGTAAGCCTTTTGTGGGAGGATTTCCAAGACTTTGTTGATGTTCTGTTCCTCCTCAGATCTTTGCCCACCAGCCTTTCGGTCCACTGATGACTTGCTTGGATCAACCACTACTATGAAGGCTGCCACCTGCATTTATTAATTTTTTTTTTTTTTACCAAAAATTTCCTTTCTTTCATGTATTTGTTCATTCACTTATTGATGTAAATAAATAAATTCATTTATTTATTTATATCAGTATACCCATGGATTTATATTCCTATTCAGTAGATTTTATAAGTTATTATAATTTCAGATTTTATTTTGACACTTAAATTGTCTTGTATTTGAGTAGTGGGAGCCCCTTGAACATGGCCCCCATCTTTCTGACACATCCCAGCCTTTGAGTATTTCCTTACTTTCTGGCACATTAATGAGTTATAGACTCATTTTATACTTTTCCTGACCCAACTCTGGAATCATTCATTTTCCCTAGGAATCCTGATTTCTTTTAATGGAGGTGGTATCAGAAACCAAGATTTTGGTACTTAATGTGCTCATTTCTGCTGGAGTGTCATCACATTTAAGGCAGACAGAGCTAGGAAATACTTATATATATGCATTTGAATATACATATTTATATACACATTTGAATATCTTTCTTCATCTAACTATGTATGTATATTTAAAAGAAGAACTGACTCATTTGAAAAGACCCTGATGTTGGGAAAGATTGAAGGCAGGAGGAGAAGGGGACAACAGAGGATGAGATGGTTGGATGGCTTCACTGACTCAGTGGACATGAGTTTGAGTAAACTCCGGGAGTTAGTGATGGACAGGGAGGCCTGGCGTGCTGCAGTCCATGGGGTCACAGAGAGAGTTGGACACAGCTAGGTAACTGAACTGGACTGATATTCAAAAGTTCACACTGATAATCCATTTTCAGTCCAGAACTCCAGAGTTCTTTCCAGTTGTCCCTTTTCTGCATTTTTGAGTCTTGTCTTCAGCAGTGAGAGGTTGGCTCCGTTACCCTTGGTGCACTTACTTGCTCAGCCCCCTTGTAGTTGCCAGACTCTCTGCCCCAGGCTAGCTGTTTCCTGCCTGCTACCTCAGGCCATGCCATGGGGTCCACAGGGCATGCCGTCAGGTCTGAGCTAGGAAGGGAAAGAAAGTTCTCATTTAATTTTTTTATTTCCCTTATTTAATTCAAACAAATTGTCAGAAAGGTGTTATCCCTAGTTTTAAAGGTGTTATCCCGTAGGATAACAATGATGAAATTCAGAAAGATGTGTGACTTTGGATGTATTACCATGTAAATAACAGATACTTTGAATTCAGATGTGCATGATATTGAAGTATCTTCTTTCTCCTGTACTGACTGCATAACCTCCAACTTCCTGAAAATTCTTGGGACGTCAAAGTGTCAGAATTTAGTGTTATACAGATGGTAGTTGAAGCAGTGGTTGTGACTTGTACTGCTTATGAAGTGTGTGTAAAGTTAGGATGAAGGCCACTGTGAGGGCCCCTCCAGCATCATGTAAAGGATAAGAGCTCTCAGGAAAGAGAGGAGAGTCCAGTTGTGTAGGGGAAGGTGATGGAAGAAGTTAGTGTAAGGTGTCAGATGCTACAGACAGAGAGACATGAGATCCAAGGTGCTTTGAATTTGGGGAAGGTTGTTAGGACCCTGGACCTGCCTGGTGACCAAGTGGTGAAGAACCCAGCTGCCAGCGCAGGAGGTGCGAGTTTGACCCCTCGGTTGGAAAGACCTGGAGAAGGAGATGGCGGTCTGCTCTGGTACTCTCGCCGGGGAGATCCCAGGGACGCGAGAGCCTGTTGTGCTGCAGTCCACGGGGTTGCAAAATAATTGTACATGACTTAGTGACTAAACAACAGCATATTATGACCTTCGGTAATTGGTTTTCAGGTGTTCAGGCAGACCACTTGTATCAGAATCAAGTGAGCTACTGAATAAAAATACCAGTTCTGCAGGTTTCTTTTCAGACTGCACAGAGTTTTTAAAGGGCAGGTGAAGAATGTGGAGGTCACCACACAGGAAACTGCTACTGCTGCTGCCGTTATTCTAAGGTATAGTCAAGTTTGAGATTCATTGTAGCAGAAGAGTTACAACGGAAGGGTGTGATGATGAGAGAGTGAATAGAGGAAACCAGAAGTAGCAGTGAATGTAGACTAGATGACACTAAGGAATTTGGTCATAAGGGGAAGAAGGAAGATCTCTTAGGTCATAGAGGAATAGGGAACAGAATCAAGAAAAATATCTTATTTTTTGGCTGTGCCACTTGTCTTGCAGGATCTCAGTTCTCCAGTCACGGATCAAACCCAGGTCCTGGCAGTGAAAGTGCCAAATCCTAACCACCGGACGCTGTGGAATTTCTGAAAAAATATCTTTTCTTTTAAGATTCAGTTAAGTTCTGTTGCTCAGTCGTGTCCGACTCTTTGCGACCCCATGAATCGCAGCACGCCAGGCCTCCCTGTCCATCACCAGCTCCCAGAGTTTACCCAAACTCATGCCCATCGAGTCGGTGATGCCATCCAGCCATCTCATCCTCTGTTGTCCCCTTCTCCTCCTGCCCCCAATCCCTCCCAGCATCAGGGTCTTTTCCAATGAGTCAACTCTTTGCATCAGGTGGCCAGAGTATTGGAGTTTCAGCTTCAGCATCAGTCCTTCCAGTCAACACCCAGGATTGATCTCCTTTAGGATGGAATGGTTGGATCTCCTTGCAGTCCAAGGGTTAAGATTACATGCACCTTAATATTTTGGGGGGATTAAAAGAAAGAAACTGTAGTAATTATTTGAAAGATAGATAAGAGAAACTACACGGCAACAGCTGCTATCAAAGAAATGTCCTGAATGAACTTTGGTAGTCATCTGAGCGAACTCCCTATACCCATTTCAAATGATTGCCATCTTATAGTGAGTTCTGGAGTTATTCAGGGGTCATTGTTAGTTTTGCTATTAATTAAATATGGGTATTGCCCTTTTGTTAGACAATTGTTAAGTATGGCTACGTCATTCAAATTTCAAAATAATATAAAAAAGCATATAATTAGAAGTCTCAATACTACTCTCTCTTATCTCTGTCTCTCCCTTCCCTGCGCTCTATAGGTAACCACTTTTGTTTTTGTATATTTTACCAGTGTTTATGCAAAGAGAAAAAAAATACAAATGTAAATTATTGTTTTCCCCTACCTTTGTATGTAGATGATAGCCCACTATATTAATGTTTTATATAGTAATTCTTTCATTTAAAACATACCTTGAAAAAAAAAAAAAACATACCTTGGAGAGCCTTTGACTCAGCATACAGAGAGCTTCCCACGTTTTTCCTTGCTTATTTAAATACAGTGACATGTTCTGTTGTGTGGGTATACTCTTAGGCTGCTGCTGCTGCTGCTAAGTCACATCAGTCATGTCCGACTCTGTGCGACCCCACAGATGGCCGCCCACCAGGCTCCTGTGTCCCTGGGTTTCTCCAGGCAATAACACTGGAGTGGGTAGAGTAGGCTAGCTGATCCTAATTATTTAAACTTTTACTCTACTCTAGTTTTTTAGATTCTTTTACTTGTGTAACTCATTTACTTTCACCTCTATATGGACTGGAGCTCCTATGAGGCATTTTGCATCAGTGACCAGCCTTTCTTTCTTTACCTGAAGTCCTCTAATGCCTCCTTGGGCTTCCTTGGTGGCTCAGCTGGTAATGAATCAGCCTGCAGAAGGAGACTACAGCTCAATTCCTGGATTTGGAAGATCCCCAGGAGAAGGGATTGACTACCCAATCCAGTATTCTTGGGCTTCCTTGGTGGCTCAGACGGTAAAGAATCCATCTGAATTTTGGGAGACCTGGGTTCAGTCACTGAGTTGGGAAGATCCCCTGGAGGAGGCCATGGCAACCCACTCCAGTGTTCTTGCCTGGAGAATCCCTAGGGACAGAGGAGCCTGGAGGGCTCCAGTTTGTGGGATTGCCAAGACTTGGACATGACTGAATGGCTAAGCACAGCACAGTGCCCCTTTGGGTAGGCTTTCAGACCTTGTGGCCAAGCAAAAGACTTCCTTTGTAAAGTAATTAGCCTCCAAGTAATATAAATAAATGAAAAAATAAATAAGACTTCCTTATTTCTATAGGTTAGATGAAAAAACTCAGTAACTTATCTTTTTATAAGAAGAAAAGGATAAAACTAATATTCCTTGAACTCTACCAGATGTTTTAATGTATGAGATCACATTTCGTTCTCCTACCAACCCTGTGCAATAGGTAGTATTATCTGCTTTTTATAGATAGAGAAGCTGAGGCTCAAAAACCTGAGTGGTCTAGACCTTCACAGCTAGAAAATAAGAGATTTAGGTTTTGAAAGTAGGTTAATTTGAGTACTGAACCTGTGTCTTTTCTGCTGCTGCCCTGTTTTCTGTCTCCTGTTTTTGAATTCGTGAGCTCCAGTATATAACTGGGGCTCTGTGCTGTGCTGTAAGCCTTTTCTCAAGAACCATGACCTAGGACGTGTTTCCCTAATGTGTGTTTCTGACGGCTGGGGTACCACCTGCTTATCTGCTCTCTACAGCCCGGGCTTTACTTGCCTGGGTCACTGCCTATTGCCTGGTACTGTAAAATGGATATCATTTTCTTACTGCCTGTCTGGATTGCCTCTCATCATCACTGTTCAGTTTCCCTTTCTGCCCTCATAGTGCTGTCTTGTAGCCCTATCACCACTTGGCAGGATGATGCTTGGGCATAACTTATGAAAGGTCATTTTTTTGAAAGGTCATTGTGTCTTATCTAGACTTTTATAATAGTCTACTTAAGGTGCATTCTGCCATTGGTGTTGCCCTTTTAATCCATCCTCTATATTACTACCAGAGTGATCTGACATGCACATCTGACCACTTTATATCTCTGCTCAGAATTTTGTTATTTCCTTTCTATCTGCTTGTAAAGTAAAATCTAAACCCATAGTCAGCCCCTTGTCTACCTATTTAAGCCTTTCTACTGGTATTACCTGGTACTTATAATGCCGTGAATGTGATATGTGCTCATTAATATGGTGGCTCAGACTGTAAAGAATCTGCCTGCAGTATGGAGATTGAGGTTCGATCCCTGGGTCGGGAAGATCACCTGGAGAAGGGAATGTCTATCCGCTCTAGTATTCTTGCCTGGAGAATTCCATGGACAGAGGAGCTCCATAGTCCTGGTGGGCTGCATAGTCCATGGGGTTGCAAAGAGTCAGACACAACTGAGTGGCTAACATTTTCACTTTCAGTTTTCACTCTTCAAGTGAATAGAATTTTCCAAGGAGATTAATATTTGGGAAATTTCAGTCCTTAAGTTGATATTCTTTTTTTTTTTTTCTGTTTTCTTTTTAAGATACTTCTTATTGAATGGAAATATTATAGAATATTTTACAAACTTCAAGAATTTCCGAATTGTGTAGTATGCCCAATCCATACTTGAGTCAGTCCCAGTGACTTGCTATACAATCTACTAGGGAAGTGGGTAATCTTTTTTTTTTTTTTAAATTTTTTTATTAGTTGGAGGCTAATTACTTCACAACATTTCAGTGGGTTTTGTCATACATTGATATGAATCAGCCATAGATTTACACTTATTCCCCATCCCGATCCCCCCTCCCATCTCCCTCTCCACCCGATTCCTCTGGGTCTTCCCAGTGCACCAGGCCGGAGCACTTGTCTCATGCATCGGAAGTGGGTAATCTTCAGTGGAAAGGGTTTTGTGATTTGGAACAGTTCCCCCAAGTGATCTGATATTGTGACCCACCTTGCATCTGGTTATTTTTATGGTTTTTGAACTATAAAAGTTTTTGTAATTAATTTGGCAGCCATACTTGACGTGTACTGATGTTAGGTTGTTTATACATTAGTTATTCCCCATAGAGTGAACATTCTTTTTTAAAAAAAATATTTATTTCACTGTGACGGTTCTTAGTTGTGGCTTGTGAGCTCTTCATTTTGGTGTGTGAGCCTCTTTAGTTGCAGCATGCAGGCTTCTCTCTAGTTGTGGCGCCTGGGTCCAGATGCCCACTCCGTGGCATGTGGGATATTAGTTCCTTGACCAGGGATTGAACCTGCATTCCCTGCATTGGAAGGGGAGTTCCTAATCACTGGACACCAAGGAAGTCCTTAGAGTGAACATTCTTAAGGTTTTCCAAAGAAATTTTAATAGCAGTGTGGTAATACAGACAGACCCAACCAAGAATGTTACTTAATCTAAGATAGCTGTGCAATATCACCTCTTTATAATTTAACTATTCTGAAATTCAAAACACTTCTGAAAGTGTTCTGAAACTAGAGGTTTCAGATACAGGATTTTAGACCTGAAGCAATTTTTATTACTACCAGTTTCCCTAGCGGACAGTGATAAATGATATTTTGTTTTGTTTTAATAGTTAAACAATATTTAACTAATTTAAGTATTTAAAATAGTTTTCTAACTATTTACACTTTACCTAATTAAGATAACTTTAATTAGAATATCTTTTTAGTGATAGTGTAGCTAGGCTTTTTAAAAAAGTTACTGATTTCATTTCTTATTGAAAACATTAAGTTTTTTGTTCATTTTTTTGATAGGGTCTTAATTTTTTTTTCTTGCCAATTTGTAATATTACAGACATTAACTGGTTTTTCTGTTAGTGCAGTAGCATGCTTATGACATAGTCTAAGCTTTTTGTATCGAACACATCAGTAGGAAAAGAAGCAAGGTGAAAATTCATGAACTTGTCGTGTAAGGGAGGTGACTGTGTTCTTTTGCCCAAAGTCCTGTCTTACTTAGAAGTACAAAAGCTGAGGTTTATTACCATGGCCACCAAGGCCCTACATTACCTGTAGCTCCTGTTCTCTCTCTGACTACTCTGCTTGTCTGCTTTTCTCAGCATGATGCACTGGCTTCCTTGCTCTTCTGGGAGCAGGCCTGTGTGCACTGGTCTCCTTGCTCTTCTGGGAGCAGGTCTCTGTGCACTGGTCTCTTTGCTCTTCTGGGAGCAGGCCTGTGTGCACTGGTCTCCTTGCTCTTCTGGGAGCAGGCCTCTGTGCACTGGTCTCCTTGCTCTTCTGGGAGCAGGCCTCTGTGCACTGGTCTCCTTGCTCTTCTGGGAGCAGGCTCTGTGCACTGGTCTCTTTGCTCTTCTGGGAGCAGGCCTGTGTGCACTGGTCTCTTTGCTCTTCTGGGAGCAGGCCTCTGTGCACTGGTCTCCTTGCTCTTCTGGGAGCAGGCCTCTGTGCACTGGTCTCCTTGCTCTTCTGGGAGCAGGCCTCTGTGCACTGGTCTCCTTGCTCTTCTGGGAGCAGGCCTCTGTGCACTGGTCTCCTTGCTCTTCTGGGAGCAGGCCTCTGTGCACTGGTCTCCTTGCTCTTCTGGGAGCAGGTCTCTGTGCACTGGTCTCCTTGCTCTTCTGGGAGCAGGCCTCTGTGCACTGGTCTCCTTGCTCTTCTGGCGAAAGGTCTCTGTGCACTGTCTGCTCTTGCTCTTACTGGAGCAGGCCTGTGTTGCACTGGTCTCCTTGCTCTTCTGGGAGCAGGGGTCTCTGTCAACTGGTTCTTGCTGCTTCGGGAGCAGGTCTCTGGTCACTGGTCTCTTTGCTCTCTGGGAGCAGGCTCTGTTGCACTGGTCTCCTTGCTCTTCTGGGAGCAGGTCTCTGTGCACTGGTCTCCTTGCTCTTCTGGGAGCAGGTCTCTGTGCACTGGTCTCTTTGCTCTTCTGGGAGCAGGCCTCTGTGCACTGGTCTCTTTGCTCTTCTGGGAGCAGGGCTCTGTGCACTGGTCTCCTTGCTCTTCTGGGAGCAGGCCTCTGTGCACTGGTCTCCTTGCTCTTCTGGGAGCAGGCCTGTGTGCACTGGTCTCCTTGCTCTTCTGGG
The DNA here is from genome assembly GCF_019320065.1 of Cervus canadensis. Taxonomy (NCBI): domain Eukaryota; kingdom Metazoa; phylum Chordata; class Mammalia; order Artiodactyla; family Cervidae; genus Cervus; species Cervus canadensis. Next base: position 7,205,025 of record NC_057400.1, on the reverse strand, counting down.
AGCAGGCCTGTGTGCACTGGTCTCCTTGCTCTTCTGGGAGCAGGTCTCTGTGCACTGGTCTCTTTGCTCTTCTGGGAGCAGGCCTGTGTGCACTGGTCTTGCTCTTCTGGGAGCAGGCCTGTGTGCACTGGTCTCTTTGCTCTTCTGGGAGCAGGCCTGTGTGCACTGGTCTTCTTGCTCTTCTGGGAGCAGGCCTGTGTGCACTGGTCTCCTTGCTCTTCTGGGAGCAGGTCTCTGTGCACTGGTCTTCTGGGAGCAGGCCTCTGTGCACTGGTCTCCTTGCTCTTCTGGGAGCAGGTCTCTGTGCACTGGTCTCTTTGCTCTTCTGGGAGCAGGCCTCTGTGCACTGGTCTCTTTGCTCTTCTGGGAGCAGGCCTGTGTGCACTGGTCTCCTTGCTCTTCTGGGAGCAGGCCTGTGTGCACTGGTCTCCTTGCTCTTCTGGGAGCAGGCCTGTGTGCACTGGTCTCCTTGCTCTTCTGGGAGCAGGCCTCTGTGCACTGGTCTCTTTGCTCTTCTGGGAGCAGGCCTGTGTGCACTGGTCTTCTTGCTCTTCTGGGAGCAGGCCTGTGTGCACTGGTCTCCTTGCTCTTCTGGGAGCAGGCCTGTGTGCACTGGTCTCCTTGCTCTTCTGGGAGCAGGCCTGTGTGCACTGGTCTCCTTGCTCTTCTGGGAGCAGGCCTCTGTGCACTGGTCTCCTTGCTCTTCTGGGAGCAGGCCTCTGTGCACTTGTCTCCTTGCTCTTCTGGGAGCAGGCCTCTGTGCACTGGTCTCCTTGCTCTTCTGGGAGCAGGTCTCTGTGCACTGGTCTCTTTGCTCTTCTGGGAGCAGGCCTCTGTGCACTGGTCTCCTTGCTCTTCTGGGAGCAGGCCTCTGTGCACTGGTCTCTTTGCTCTTCCGGGACAGGCCTGTGTGCTTCTTCATCAGGTCTTCGTGCTGTTCTTGCTTCTGCCTGGAACACATTTCAAGGCACGTGCTCCAGGCAGAGTGTCCATATGACTCCCTCTTGCACTCCCTTTCAAGTCTGCCAAAAATGACCTTCTCAGTCATGCCTCCCCTGAGTACTGCATCTAAAATTGCTCTCTGCTCTAACATTCTCTGCTTTCTACCATGTAACTTTCTTCTTTGCTCATTAGAAAGAAGCTTCATAAGGGCAGGAGCTTTTACCTTCTTTTATTTGTTGATATAGTCATGTTGCTTCCCTGTATCTGGCAAATAATGGGACATTCAGTAGTTAATATGAATAGGGAAGGGTTGGGGAAAGTAAAGAGTAACATTAATTATCTAACATATAGACATTTAATTTGAGGCTTTTATTTTTTTATAAATTTCACAACGTTTTATTGGTGAAATCAAAATACAGTAATTAAATATAGTATTTTGTTGTATTTGGTCTAATAATGAGAAGAATATAATTCTTTTTTATAGGATAATATTTACCTTTGTTAGGGTTCAAAGTTAGTGTCCCCTATCATTGGATCAATTGAGAATGTTCATCTGTAAAAATCATTCTTACCTCGTGACCCCAAAACAGTGAACAGGTTTGGTCTGTGGGCCATAGTTTGCTGACCTCTGGACTATGTGATCTTTGCCCAAATTAATGCAAATTCCTCCACAGTACTGTCTTTAGTATCTTTCCACCTACAATGGTTGCTGTTCCTCTGATGAATTGTGTTCCCTCCAACTGGGTTACTATTGTTTCTTGGATATTGGTTTTGGAGGCTTTTAATAATACTGTTTTAATTCTGGTGTTAACTAGAATACTTTAATAAAAGCATGTGCGTTTCTAAATTTCTTCTTAAAAGTCAGTTTTTAGTATTTAGAGAGATATTACCTAATAATGATGATGATAATATGGCTAACACTTATTACATACTTCTGAATGTCAAGTACTGTGCTAAAGGCTTCTTGTTATCTCATTTAATCCTCATAGCAGCTTATTTTATAAATGAGGAAACTGAGGCACAGCAGTTTGGCAGCTATCAAGGTCATAAAGGTAATAGGGATTTGAGCCTTGAAACATTCTGATTTCTGAGCCCACAGTCTGTCTTATTCATCAGTGTTACTTCCCATAGTTGGTATTTTTTAGTCCTGACCCCTTTGCAGGAGCCCTTCTCTTTTAATCTAACTTTATTTGTGAAAGACTGATTATCAGTTCTTTACAACAAACAGAAAGGACCCATGAAAACATGAGATAATAAATAGGATTGCATGGTGGTATTAGATGTAAAGTCAGTAGTTTTCTAACTACACTTTACCTAATTAAGAGGTACCTTTTATATCATGTTCTTGATAGCTTCTCTTTTATGCTATTCTATTTTGTTAAAAACATTGGTGTTTGATCCACTAATTTGATTTCATACCCTGTGAGTTTCAAATTATAGTTTGAAACATTTCAGTAAACATTTATATGCTCTAAACTCTATTGTTTGTGGTCAGTTACAAAGAAAACTACTTTTGTGAAGTAGTTGCTTTCTAAAGGAAGGATCAAAACCCTAGAGCCCAGCATTCTCTCTTTTTTCCATCTAAAAGTGCTCTACATTAAACCCCTAGCTAATATTCATTCATTTTTCTGAATGAATAAGAGGGGAACACCAGAGCCCCCCAAATGATACCACATGGACTACATGACTGGCCCTTTTTAGACAAGAAAATATTTTTTTCATTGACTGTTGGTACTTAGGAAGGATTGGCTCTATTTTTGGAAATTTACAAAATGAAGAGGGGAAGAAAGGGGAAGAACTAGTGGCTGCTGAAGTTGTTTCTAGTACTTAGGTAATGAGCTACAGACAGAAGAGAAGTAGTTCTTGGAGTCACTGGGACAGTTTGTTTGTATCTTTTTTTAGTATTACTGTTTCACTGAGTTATTTAAAGTCTCTTTCTCAACTAGACTGTGAGCTCATTGAGGGCAGAGATCTAGATGTGTATGTGTTTGTGTGTGTGTGTGTGTGTGTGTGTGTGTATTTATATCTCCAGCATCTAATGCTGTGTCTAGTAACTGGGAGCTGCTGACATGTTTACATGAGTTAACAGGTGCATTGAAGGCACAGATTAGGGAACTCTTCAGGGGCCTTAGTGCCTTATGTGTCTGTATCTCACAGACACACAGGCACATGGTACTTTAAATGCTATAATGTGTAAATAGGATAATGAGATATAAAATATTAAGTGACAGAAAAGGAAAAGCTTCAGAGAAGTAAATTTGATACACAGAATGGTTCCAATTCAATTCCTATGTTCATAGTTCGCAATGAATATCATGTTGTACTTCAGTCTTAGCAAGTCAGCAGCAGTTGAATAAAGGATATACAAAGCATGTGTGCATGCTAAGTCGCTTTAGTCATGTCTGACTCTTCGCAAGCCTGCTAGGCCCCTCAGTCCATGGGATTCTCCAGGCAAGAATACTGGAGTGGGTTTCCATCCTCTCCTCCAGGGGATCTTACTGACCCAGGGATTGAACCCGTGTCTCTTGCATCTCTTGCATTGGCAGGCAGGCTCTTTACCACTAGCGCCACCTGAGAAGCCCAGATACGCAAAGGACATTTGGAAAATGCTGCCTGTACATCAGTGAATCAGTTTGCATGTCCAGTGCTCATGTCTTGGGTCATTGGTTTGTACATGGTTATCTGGGATACTTTTTGCTGTACCATATACCATTTCTTAAATAAGCTTCCTGTGTAAGTTACTATATAATAATTACTGTGCATATATGTTTGGTATATTAAATATATAGAGAAATTTTAGGTCAGAACTATTGTTAACTTTGACTTTTTTCTCCTTCTACAGAATGTCAGTAATATAGCTCATAATTTTGATAGCACTGTCCTAAGATAATTAGTTTTATATTACCAGCTTCAGTTCAGAGGACTGAGGGAGGCTTCACTGAATATAGTGTTATAGCAGTAAGCTAAGTTATTCAGTCCAGTACTTACGGTACCAACATTTTAATTTATAGTTATATCCAGAGCATCATATATAAGAAATTAAGATTATAATAAAGCATATGGTTCATTGGAGAACATTCTATAGAAAATGATAACTGTAAGGGATTGTCAGCTATCCAGAGAACTTTTTGTGAGTGGTTAATTGCTTCATAATTTTGGATAGCAAAGGTGTTAGTTTATCTGCTTCTTTTTTTAAGTGTGAAAACAGAATTTGGAAGGCGTTTCCTTTTACTTTTTCCTCACAACTTTTTTTTTTTTTCCTTTTTAGTTCTGCCAGTTTATTGCTACCAACCCATCTCCCTCCATCCTTATGCACACATGCTCAGTCATGTAATCCCATGGACTTCAGCCCGCCAGACTCCTCTGTCCATGGATTTTTCCAGGCAAGAATACTGGAGTGGGTTGCCATTTCCTTCTCCATCCTCACAACTTTTTATTTTGAAATATTTCAAACTTAGGGAAAAGTAGCAAGAATAGTATATTAAACACCCAAGTACCATTCATATAGATTCACCAATTGCTAACAATTTGCTACTTTGCTTCTGTATTTATATATTAAAAATTTATGAATTATTTAAAGGTTGCAGATATTATGATCATAACACTTTACCACTAAAAATTCTATAGCATGCAAACATGAATCTTCTAGAAATCAACACATTCTATATAACCACGTGATCACACTCAAGGAATTTAGCACTGACACAATACTATAGTCTGAAATACATTCCACATTCAGATTTCTTCAATTATGTGCCTATGTAATATATGTGTGTGTGTATGCACACATATATATGACTTTTTTTTCTAATTCATATTTGGATCAAGGACTGCACATTGCGTTTGTTTGTTAAATCTCTTAATCTGCAGTGCTTCCCCACCCTTCTTCTACATCCTCTTTCTTCTCCCTTTTCCCTCACCCTCCTCACAGTTTTGAAGACTCTAGTGGGTTGTTTTGTAGAGTGTCCTCAATTTGGATTTGTCTGATTGTTTTAATTTTTTTCATGAGTAGATTCAGCTTAAACATTTTTTGCAGGAATAGTACATAGGTGCTGTGTTCTCAGTGTGTGACGTGGTGCCTGTGACAGTAATTTTGGTGAGAATAAATTTGATCATTGGATGAAGGTGGGATTTGACAGATTTCTGCATGGTAAAGATACATTTCCCCCTTTGTAATTAATAAGTAATCAGTGGGAAAATACTTTGAGATTATATGTGTATCTTGTTCCTCAATACACCCAGTGATTTTATTATTCATTGATGATTCTTGCCTGAATCAGTTATGGTAGTTGTAAATGGCAGTTTTCTTTTTGCATTATTCTACATTTGTCATTTGACATTATTCTAGTAAGAAGAGTTTTTTTCCTCCCTCACTTAAAAAAATTAGTATCAGTTTAAACCTGTGTGTTGTTGTGTTATTCAGAGTGTTATCTATTCATATTATTTATTTTGAAACACGTTGTCTCATTTGACTGGTGTCAGCCCCTTTTAGTTTCCTCTCATGGTTTTTCATTTTTTCCCATCAGGTTTTGAGGACTTCTTTATTTACTGGCACCAAATACTGATATTTTAGCCTGACCTTGTATTTTCTTTGCTCCAGCTCTGGAATCAGCCATTTCTCCCCAGAAAGCCTGGTTTCGTTTAGTGTGGAGTAGTACATAGGCAGTAGGTATGTTCAGTGTTACTGGGATATTTTTACTTCTAGGTTCTAATAGTGGACAAAGATAGCAAATATATATAAATTACTTTTTTTGGAAAAAATGTTAATGGAAGTATAGTTGATTTACAGTATTGTGTTTCAAGTGTAGAGCAGAGTGATTCAGTATATTTGCAGAGTATACTTCATTATAGGTTATTACAATATTATGAGTATAATTATCTATCCTTGCTGCCTATCTATTTATATACAGTAGTTGGTATCTCTTAATCACAGAATCCTCATCAATGAATTTGTTAGCTATGGGTTTGTCATAAATAGCCTTTATTATGTTGAAGTGTATTCCCTCTATACCAACTTTGATTAGTTTTTATCATAAGTGGATGTTCAATTTTGTCAGATGCTCTTTCTGTATCTGTAGATGATCGTGTGATTTCCGCCCCCCGCCTTCTTTTTGTTAATGTATTACATTGATTGATTTGTGGGAATTGAGCCATCATTGCATCCCTGGAGTGAGTCCCACTTGATCATGGTATATGATCCTTTTTATGTATTGTTAAATTCTGTTTGCTAATATTTTGTTGAAGATTCTTGTATCTATATTCACCAGAGATATTGGCCTGTAATTTTTTTTTTTTTTGGTAGTGTCTTTGTCTGGTTTTGGTATCAGGGTAATGGTATCCTTGTGGAATAAATTTGGGAGTATTCCCTTCTCTTCAATTTTTTGGGATATTTTGAGATGGCTATGGATTAGTACTCTTGCCTGGAAAATCCCATGGACAGAGGAGCCTGGTAGGCTGCAGTCCATGGGGGATGGGACTGAGCGACTTCACTTTCACTTTTCACTTTCATGCATTGGAGAAGGAGATGGCAACCCACTCCAGTGTTTTTGCCTGGAGAATCCCAGGGATGGGGGAGTCTGGTGGGTTGCCGTTTATGGGGTTGCAGAGTCGAACATGACTGAAGCGACTTAGCAGAAGCAACAGCAGCAGCAGGGATTAGTTGTTCTTCTATGTTTGGTAGAGTTCCTGTGAATCCATTCAATCCTGGGCTTTTGTTTGCTGGGAGTTTTTAAACTAATTGTTTCACTACTAGTGATTAGTATGTTTGGATTGATTCAGTCTTGGAAGATTGTATGTTTTTAGAAATTGTATTGTATTTAGAAATTTATCCATTTCTTCTAGGTGGTCCAATTTGTTGGCATATAAATATCTGTAGTGTTTTCTTATGTTTTTTTGGTATCTCTGAGGTCAGTTGTAATTTTTCCTGTTTCAGTTCTTATTTATTTAGGCTCTCTTTTTCTTGGTGAGCCTGACTAAAGACTTAGCAATTTTATCTTTTCAAAAAATAAAAAATAAAAAAACCTGATGCTCGGTTTCATTGATGTCTTTTATTGATTTTTATTTTGGTCTACATTTATTTATTTCCTGTGATCCTTATTATTTCCTTCCTTCTGCTATCTTTGGATTTTGCTCTTTTTATAAGTAACTTAGGTTGTTTATTTGAGGTTTTTTTTTGTTTCTTGGGGTATCCCTAAACTTCCTTCTTAGAATTGTTTTTCCTGGGTGCCGTAGATTTTGGAAAGTTGTGTTTTTATTTTTATTCATCTCCAGGTATTTTCTGATTTCCTCTTTGACGTCTTCATTGACCCAGTAGTTTTTTTTTTTAATAACATGTTGTTTAGTCTCCACTTGTTTGTGTTTTCCCATTTTTTTCCCCCTCTGATTTGTAGTTTAATATTGTTTTGGTCAGAAAAAATGCTTCCTATAATTTCTGTCCTCTTAAATTTGTTGGGACTTGTTTTGTGGCCTAGAATATGATCTGTCATGGAGAATGTTCCATGTGTACTTGAAAATAATATGTATTCCACTATTTTCAGATGAAATATCCTATAGATATCTACTAAGTCTGGTCTAATGTGTCATTTAAGATGACTGTTTACTTATTGATTTTCTGACTGGTTGATCTGTCCATTGATGCAAATTGGGTGTTAATATTCTCTACTATTATTGTATTAAATTGTCAGTTTCTCCATTTATGTCTGTTAATATTTGCTTTTAGGTGTTCTATACCAGTGCATATATGTTTACAAATGTTCCATCCACTTGATCTGTTTATTGTTATGTAATACCCTTCTTTGTCTTTTGTTATAGATTATTTTAAAGCCTAGTTCCCCCAGCTTTCTTTTCATTTCATTTGGTTGGGATACGTTTTTCCATTCCCTCACTTTCAGTCTTTGTGTGTCATTAGCTCTGAAGTGAGTCTCATAAGCAGCGTGTAGATGGGTCATTTTAATCTAATCAGTCACCTTATCTTTTTTTCCTTTTTTTTAAAATTTAAAGTAGTTTGTATTGCATTATAGTTGCTTTGCATTGTCATGTTAGTGTCAACTGCATAGCAGAATGAATCAGCCATACATATACATATATCAACTCCCTTTTGCATTTCCCTCCCATTTAGGACTCTATGGTGCTTTAAGTAGAGTTGCCTGTGCTGTGCCGTATGTTCCCATCAGTTATCTACTTTACACATCTCCCGATTCCTCCCATCCCACCCCTTTCCCCCTTGGCATCTATATATTTGTTCTCTATGTCTGTGAGTTTATTTCTAATTTGCAGCCAAGGTCATCTATACCATTTTTTATAGATTCCATGTATATGCCTTAATATACTATATTTGTTTTTCTCTTTGACTTATCAGTGACCTTCACTCTGTAGGTCAGTCTTCCTGCCTTACTTCACTCTCTAGGTCTATCCAACCCCTTATGTCTTTTGATTGGAGTTTTATTCAGTTGACATTTAAAATGATTATTGTTAGATAAATACTTTTCTTGACATTTTTGTTATTTGTTTTCTGCAAGTTGTTATTCTCTGTTCTTCTTAGTATAATTTCTTCCATTGTGATTTGATTTTATTTAGTGGTATGCTTGTGTTTTCCTTTCATTCTAATTTCCTGTATCTATTGTAGGTTTTTGATTTATGGTTACCATGGGATTCATATGTGTTGACATACAACTATATCTACTTGTTTTAAACTGATAGTTATAGAAGTTCAAACACATTCTAGAATATCTACATTTTTAACTCCCTTTCCCTACATTTTGTGTTTTTGAGTTCATATTTTACATGATCATATTTATCCCTAAACAGTTCTTTGCAGTTATGGTTGATTTCATAATTTTTGTCTTTTAACCTTTATAATAACTTATTTAAATAGTTGATCCACAACCTTTACTATATATTTGGCTTTTCTAGTGGGGTTTTTCCTGTCCTATAAATTCTTCTTGTAGCTTTATCTTTTTCACTTAGAGAAGGCCCTTTACCACTTCTTTTAGAATTGATTTAGTATTGATGAATTCTCTTAGTTTTCGCTTTTCTCTTCTTCAGTTCTAAGTGATGATCTTGCTGGGTAGAGTATGGTGGGTTGTGTATATTCCCCTTTCTGCACTTTAAATATACCATGCTACTCCCTCCTGGCAGGCAGAATTTCTGCTGAAAAATCGACTTAAAACCTTATTGGGGGTTCCTTTGTATGTGACTCTGTTTTTCTCTAGCTGTCTTTAGAATCCTCTTTGTCTTTAACTTTTGCCATTTTACTTACAATATGTCTTGGTCTCTCTGGTTTTCTCTTTTTGGGATTCTGTGCTTCCTGTACCTAGATATCTGTTTCCTTCTTCAGGTTCAAAAATTCTTCAACCATAACTTCATCAAATATTTTCAACCTTTTTTTCTCTCTCTTCTTCAGGACCTCTATAATGTGGATAGCATATACTTAATAATGTCTTAGAAGTTCCTTCCTCATTTTTTAAAAAAATTGTTTTTGTTTTTGCTCCTCTAATTGAGTGATTTCCATTATTCTATCTTTCAGAGTGCTTATGCTTTTTTCTGTATCACCTGGTCTGCTGTTAATTTCCGTCTAGTGTATTTTTCATTTCAGTTATTGTGTTCTTCAGCTCTGACTGATTCTTCTTTATATTTTCTGGTTCCTTGTAAGATTTCTTACTGTGTTCATTTATTCTTTTCCCAGTTTCAGGCAGCATTCTTACTATGAATGCTTTATCTGGTAAATTATTTCTTTCATTAGTTTTTTTTCTTCTTCTTTTCCAGGGTTTTTTCTCATGGTCTTTCATTTGAGGCAAATTTCTCTCTTCTCATTTTGGTAAACTCTCTGTGTCTGTGGAATTGGGTGAAGCACATTATCTGTCCTGGTCTTGAAGGAGTATATTTACGTGGGAGTGTCCCTATACACTCTGCAGATACCCTGTGACTTTGGTAGGAGAGCTGGATCGGAAGTGAGCACGGTCACATGTTCGCTCGGGGTGGACTCACAGCTGTCATTCTGGTAGGAGGAGAGGCGGGAGATGAAGGTGCTGGAGCTGTTCCCAGGTTTGAGCCAGAGCTGTGCTGAGTGGTTGTCACTGCTCTCTTGGGCAGAGTCACGTCCTAACATGCTGGAGCAAAAGCCCTGAAGTCTGGGTCCAAGGTGGTTCTGTTCCCTTTAAGTGTGTTCTCTCTCCCCTCTCAGCAATGGGACTGTCGTCCCCAAGGGGAACAACACTAGAGCAGAGTGGCTGGCATGGGCCAAGTCGTCTGCCGCTCGGAGCTCAAGACCGCGCCCCGTCAGCTGTCTCCATCAGGGCCAGCAGTGGCTGCACTCTCCCTATTCAAGTGCCGTGTCTTGTCCAAGCCAACTCTGCCGCCTCCAAGCGTGCACTATCCTTGACAGTGCACACTAGCCTTCACACTGCTGCTGGAGCTATCTCTCACAATATTGTGTGAGTCCTGGTATGACTGCCCCCCACTCCCACCCTCTGAAGTTTTTAACTTTTAAAATTATCCACATTGAGCCTCAAACAATTCCTCAGCTGAATCCAGTCTTTCCTATCTGCGTGCTGGTTTCTGTGGCAGTTTCTGCTTCAAATCTCTGCTCCCATAAGCTGTGACTCTCTGTTTTTACCTCTCTCTCCAATCTGCAGTTTGCCCTGTGTCCTCTCTTACGGATCTAGGAACAGCTGCTGATTTTCCAGTCTGTTTTGCCTTTTTTTACTTGTTAGGACACAATGAGGACTTCCGAGCTCTTTACATGTGGAACTGGAAATCACTGCCAGTCACTGTCTTTTAATTGTGAATTTTACTTGGCTAGCTCCTCTCTGTCAATGTGCTAAAGCTATTTTCCTCTATACAATTTTTATCCATAGAAAACATTGACATTTACTCCTAGCTTTAATCATTTTGACATGAGCAGTATGATGTCAACAGCAGTTATTGAATACCATCGATTTGAATTGCAATTTCTTTTTACTATTAATTTTTACTTATTAAATTTCTTAGTACTTATTGCATACTCACATTTAAGAATTTTATAGAGTTGTGTTTATTTGTAGTGTAGTTTGTTTCCTTTATCCATTTGTCTTTTGAAAGAGGGAAGTTTTATGGATTTTAAACTGCAAATTTTTGAATGTCTGAAAATGGCTTTAGCTTTATTCTTTCACATGAATGCTAATTTTGAGGGAATATAATTCTGTTTCATATGATTTTCTTTCAGAACTTCAAAGCTACATTTCACTGTCTTTTAACATCATAACATGCCAAAAATGATACGATACCAGGTTTTTGGGTTTTTTTGGTAGGCAGTCTTTATTCCCTGTTAAGTTAAAAAATTGAGAAGCAAAGATCTGTAGTCTTAAGATTTCTAATTTGCTTTTGTTTTCCTAAGAATAGTTCTATTAGAATTAGTTTGAATTGAGGATAGTTAAGATGAAGGGTATAGTTATATTTAAAAAATCCCAACTAATAAACTCCCATTTTCCCCCCAAATCATAAGCTTAAATAAAAGGAAAGCCCCTCCGAGTCAAATAACCTTCCCTCCTGTTGTCATCCTACAGTGTCTTTTTAATGCTTGTGCCAGTGAGTAGTGGCCAGTTGCCTGGGGTAGCATATTCTCCTTCCTCCTTTTTGACTATGCCTGAATTTATGTATTTTGAGTTGGAATATAGCTTCCTCAACAATTTGTTTATTGTCTTCTTAATGGACAGTTCAAAATAAAGCTCCTCCTCCAGGCAATTGTAATTTTAGTTTAGATGATGAGCTAGAGATGGTGTCTTCTTTTATACCTACAATTCCTATCCAGGTGTTTCAAAATTTGTAACTACTTTTTAACTGTTTGTTGAAAACTATGTAATAACTTTGTATATTTTTATATAAATAATTTGTATCTTCAACTATCCCTTTATTTAATTTTTTTTTCCAACTTAGACCTTGTGTGGACAGTAATGACCTCACGTTTCCGATTGCCTGCTGGCAGAACCTACAATGTACGAGCATCAGAGTTGGCCCGAGATAGACAGCATACAGAGGTGGTTTGCAACATCCTTCTCCTGGATAACACTGTACAAGCTTTCAAAGTTAATGTAAGTATTTTATGTCTTTTTAAATTTTGATATTTTGGTTATAAACCTGAATTTATTGTAAGTTTTAAAGCTAAAATTGTTTAATTATGGTACAGTTTGAAAAGCCTTATTCAGTGAGGAAAGTCTTGTTAGTTTGGGTTTGTAACTATCAAATACACATTCTAAATTCAAATTGGGTCTATTAAGAGGTTGACAAGCCAGCAGTGGATTATTAGTGGAGCACATCATTAGTATGTGGGTGCATGCGTGTGTGTGTGTTCAATTGTGTCTGACTGTAGCCTGTGAGGCTCCTTTGTCCATGAAATTCTTGCAGCAAGAATACTGGAGTGGGTTGCCATTTCCTCTTCTAGGGCATCTTCCTGACTCATGGATTGAACCTGCGTCTCCTGTGTCTCTTCCGTTGGAGGCAGATTTTTTACCGCTGAGGTTTTTGTAAATGTGTTTGAAAGTATGACAAAGGCATTCCTCTTTTTTTTTTTTTAATTTAAATGATTTCAAACCTATAGAAAGGTGAAAGAATAGTATTATGAATACCCACCTACCATTTTCCTGGATTGACCTGTTGTTAACATTTTGCTCATTTCATCTTTCTTTTTCTGTCTGTATTTTCCTAGCCTTCTGAAAGTAGGTGATACACTTTACCTGTGTTTCAGGAGCCTATTGTGTTTATCATTCAGTCGAGTCCTACTCTGTGACCCCATGGACTACAGCCCATCAGGCTTGCCAGGCTCCTCTGTCCGTGGAATTCTCCAGGCAGAATACTGGAGTGGGTTGCCACTCCCTTCTTCAGGGGATCTTCCCGACCCAGGGTTGGAACCTGGGTCGCCTACGTGGCAGGCACATTGCTTACCATCTGAGCCACCAAGAAAGGCAGCCTAAGAATCTCATAAATTACTGCTATACCATTATCACATCCTAAAATTTAACATTATGAAAACAGTAGTACCTAATACATAGTCCATGTTCAAACTGGAATTCCTCATTTCCACATCTCCAGGATAACACTTTGATCTGCTTCCTGCTGTGTTACCCAGGTATTTCCAGACTTTGAAATCTTTACATAATATAGAATATTAATCTTCAGAATTCCTCCCTTTTGTAACAGCATGCATAGACCTTATGCTAAGTGAGATCAGTCAGACAGAGAAAGGCAAATACGGTGTGATTTTACTTATATGTGGAATCTGAAAAAAACCTGAACTCAGAATAGTTTTGGCAGGGCCAAGAGATGGGGAAGATGGGGAGATGTGGGGTAAGCTTCCAGTTATCAGATAAGTAAGTTTTGGGGAGCTAATGTACAACATGGGGTCTAATGGTAACAGTACTGTGTTACATGCTTGAAAGTTGCTAAGAGAATGAATGTTAAATGTTCTCACCACATACTGTGTTTATGTTACATTTCCTATCTGACATAATTTTCTTGTTGTATACTTTAGTTGATATAGTTTTGTATTTTTCAATATAGTAATCAGCATGCTATCTACTTATTCTTTCAGGAAGACATATGTTTGGTATATTTATTTTATATATGTTTATATTTAGATCTTTTTAATATGTTTTATATACTTAAATATCATTTCTAATAGAGTTGAGTATGTTACTAGGAACTTTCTCTGTCATTAATTTAGGACATCAGAAAACTTAGGAGAAACAGTATGAAAAATTGACTGTTGGATATGTAATATATTTATTCCTCTTGGTGTCAGGACTGGATTCATTCAGAGTGTCAGAGTTGCTTTGCACTTTTATTATTGATGCTGCATATTTTAATCTATGTGAACAGTTCTCTTGTTATGCAACTTACAGTCTATGCAGTGGTTCATGATAGCCTGCACACTAGTAGGAGAGCTTTAACTTTGCTAGTTATTCTTTCATGTCCATTATGTACCTCTAAGTCTTAGAAATCCCCATTGTGGACAGTTCCTAGATTCTCCAGCATCTCTTCACTGGAAAGGAGAACCACTCAGTTTCGTTTGGAGGTTATGAGTGAGTGTAACATCTTAGTTGTTGGAGCCATTACTTTCCCTGAAGATTTTTATATCATAGGTAAAATATTCCTTGTTGCCAAAGCCTGCTTTTTTTTTCATCTGATACTCATCTCATCAAAGTTTTTCCTTTATATTTTTCTGAGAGAAAATGTTGTGCTAAAGGAGTTGATAGAACTTTATTAGTTCTCTTTGTGTGGACGTAAGCTCATTATTGTTGCTTCAGGTTCAAGTTCTGTTTTCATGGCCATTCATTTTACTGTAGCTGGCCTACAGATCTGTCTCCGTCATGCCCTAAATTATCATCAATTTACCAAAAACATATTTCTATTAGAGACTTTAAAATATATAGTATCTGTACTATAAAAGCAGAGACGTTATTTACTGACCAAGGTCTGTCTTGTCAAAGCTATGGTTTTTCCAGTAGTCATGTATAGATGTGAGAGTTGGACCATAAAGAAAGCTGAGCACCTTAGAATTGATGCTTTTGAACTGTGGTGTTGGAGAAGACTCTTGAGAGTCTGCAAGGAGATCCAACCAGTCAATCCTAAAGGAAATTAGTCCTGAATACTCTTTGGAAGGACTGATGCTGAAGTTCCAATACTTTGGCCACCTGATGCGTAGCCCTGACTCACTAGAAAAGACCCTGATGCTGGGAAAGATTGAAGGCAGGAAGAGAAGGGGATGATAGAGGATGACACGGTTGGATTGCATCACTGACTCAAGGGACATGAGTTTGAAAAAGCTTCGGAAGTTGGTGATGGACAGGACTGGCATGCTGCAGTTCATGGGGTCTCAGAGTCGAATAAGACTGAGTGACTGAACTGAACTGAATCCGTATTATACATGGATTGATTTCAGTCTATGATGATTTTCCCCTAATTTTTGTTTTTATTTTTACTTTGGTAGAGATATTTAGCAGTAACCTGTGTGACAAGGAGGGTTTCTGTAGAACCAGCCTGTTGCAAATATTAGGACTGTGCAAGAAATTACCCCAGAACTTCACGGTGTGTTTACTATCCTCAGGAATTCTGTGAGTCAGGGGTCCAACAAAGATGATTTATACCCGCTGCTGCGTATGTTGGACTTCAGCTGGAAGACTCAAAGGCTAGAGGCTAAAATTGTTTGAAGTCTAGCTCACTCGTATAACACTTACCTCAGACCTTAGATGGTCACCTGTATGTGACCTCTCTGTGTCCTGAGCTTCTTCATAGCACAGTGACTGACTTCTAAAAGTAAGCATCCTTAGAGAGAGCACCAGGATGTGGCCACATTACCTTTTCTCATCTGGCCTTGAAAGGCACATAATGTCAGCTCCACCATATTCCATTTGTCAAGACTATCACAAAGTCACACTTGGGATCAAGGAAAGGGAAATAGACTGTCAGTTGATGGAAAGTAGCAAGGTTCTAAAAGATCACGTGGGGTCAGACAACTGCTGTAGACTCTTTGGGGAAAGTATAATCTGCCAGTGTGTCCCTCTGGTGGGAGGCTTCCATCTAACACATTCTCTTCACACGACTATACCTGTGTTCGCCTTCGCATGTTCTTAAGAATGTTCTCCCACAATTGTCTCCCTTCCTACTTGAAAGATGACTGACATATTAGAGGTCAGAGATAAGAGGGAGATTTAATTTTTACTGTCTACCTTTTATATCATTTAAATTGTTTTCTGGGTTTTATATATTTATTTTATATGTGTATGTATGTAAAATTGATATATATAGTTATATTTGGGAAAAACTGAAACGATACTCAAAATGTATGGTCATTTATTTAGCACACATGATTCAATGCACAGTTCTGAGGCACTTCATAGGTAGCAGTATTTAAAGACGAAACATGACTTAGGCAGGGAGGTTTTATGCTCGGTTTTTTTCGTTTTTGTCCACATAGCATTGTTCCCTCAGTTTTCTTTTTGTTTTCTTTGTTATGTATCTCTTATGTACTCAATAAAGAATAACTGATAATTTTTTTATTGAAGTATTGATACAATTGATTTATAAAATTATGTTGTTTCTGGTGTACAGTGTAGTGATTCATTTTTGTTGTTGATTATATTCTTTTATAGGTTATTATAAGATACTGGGTGTAATTCCCTATGCTGTACTGTAAATCCTTGTGGCATATCTGTTCTAGGTATAGTAGTTTGTTAATTCCATACCCCTAATTTGTCCCTTCCCTTTGATAACCACATGTCTGTTTTCTGTATCTGTTTGCATATATATTCATTTGTATTATTTTTCAGATTCCACTGAAGAGTGATTTATAGCATTTGTCTTTCTCTTTCTGCTTACTTGGTATGATAATACCTAGGTCCATCCAGATTGCTGCAAATGGCAATAATGCATCCTTTTTTTATGGCTGAGTAATATTCCATTATGTATATGTGCCACATCTTATTCATTCATCTGTTGATGGGCACTTGGTTGGATTCTTTGTCTTGGCTAGCTGTTTGTTGTAAATTGTGCTTCTGTGAACATTGTGGTGCATGTATCTTCAAATTACTGTTTTTGCTTTTTCCAGATATATACCCAGGAGTAGAATTGTTGGATCATATTGTAATTCTATTTTTAGTTTTCTGAGGAACCACTATACTGTTTTCAATAGTGACTGCATCAATTTACATTCCTACCAACAGTGTGTGAGGTTTCCCTTTTCTCTACATCCTCTTCAGTATTTGTTACTTGTAGACTTTGATGATGGCCTTTCTGACAATTCTGAGGTGATCCCTCATTGTGGTTTTGATATGTGTTGCTTTAATAATTAACTATATTGAGCATCTTTTCATGGGCTTACTAGTCATCTGTATGTCTTCTTTGGGAAAATGTTGAAGTCTTTTGCCCATTTTTTGATTGGAATGTTTGTTTTTATGATATTGAGTTATAAGAGCTATTTGTATATTTTAGATATTAATCCCTTTTCAGTCATCATTTGCAAATATTTTTTCCGTTCTATAAGTTGTCTTCATTTTGTCGATAGTTTCCTTTGCTGTGCAAAAGCTTTCAAGTTTAATTAGATACTATTTATTTTTGCTTTTATTTCTTTTGCTTTGGGGGAGACTGAGCTAAAAAATTATTGCAATAATTTACATCAAAGAGTATTTTGCCTGCATTCTCTTCTGGGAATTTTATGGTGTCGTGTCTAACATTTAAGTCTTTAAACTGACTTTGAGTTTATTTTTGTATGTGTGTGAAGAAGTGTTCTAAATTTATTGTTCTGTGTGTAGCTTTCCAGTTTTCCAGCACTACTTGTTGAAGAGATTATCTTTTCTCTATTGTATATTCTTCCCAAATCCATTGTACAAACATAATTATAGACGTAGAATTAGCAGGTGGCTGCTGATTGAAATTGGAAGCAAAAGGAGCATAAGAATGATAGACATACCTAAATGGACCTTACTTTGAATCATTTTGCAATCATATTTGTAAAAGAGGATAGAATTGGGGAATTTTCCCCTCTGGTTATTCCTCCATTGTCTTTATTTTTCATATGAGAAAATAAGTTTAGATAATTTCAGATAAAATAAGTTTAGGTAATATCAAATGAGAAAATAAGTTTAGATAAGTTTAAATAAGTTAGAATTATTAGGTTATTTGCCAAGTCGGGAACAGAACCGGTAATATGTGTATGTAAGAAGGTCTGTTTGGACCTCTTATTTTCAACACTTTGGTATTAAATATCATTTATTTGGTATTATTTCTAGCCGTACTTGAATTTGATTTCTTAATTCCTTTCAAAATACTGTCATTTATACATCATTCAGATTCTCTGAGAAATTTTTTGCTTTTTGGTTATTTGGTTTATTCATGTACACAATTTAAAATAATTATTCTGTTAAGTGTTGCAACAAGAACAGACCCCTACTTTGTTGCTCCTTAGAAGTAATTGCATTTGAC
The DNA here is from genome assembly GCF_019320065.1 of Cervus canadensis. Lineage (NCBI taxonomy): Eukaryota > Metazoa > Chordata > Mammalia > Artiodactyla > Cervidae > Cervus > Cervus canadensis. The sequence continues at coordinate 7,187,133 of NC_057400.1, read as the reverse complement.
ACATTTAGTTTTTTCTGTTGTGTTTATATCTGTGGTTCTAGGAAACATACTTACAGTATTTCTGGTTTTGCCTGGTTTTGTTTTTTGTTCTCCATGTTATGTATTGACTTTGGAGAATGAGACTAGATCTTATACTTCTCCTCCCCCTCCATACACAAATACTTCCCCTCTGTCATCCTTTCAATAAACAAAGGAGTTAATGTAACAACATTTGGTTAGTTCAGAATTTCTTTTCCTTAGAGGGAAATCCTTCAGTCTTCTGCCAGAGCTTGTAGTACCCTGAGTGGGTCTTCTGAGAGCTGAGTGAAGGGGACTGAGAAGTCTCCGCTCTTCCATAGGTAGACTTCTGTTTGTTATAGGTAGATTTTTCCTGTTTTCAGCTCAGTAAAAATCAGTCAGCTGTACCTGGTGTTTCCGAGTCTAGATGATTACTAGGCCATTTTCTTCAGAGAATGAATCTCTCATTCTTGTATGGTTGGCAGAGGAAGGAGAAGTGAGAGCTGGCTGTGGAAAGCAGTTACAGACACACTCTGAGTGGAGCCCTCCCAGCACTGTCAGGGGTCATAAATACACCGTTCTGTGCAGCCTGCCTCATGTGACCTTGAGATCTCTCAGATTGATTTTCAACATCTGCTCTGAAGGAGAATTTACTATTTACCAAGGTTTTTGAGGAAAACTAGATGTTAAAATGGAAGTGGGCATATTTAGTGCAAAAAGTATGATAATTGGCCAATTGTCATCAGTCAGTCAGTTCAGTCGTGTCTGACTCTTTGCGACCCCATGGACTGCAGCATGCCGGTCTTCCCAGTCCATCACCAACTCCCAGAGCTTACTCAAACTCATGTCCATTGAGTTGGTGATGTCATCCAACCATCTCACCCTCTATCGTCCCCTTCTCCTTCCACCTTCAGTCTTTCCCAGCATCAGGGTCTTTTCCAGTGAGTCAGTTCTTCACATCAAGTGGCCAGAGTACTGGAGTTTCAGCTTCAGCATCAGTCCTTCCAATGAATATTCAGGACTGATGTCCTTTGGGATTGACTGTAGTCTCCTTGCAGTTATAGTGTTTGACAATTCCAACATTGTAGTATGTGATAGATCATTAAATCTTTTCTTTAATTTGAATGTTTTTTCTCTAGACTATATAATATTAAGCACTAGAAAAGTATCCATTAGGTTTATAGTTGTGCATAAAATTACCATATTTCTTGGTTTATTCTTTGATTATTTTTTGTTTTTATCAGGCATATATAGTTCTTAGGTCTTGTGTCATGTTTGTCATGTATAAGTCTTTACTGTTAAAGACATTTACTTCTTTTTTAAAAATAAATGATAGATATTATGTTAAAAATGTATTTTTATCTGTGTCAGGTCTTAATTGTGACACATGGGCTTCTCTGTAGTTGTGGCATGCAGACTCAGTGGTTGTGATGCATGGGTTTGCTCCACGGCATATGGGATCTTAGTTCGCCGACCAGGGATCAAACGTGAGTCCCCTGCATTGAAAGGCAGATTCTTAACCATTTTTCCACCAGGGAAGTCCCAAGACATGGACGATTTCCTTGGCAGTTATGCAGTGATGAATTTAAAAGTTTTTATTTTGAAGATTTACTAGTTCTATGACTACACACAAGTTGCTCTCCCTTTGTGTGTTGCAGATTCTTCATTTGTTGAAAAGGAACATGTATCTTGCATAGGACATTTAGAATTAAATGAGAGTGTTTATGAAGTGTTCTGTGTGTGTCTGACTCACAAGATTGATTCTTTATTGCTTGTGATCCAGTTGACCTATTCTCTGGTTCCAGAAGTGTTTTCTTGGAAGAATATTATTATTAAAATTTCTCACAATTGCTTTATACATCTATATGATATTCTTACCTATGTACTTTGTACATGTACAGTTTCCAAAACCCAGCTTGTTTCTGGCATATTGATTAAAAACACATGTACACAGGAATTCCTTGGCAGTCCAGTGGTTAAGACTCCATGCTCTCACTGCTGAGGACCCAGATTTAATCCATGGTCAGGGAACTAGGATCCTGAAAGTCAAGTAGCAGAGCCAAAAACAAACAAGTAGTGTACATGAAAATTGTAAAAATGCAAGTTTATTCTTAAAGAGTTGTCAGATGTTACATTTTTGAGAGTTAGATATTTTTTATCTTGGCTGCTACAGTAAATTGTCTTTGTTCATGGACTTCATTTAATGACAATTATTTAGTGCATATTATACATTATGGGAAAAAGTTTCAGAAAGCAGCTGTAGGCCATTAAAATTCTGATGAATATGATGGATTCTAGTTAGATTCTGTAACTTAGTGTCCTCTACTTTAGAAATAATTATAATTTTCTTGTTTATTTATTATAATATGTATAATACATGTTATACAGTGTGGTGCACAGATCTTTACTCTACACCTCAATGAGTGCTTATCTCTGTATGTATCTGTGGAACTGCCAGCAGAGATGAAGATACTGAATTCTTCCCTCAGCAAGAAAGATTCTTCTGCTAAGTATTTCTTACTCCATTTTATCTTTGTTAGCTTAATTTTTGGTTAACCTTTTAATGCTATGCTTTCAGTGATTATGTTAGAAATTGCAAAATTTGTCAACTTAACAAAAGCCTATCTTTATTTATACAGTTGACTCTTTAACGTAACATGTTTGAAATGTGTGGTTCCACCTGTACATGGATATTTTTAATGAATGCATACTGCAGTACTACACAGTCCACATTGGGTTGACACTGCAAATATGGAATCGTGGATATGGAGACTGTAAAGTTACACACAGATTCTCTACCGTGCAGAGGGTCTGTGCCCCTGATCCCCAGGTTGTTCAAGGGTCAACTCTACTCATACCATGTTTACCCCAAATGCAAAAACTTACAGCGGCCTGAATCTATTTACTTGTGTCCTGTGTTTTTTTTTGCTATTATTCTTATGTTTGCCATCCTCCTCATGTGTTTTGGGGCTTCCTCCTCATGTTTTTGGGCTTCCCCGTTGGCTCAGACAGTAAAGAATCTGCCTGCAATGCAGGAGACCTGGGTTTGAACCCTGGGTCAGTAAGATCCCCTGAAGAAGGAAATGGCAACCCACTCCAGTATTCTTGCCTTAAGAATTCCGTGGACAGAGGAACCTGGTAGGCTACAGTCCATGAAGTTGCAAAGAGAGAGACAGGACTGAGCATAGGATCAAAGTTGTCTACTACCAATTTAACTGGCTGTTAGAATAAAATTCAGTACTATTTAGAGGAAGATAACACTCCGGGGCTTCTACACTAGGGTTGAATAGGGGTCAGCAAACCTTTCTTATAAGAGGCCAGCTCTATAAGACACTGCTTTAAACTGTCAATATTCTGTTTTCCTTTATGTTTACACTATTTGCATCTATTCATTTCTTATATATCCATACTTTCATTTAGAATCTTTCTCTTCCTAAAGAACCTCTTTTATTGTTTTTTGAAATAGAGTCTATTAATAGCAGTCTTTCAACTTTTTGTTTGTCTGAAAATGCATTTAGTTACTCCTTATTTTGGAGGACAGTTTTTCTGGGTATAGAATTCTACATTGATAGGCTTTTTTCTTTGTAGTTTAAATGTATCATTTCATTGGTTTTCATAGTTTCCCTTGAGAAGTGATTTTTTATTGTTGTTTTCAAGCAGGATGAGAGATAAGTCCTTTCTTCCTCTGTTTTTGAGTTCTCTCACTTTATTTTTGATTCTAGTCTCTTGTCTATAATATACATAGATACGGTTTTGTGTTTGTGCATTTGTCTTGCTTGGTATTCACTGAGCTTCTTGAATCCATAGGTTGATATCTTATAAAATTTGAAAATTTCTTATCCTTTACAGATTTAAATATTGTTTCTGGCCCATTTTTCCTTCTCTCCTTCTGGACTCCAGTTACATCTGTTAGATTGTTTGACTACATCCCACATCTAACATATGTTCTGTTTTGTTGTTTATAATTTCTTTCTGTGTTTTGAATAGCTACTAACTTGTTCTTGAATATGCTGATTTCATTTTTTGCTGTGGTTATTCTGCTGTTAAAACTATCCAACCAATTCCTATGTTTCACATACTGTATTCTGTAGTTCTAGAATGTCTACATGATCATTTTTATAGATTATAACTCTCTTTTTAAGTATTTCATATTTTAATCCATTTTTTCTATTCTGCCTCTGTTGTCCATATGTTAATTGTAATTATTGTGAAGCCCTTACTGGACCCAAGACCAGCGTGTAGACCCCGCATAAGTCTGTGTGTTTTTGTTGACTGCTTTGTCTCTTGATTATTAGTCGCTTTCCCTGCTTAATCGTATTGTATGATCAATACTGTGAAGGTAATGTAGAGTGTGTGTGTGTGTGTGTGTGTGTGTGTGTGTGTGTTTGTGTGCTCAACTGTGTCCAGCTCTTCGCAGCTGCATACACTGTAGTCCACCAGGCTCCTCTGTCCATGGGATTTTCCAGGCAAGAGTACTGGAGTGGGTTGCCATTTCCTGTTCCAGGAGATCTTCCCAGCCCAGGGATTGAACTCCATCTCTTGCATCTCCTGCATTGGCAGGCATATTCTTTACCACTGTGCCACCTGGGAAACCATAATATAGAGCAGCAGAAAGCAAACTGACCACTGGGCTAAATCCAGTCTAGGGACGTTTATTATGTGGCCCATGACACTAAGAATGGATTTTTCATTTTTTAAGAGAATGAGCAACAGAGACTTTTTTTTGTTTTCAACAGAGACTATTTATGGCCCTCAAAACCTGAACATATTTACCTGCTGGCCTCTTAGGAGAAAGGTTTGCTGACCCCTATTCAACCCTAGTGTAGAAGCTCTGCAGTGTTATCTTCCTTTAAATAGCTGCTGCTGCTGCTAAGTTGCTTCAGTCATGTCTGACTCTGTGCGACCCTGTAGATGGCAGCCCACCAGGCTTCCCCATCCCTGGGATTCTTCAGGCAAGATCACTGGGGTGGGTTGCCATTTCCTTCTCCAATGCATGAAAGTGAAAAGTGAAAGTGAAGTCGTTCAGTCGTGTCTGACTCTCAGCGACCCCACGGACTGCAGCCTATCAGACTCCTCTGTCCATGGGATTGTCCAGACAGGAGTACTGGAGTGGGTTGCCATTGCCTTCTCCCCTCTAAATAGTATTGAGTTTTATTCTGACAGCCAGTTAAATTGGTAGTGGACCACTTTGATCCTATGGAAGCTTAGTTTTAGCTGTTGGTAAGTAAGACAGATCTGTTTTAACTGTATTTTCTTTCACAATTTGGGCATGGGTTATCTAGGGTCTCAGCTCAATGTTGGATTATTCATCAAGGTTTTTCTTCTGATGAAGGCTGAGCTCCATTTCTTTGGAACTGTGCAGCCTCTGAAATCTTCATTTAGCTAACAGCCTTCTAACAGCCATTCTCTCTTAGGCCTCTAGGAGCCTCACCCTGTGTGTGTGCAGTCTAGGAGGGCAGATGAGGACCTGGAGGGATTTTTATGTATTTCGATAGCTTTTTCTTTTTCACTCTTTCCTCTGATAACCTGCCCTCACCCCAATCCAGCTATTTTAGCAGTCCCAGAGTTTTCTCATCCCAGCAAGACAGCCACTCTGCTTGGGCTTTGTTTCTCTATACCATAATTCGGAAAATGCCATTAAGGAGAAAGCTAGGGTGAATGTAGGATTTGATTAATCTGGACCTCTTCTATCAAGGATAATAGTGTTGTGTTGGTTGTCATCTAATGCTTACAAATAGTGTTCTCTCTGTCTCTCTTTCTATATTTGATCCAGCTTCTATAGATGGTTTATAGCAGAAGGGTATTCTAACACTAGCTGCTCCGTCATGATAAGACCAGAATTCTGATTGTTTTGAAATGGGATCTATATTTCATAACATAATAGTGGATTTTGATTTGAAAACACTTAACATACTGCTGACAAGACAATACAGCAATCAAGATTGCTGGGAGAAATATCAGTAACCTCAGATATGCAGATGACACCACCATTATGGCAGAAAGTGAAGAAGAACTAAAGAGCCTCTTGATGTAAGTGAAAGAGAAGAGTGAAAATTCTGGCTTAAAACTCAACATTCAGAAAACTAAGATCATGGTATCTGGTCCCATCACTTCATGGCACATAGATGGGGAAACAGTGGAAACAGTGACAGACTTTATTTTTGGGGGCTCCAAAATCACTGCAGATGATTTTGACTGCAGCCATGAAATTAAAAGACTCTTGCTCCTTGGAAGAAAAGTTATGACCAACCTAGATAGCATATTAAAAAGCAGAGACATTACTTTGCTAACAAAGGTCCATCTTGTCAAAGCTATGGTTTTTCCAGTAGTCATGTGTGGATGTGAGATTTGGACTATAAAGAAAGCTGAGTGCCAAAGAAATGATGCTTTTGAACTGTGGTGTTGGGGAAGACTCTTGAGAGTCCCTTGGACTTCAAGGAGATCCAACCAGTCCATCCTAAAGGAGATCAGTCCTGAATATTTTTTGGAAGGACTGATGCTGAAGCTGGAACTGCAATACTTTGGCCACCTGATGCAAAGAACTGACTCATTGGAAAAGACCCTGATGCTGGGAAAGATTGAAGACAGGAGGAGAAGGGGACAAAAGAGGGTGAGATGGTTGAATGGCATCACTGACTCAGTGGGCTTGAGCTTGAGTAAATTCCAGGAGTTGGTGGTGGACAGGGAGGCCTGGTGTGCTGCAGTCCATGGAGTCACAGAGAGTCAGACACAACTGAGCGACTGAACTGAACTGAACTGAACATACTGCTTTCTCTGTTCCTTGATTCATTGTTCACTTGAGCCAAATAGAAGGACTTCGATCTTAGTGTATAATGGTAAATATATGCATCTTACAAAATCAGGTCATTCTAAGATACATAGATTTGGCAAAGGGTATAAAATGACACTGGGACATCCTGTCTGTCCAGTGGTTAAGAATCTGCCTGCCAGTGCAAGGGACATGGATTTGATCACTGGTCCAGGAAGATCCCACGTACAATGGAGCAGCTAAGCCCGTGCATCACAACTACTAAGCCCACGCGTCTGGTGCCTGTTCTCCCAAACAGAAGCCACCGCAGTGAGAAACTTATGCACCACAGCAAAGAGTAGCCCCTGCTCGCTGCAGATAGAGAGAGCCTGCACACAGCAACGAAGACACAGTGCAGCCAAAAGTAAATAAATAAAAGTAGTTAGTTTTAAGAAATAAAATGGTACTTGCTTTCCGAAGAATGTGGCCCTGACCAGGTGAGCCAGCGGCTTGTTCTTTTAGAATATTTCAACTCATGAATTATTTGCCACGTTTAAGGTACACCTTAACCCCAGATGAGCTGGGCTCAGCATCAGAGAAACTTTCTTTGGCTGATCAATTCTTAATGATTATTTAACAGTTTTGTGTTTATCATTTACATGTCCAGCATCTTTAGAACAATTTGTTAATATTTTAACCCACACTTTATCTCTTAATTGCCATATTCACAGTGTGCATGGAATACAGGGTTGGTTTGCACTGCTTTATGGCTTGCTTAATATTATTTGAGGGAATAGTCACTTAAGTGTTTTTGCCATCATATGGAGTTTTTATATTGTACTGCATGTAAAGACTGTCTGTCTAGGCACTGGTTGCCAAGATTAATTTGATGAAACTGAGTGGTTAGCTGGGAGTCTGCTTTCTCCCTCTTGTTCTGTGTGTGTCTCTTTTGAAGTTGAATGGCATGCCCTTCTCAGATGTGACCTGTTCTTTGGAAGAAGATACATGACATAGCTTTGTTTCTGTGCTAGAACTAGCAAACAGCCTGTCAGTATTCTTTGGAGTGGCACAGAGAGATGGAGTTTTTTGTCACATAAGCGAGCTACAGGCCTGTCTGATGCCCCACTGCCGGTGACACCTGTGAGAGCCGCTTCCCTGTGTAGTTCTCTGTCCTGAGTCCTTTTTGGACCCAACATCCCCCCAGAGGAAGCCCAGTGTGACCCTTTGCTCAGAGGCTGATGTTGGTGCTTGTGGTTGGATTCTCCTGAGTACTGTACTGTAGAAAGGAAATTCCTTCTCAGCTTTATACCCATTTAGGAGGTTATGTAGTTAAGTATCTGTATATTAGAAGCTTGGTTTTGTATTAGAGGTAGCTTCTGTTTAGCCTTATAATGGAGTCTTTGCCTTTATTTAACATTATTTTTAATTAAAAAAGACTTAAAATAATTTTGCTTCCAAAAGTTTAAAATAAAACAACACTGGACGTGCATTGCATGTACACATGCAGCAAAATTGATCACTTTCAAAAACTTTTACTTATCCTGAAACTCTTTTCTCCTCCTGTTTGGGAATTCAGTATAGTAATATGTCTTCCTCTTAAATATTTTTCCTAATAGCTGGTTTTTCTGACTTTTTTTGTTTATCTTTTGAATTCTACACATTATTTTTAGTGTAACAGTTTAGTTTCCACATGGAAAAGCAACAGCTGTAACATATGAGGATTAGTAGTGCTGTTATGACAGACATTTTTCTGAATGTGCCTATACTTCCTTTTGATGCTTCCTTTGATTTGCTTAAACTGAACTTGAAAGTGTATAGTTTTTGCTATTTCTTTTGCAGTTATTTAACTTTTTTCCCACGATAAGGAAATCCAGAGGAGATAAGGCCCTTAATTACATTGACTAGGTAGGTACTCAAATTTAGTACTTGATTAATTTATAACTTTGGATTCACTATGTATTGTTTTGCTATCACTTTACTTTGAATTGCTATGAGGTGACTTTTATTTTCCTTCATCAAAAATAACTTGGGTAGGAACTATGATAGTTCTTCAAAGAACATACTACATAGATCCAGTCCTAGGTTCTAGGTATTTGACTATCACAGACAGATCATTTAAGCATATAGTGATGTCAAAATTAAGATCCTAAGCCCTGTATAAATTGTTCCAGGAAGCATTGTGGTATGGTGTATTACAATGAAAAGTGCACAGGCCTGGGAATCCCAAAGGCCGGAGTTGTGTCCTGGACATGTTGAGTACTTGCTCTGTGGCATCATTCCACTAAGTTGACTTTTGTATATAATTTCCTTCTATTTGAAGTAGAAAGACTATCTATAATACTGGGCTTGTTAGGTTAAATGAATGTGTATCAAGCGCCCAATAAGGATTCCAGTAGATGCTGTAGAAATGTAACGCCGTCCTCACCCTTCTCCTTTGTTTTCTCTTCTCTCCGTCTCCCTTAGTTGCTCAGAGTTAGCCAAGGCACAGCTCAGAGGCGCAGTGACCCCCAGACTGCCTGCACTTCTGACGGCAGTTGCGAGTTTGGGAGATTCCTTTTTAAAAAATACCTCTAATGTTATTCCTCATTTTATTTTTAAAATATTTATTAATTTACTTGGCTGTGTCAGGTCTGAGTTGCACACAGGGGATCTTTCACTGCAGTGGCACACAGACTCTCCAGTTGCAGCCTGCAGGCTTTGTTGCTTCACAGCCTGTGGGATCTTAGTTCCCTGACCAGGGATCAAACCCACGTCCCCTGTATTGCAAGGCAGATTCTTAACCACTAGACCACCAGGGAAGCTCTGAGAGATTCTTAAAGTCACCCTGAGTTCCAATAATTTGTTAGATGGACTCAACAGAACTCATTGCAAGCTTTAACCTTGTATGTTATGGTTTACTACAGGGAATGAATGAATACAAATTAAAACCAATCCAAAGAAACATTGCGTTGGGCAGTCAGAAGGAGTCTGAATGGAGCGGTTCTGGTCCTCCTCTCCCTGTGGAGTCGTCAGTGACATTGCCCCCTCCTGGTCACTGCGTGTGGCAGTTACCCTCAGAGCATTCCAGCTAGCCAAGCTGCCCTGAGCCTTCGGGTCCAGACTTTTTACTGGGACTCAGTCATATACTTCTTGTGTGACTTACCCGATCTCTGTCCTCTCACAGAGGTCAGGCTAATACCCTTAATCTCCATTCCTCTGAAGTCAGAACTGATGTGATGTGGTCCAAAGCCTCCATCATAAATCATATTGTCCAGTGACCAAAGTCCCCTGGCAGACAAAGACAGCCCTATCAGGTAGGGCATTCCGGAGGCCTAGAGACCACCTCCTTGAGTAGCTGAGGACAGAGGCCAGATTTCTCTTTGGAAAAGGTTGTTTCTTCACTGTATGTCAGTGCTGTATTTTTGTAGTGGTTAATTAAATTGTTCAGTACTTAATATTTTGGTTGTTAATTCTTATCTAAATAACAGTATATATGGCTCAGTTGGTAACAAATCCACTTGCAATGCAGGAGACTGCCTGCAATACAGGAGGCCTGGGTTTGATCCCTGGGTCAGGAAGATCCCCTGGAGAAGGAAATGGCAACCCACTCCAGTATTCTTGCCTTAAAAATCCCATGGACAGAGGGATTTTTATCTAAATAATAGTATATAATAAATACTAAATAGTTTTAAAAAAGCCAAGAAGATAAATCAAATTGTAAAAGCCTAATGAAACGCGCCCTCCCTTTTCTTTTAGTACTAGCTTCCAAATAGGTTTGAAGATTTCCTTTACACATTCGCTACCAGTTTTCTATGCTGGTTTATATTTTCTGTTTGGGGCATTATCTATTGACTACCTATTATATGAGTTGAGAATTTCATATTCTTAGTACATTTTATACCCTCACTCCCCCTCCTAAAATTCTTAGGTCATAATTTTTAGTTATATCTTCTCTGTAAGAATTGCATTTGGCTCTAGTAAAAGAAACTGGAAATTGCAGTAACATAAATGAGTTAAGTTCATTTTCTTCTCACATAGAATTCTAGAGACTGACAGTCCAAGGAATGGGATAGCAATTTCACGGTTATCAGGGAACCAGGCTCCCTGTTTTTCCTTTACTTTGCTGAGAGCATCGCTGTACATAAGATCGCTTCATGATCCAAGGTAGTTATTAGACCTCTAGCAATGATGTCAGGTTTCAGGCAGGTAGGGGCAGGGAAGGAAGGGAGGGGTGATGGAGGGTGGAGAGGGGAAGGATGGAGAATCAAAAAGGGCATACGTGCCAATTTCTTTCCCAGTCTTAAGAAACTTTGCTTAAAAGTTATACCCTGTAGCTTCTAGTTATACTTTATTGACCTAAATTTAGTCACAGGCCCTCATTTGGTCTGCACACTGGGTATTTTATGTTTCTGTTGCTATCCCAAACAATACTGAAATTTTATTTTAAAGAAATAATAGAAAATGGATATGACAGAAGCAGTTAGCACTTTCTCCCTTAATTGACTACCTTTTTGTGATTATGCAAGTTAATTCACTGCTAAGCCATGTAGTGTAGTATGGCTATATGATATTTTGCTCTTCTAGAATTATTCATTGTATCTTTTAAAAAGTATGGTTAGTTTTCTTTCTGTAATTTTCTTTCTTTAGTTTTTTTCCTTTTCCAGTTGTATTTAAAGAGTTAGATAGTCCTACCTCTGTTACAAGTCCTACCTCTGTGTTACAAAGTAGCAGTCATCTGCTGAGTCGCTTCAGTTGTGTCCAACTCGGGGTGACCCTGTGCACTGTAGCCCGCCAGGCTCCTTTGTCCTTGGGATTCTCCAGGTCTGAACAATGGAGTGGGTTGCTATGCTCTCCTCCAGGGGATCTTTCTGACTCAGGGATTGATCCTGAATCTCTTACTTCTCCTGCATTGGCAAACAGATTCTTTACCCCTAGTGCCACCTCTGAAACAACCAGCTTAATTCTTTTCAGTAGATTCTTTTGATATTTGCTAATATATCTCTCAATACCATGTTTGTGTTGCTAATACTTAATTTTTCAGTTTTAGGCATTGTGTATTGATTCCCCATTTAAAAAGACGAGAATTTGATTCTTTACTTCTAACCCTTACTTCTCATTTTATCACTATAATTGACTTTTATAATGTGTTTGTTAGTATTCAATGGGTGGTGTTATGTCTATGAAAATGCTGTTCATAGCTGAGCCACATAACACGTTATCCTTTTCTTTTGTACTAAACATCTTGGTTTTCACAGTTGGTATTTTTCACTCTCTTCCTCTCTTCCTCCCTCCTTCCTTCTTTCTTACCTTAACTACCTTTTCCTTTTTCTTTCTCTCTTTCTCCTCTTAGATTCCTGTATATATTATTAATTACCCCAGACTCTTTAATAGTTGTCTGAATCTTCTCTTAATATGTTCTTTGTGTCAAATATTCTATCAAATTCACCTTCTTGGAGAAAACTAAGACCCTTCTGTTATGCTCCTTTTTGGCTTGGTTGCTCTATACACTTGGTGTGTAACTAGAGTCACCCATTGCTATCATCTTGTTTTGAAGGTTCATGTAGATTGTTCACAAAATCCACTGGTTCCCATTATGACACTCCTCCCTATCCTCCACTATGCCCAGTGTCCCTAGGTTTGCAGCCACTTGTGTTTATCTTGGACTGTCTCAGGGGAATTGTATAGTCACTTAGCTTTAGCAAATGGAATTGGAAATTGAGGGATGTTACAGTTCCTGACAAATTTTTTTTTACCACTTTTCTTCCAGATTTTAGCCTCATGCTTTCTTCTCACCTTTTCTGATACGCGTGCCTTCAATTTCCAAGCTTTTGCATGCCTTTGACTTCCTTTTTGTTGGATCCTTCTTTCTCTGGTATTTGGTGTTTAGCTCCACCATCTCTTCCTTATGCTCTCCATTTTTTAAAATGTGTTCATATTTCTTTAACTGATGTCTTCTCTGCTGTGTCTTTGTGGTTTTTATGTTTTTAATGTCTATTCTCCTTTTTTTTTTTTTTTTTTTTACTTTTATTTATTTTATTTTTGGCTGCACTGTGTCTTTGTTGCTGCTTGCAGGCTTTCTCTAGTTGAGAAAAAGTCCATGTCTGTCTTATTTTTTCCCTTCAATATAGTGAGTTTTTCAGGAAGGAGCAAAGATAAACACGTGTTCAGTTTTCACTTTTATAGTAAGCTTAAACATTTTTTAGAACACCTTTTTTGGAGCAGTCTTAGATTCACAGCAAAATTGGGCAGAAAGTACAGGGATTTCCCACATGGCCCTGCTTTCACACATGCGTGGCCTCCCCCATTTTCAGTCTCCCCACCAGAGTGGCATACGTGATGAAGTACACGTTATTATCGTTAAGTGTATAGTTTGCATTAGGCTTGACTCTTGATATTGTGCGTTCTGTGGGTTTAAGCATATGTAAAATGACATGTATTCACCATTTAAAGTATCACACAGAGTAATTTCACTGCCCCCAAAATCTGTGCTCTGCTTTTTCAACCCATTTCCTCTCCTACAAGCCCTGTAACCACTGAGCTTTTTACCCTCTTGATAGTTTTGCATTTTCCAGAATGTCATACACTTGGAATTATATAGTATGTAACCTTTTCAGATAGACTTCTTTCACTTAATAATATGCATTTGAAGTTTTTTTCATCTTTTCATGGCTTGATAGCTCATTTCTTTTTAGTGCTGGGTTATTATTGTTGATTGTTCATTCTGTTGTTTGAATTTATCAAATCCTCAGTTTATCTCTTCACCTACTGAAGGGGATCTTGTTGCTTCCAAGTTGTGGCAACTATGAATAAACCTGCTGTAATCGTTGTGTGTGGGTTTTTGTGTAGACATGCATTTCTGTTCTCTTTGGGCAGGTACCAAGGAACATGATTCTGGATCTTATGGTGAGAGTCTTTCTTTTTGTAAGAAACTGCCGAAGTGTCTTCCAAAGTGGCTGTTCCGTTTTGCATTCCCATAAGCCTTGAAAGAGAATTTCTGTTGCTCCCCATCCAGCATTTGGTGTTCTCAGTGTTACCGATTTTGTCAGTTTTATTGATGTGTTGTGGTATCTTACTGTTTTAACTTGCATCTGTCTAATGCCATATGATGTGCAACATCTTTTTCTATGTGTATTTGCTGTCTACGTATCTTTTTATTTATTTATTTTTGGCTGCTCTGTATCTTAATTGTTGTGCAAGGGCTTTCTCTAGTTAAGGTGAGTGGGGGCTGCTCTTCAGTTGTGTTGCGTGGGCTTCTCGTTGTGGTAGTTTTTCTTGTTATGGAGCATGGGCTCAGTAGTTGTGTATGGGCTTAGTTGCCCTGCAGCATGTGGAATCTTCACAGACCAGGTTATAAGCATACATTATTGATTTAAGATATTTTTTGTTTTTTAATGTAAGCATTTAGTGTTATAAATATCTCAAAGCACTGATTTAGCTGTATCCTACAAAGTGTCATATATCATTTTTCTTCATATTCAGTTCAAAATAGTTACTAATTTCCCATAAGATTTTCTCTTTGTTCCATGGGTTGTTTACATGTATATTAGTTTTCAGATATTTGAAGATTTTTCAAATATCTTTCTCTTACTAATTTCTATTTTAATTCTTTTATGGCTGCTAAACATACTTTACACGACTTTAGTTCTCTTGAATTTGATAATGTTTGCTTTTATAGGGTTTATTTTAAATTTGGTAAGGTTTATGGCATATTTTGGTGAATGGTACATGTACACTTGAAAGTATATTCTGCTCTTTTTGTGTGGCGAGTTCCAGGACTGGGGCTAGTGCTGGGGCAGTGGACAGCCTCCCCCCGCTCCCCCAACCCACTCCAGGTGATAGAGCTCCTTTTCTGGCCTTCTTACCCGGAAGTGGCGTTTCCCTCGTCTCTTGCTGCCCGTGCCTGCTGTGACCCACCTTGGAGTCACAGCAGAGGCACAGAAAGTTAAAAAAGAAAAGGTAACAGAACACCACACTTCAATCTGTAATTTTTTTTCTCTATAATATATGGCTTTCTATAATTTGCTGCTTGGATTTCTCATATAACTGCTTTCTGTAATTTTATCTGGAGTCTTAGCTGTAATCAGCGGGTAAAGCAGCCTCTGGTGTGCTTATGTCATATTGGTCTACACCAAGATTTAAAGATAAATCTTTTTTTAGCTACAGTATACTAAAGTAAGTTTATCTTCGGCAGTTGCTCACAACCCTTCCTATAGTATTTTGGATATGTTTCTGCAGAAACAGGTTTTTTTTTAATGTATCCTAGTTAGTAGTGCATTGGATGATTGTACTGGCATCTGTGTCTCAGTTGTACCTTTGTATTCATGTCTGTCCAGTGACACTAACCTCTCGTGTAGGTGCTGTGCTGTTTCCTCGGAGCTTTCATATCTGTGTTTGGCTCTTTATATCAGCGTTAATGCGGTACAGCAGTGTTTCTTTTTTACAAACAGAGAATTCAAACCCAGGGGTTTTGCGCCTTGCTCATAAATACATGCCGTTAAGTGACAGAACTAGGGCTAGAATCCTGGACATTGTTTACATTAGCGTTTTGTTTTTCATACCATCTGCTATCAGTTGAACAGTTTTCTATTGCTTCTTTGTATATTTAAATTTGTCATCAGTGACACAAATTTAAACCGTATTACCAGGGTGGTCATGGGAACTTCCCTGGTGGTTCAGTGGTTAAGAATCTACCTTCGTATCCTGGGGATGTGGGTCCGATCCCTGAGCAGGAAACTATGATCCCACCTACCGCTGGGTAACAGCCCACGCACCACGACTGCCGACCTCTAGTGCCCATGCTTCACAGCAAAGAGAAGCTCACGCACCTCAGGGAAGACCCAGCACAGCCAAAAAAAGTGTGATCATGAGAGATTGGAAATAAGCAGTCTCTTGTGCTGTTTTTCTTACATTTTTATATTTTGTAAGAATTTAATGGTGAGATCTTAAGGAAGACTTTCTGAAAGTTCACATTGCTGTGCCCACACTTCAATTTCATAGATCTGTTGGGGCTCAAGAGTCTGTATTTTAAATGTGAACACAAGATGGTACTGATGCATGTAGTCTCTGGCCTTTCAGAGAAACAGTTGGAAGGGATGGAGACTGCTGTGGCCTCATTAACATTCTATTATTAGCCATTATTTATAGAGCACATTTTCCTGTTTGTTCATTGTATATACTCAATGGGACAGAATCAAAATCCATGTTAAATCCCAGCTGTATTATACTTCTCATTGCTATCACTCATAGAGTAGGGTTTTCTGTTCAGTGTTTTTCTACACCTGAATGAGAAGGTAATCTGTATTTTACAAGGGTAATCTCAAGCAAGAGGTTTTGTGCCCCTATGAGAACTGTAAATGCACCTCTCCAGCAGGGGTATTCAAATAGGATTGAGTTGGCAATGTCATAACATTCCTGGTTGTTAAAGTCCATGCAAGCTACTGGCCTTTAGTGGGTAGAAACCAGGGATGCTGTTTAAGATCCTAAAATACACCGGACAGTCCCCCCATACCCTTACTCCCTGCATGGAGATTTAGCTGACAAAAATTGTCAACAGTGCCAAGATTGGTTGAGAAACTATACTCTATAAAGTTAGTGTTCAATAATTTTTTGATGAATAAATTAATTTTTAAAAGACTCTTCTCTTAGTTGCAGTTTTCTGCCAGTTAGGAGTTTTTACTTTTGAAAGTTGAAAAAGTTAAAACATTTAGTTTTATCCCCTTTGCACCCCCATACACAAATATTTTCTTCCTAAGTTGATAGTTTGCGTTGTATATTTGTATATTAATCATGCTCTATAAATAAAAATGGCTAAATTAAGACAGATCAATGTGCCAATCTGTCTTCTTCCTGTGAAAAAATCGATTTGAGTTCAACTTTAAAAGAAGGGGAAAAAAAAAAAAAGGCAAAATGGGAAAGTAGAATATTCCCAGTATTAATTTTGAAGTAGGGAGTTTCTAATATGCAAAGAGTAAAACTGCAAGTTTTGTGTGCATCATCAGTAAATGAGAGTTCCCATTTGGCCATTTACTTGCTAGTGTTCCTTGGTTAAACAGAAAACTTTTACCAATTTAAATGAGTATGAGCTCGTATTTCATTGAGGGTTTTGATAGTGCATTTGGGATGAAAGTAACTTTTTATTTGAGGTATAGCATGCATACAGTAGAAATCAAATCTTAAATACATGTAAGACTGAGACTTCACCGGCAGTCCAGTGGTTAAGACTCTGCTTCCTTTGCAGGGGATGTGAGTTCTACCTGTGATTGGGGAACTAAGATCCCACATGCCGCACAGCATGGCCAAAAATAAATAAACATAAGATTGATAAGAATTGCAAAGCATAATACTTTGTGAAACCACCATTGGCTCAAGATAAAGAACATTGCCAGTATCTTAGAAGGATAGGGGCTTCCCTGATAGCTCAGTTGGTAAAGAATACACCTGCAGTGCAGGAGACCCTGGTTCAATTCCTGGGTCAGGAAGATCTGCTGGAGAAAGGATAGGCTACCCACTCCAATAGAAGGATAGCTGTGCTTTCTCCTTATTAGTATGCATTCCTTCCCTAAAGTAGTTACCATTCTACTTGTCTATCACCATAGATGAGTTTTGCTTGTCTTTTTAACATTAGAATAAACTGTATAATTGTTATTCATATCAGTCATGATATTGACAGTTCCACATATGGCTCAATGCAAACATTTCTTTGTTTCTTCGTTGCTGTATAGTATTACATTTGCGGTAGCTAGTCTCCAAAGGTGGCCTCCCTCCACACCTCCTGCTGCTGACACCCCTGCAGAGTCCCTCTCCCCTGAACCTTGCCTGGTCTTTGTGACGCCTAGTAAAGTAAGACGTCTTCCTTCCACCTTCTAGTTGGGTGTCTTAGGACACTCACTCTGGAACAGTTCAGCTCAGACTCTTAGCTGTCATTCTGTAAGAAGTCCCTCCCATATGGAGAGACCGTGTGCGTAGGTTCTTTGGTTAACAGCCACAGCTGATTGTCCAGCCAGCAGTCCCCATCAGTTGTCAGCCACACCAGTGAGCCATCCTGTGTGTTAGGTCCAGTCAAACTTCAGGGACTCTAATCGCTGCCATCTAACTGCAATCAAAAGTGAGAACTGAACCTAGGCTTAGGCAAGCCACTGAAGCATGAGATACACTAATACTCGAAAAAATTTTTTTGTGATGTGTTTACCATATTAGCAATGGACAGTGAGACATCCTTGCATGAATATACCAAAATTTATCAAATTTACCCTTGGTTTCTTTAGTTTGGGGCTACTATGAATACTGCAACTCTAAATAAGTCTTATACATGTGTATATTTGTGTATATATCAATATATATTTCCCTAGTGGCTCAGCAGAAAAAAATCTGCCAGCGATGCTGGAGATGTGGGTTCAATCTCTAGGATGGGAAGATCCCCTGGAGGAGGGCATGGCAACCCACTCCAGTATTCTTGCCAGAAAAATCCCATGGACAGAGTTGCCTGGCAGGCTACTTTCCATAGGGTTACAGAGTTGGACACAACTGAAGTGACTGAGCACACACACAGTTCTGTGAACAGATGTCTAAGGGTGGAGATGCTGAATCGAGTGTTATGAAGCAGTTTGCTGAATTGCTTATATGTATGTACATTTTCACCAGCAGTTTATGAGATTTACATTTGTTCTACATCCTCATCAACACTTGGTATTTAACATTTTTGGGTCATTCTGATGCTAGTGTTGTAGTATCTCTTTGTGATTTTTTCTTCTACTAATGAATTTTTCAAACATTTGAAAATAATATTCTCACAGCTCTTCCAGAGAACTGGGGGATCCATAACTCATTTTATGATACCTGCATAACCTTCATACTAACAGCTAATAATATCATTATACAAAAAAGGATTATTATAGACCAGTTTTTCGTGAACAAGAATTATAAAATTTCCAAGCAGATTATTAGCAAATTGAATCTATAATACACACACACACACACACTCTCTCTCTCTCTCTCTCATATAAATGTGTTAATACCAGGTTGGGTTTGTTCAAAGAATGTGAGATGTAAAATAAAGGAGAAAAACCATATAATCTTTTCTTCAGTGTTTTAAAAACAAAAACTTAGTGCAGTGGAAATGGAGATGAATTTCTGTTAACTTATGAAGAGTATTTACAAATACCCTGAAGCAATCATCATACCTAGAAATGAAATAGTGAAAATTTTTGCCTGTAAACTGGAAACAAGAATGTTCACTATCACCACTTCATTTTGATGTTTTTGTTCTTTATATTTGTATGATTTTTCCATATAATTATTGATCATTTAGGTTTCTAGCTCTAAACTCACTCTGTAGTTTGTCAGTAATTTGGTTCCCCTTTGCTAAAATCAAGAAGATTTATCAGTTTCTTCTTATAGAACCTTTCAGCTTTTTATGCTTTGTATTTTTTAATATTTTTATTGAGATATAATTCACATTTAAAATATACAGTTCATCCTTTTTAAGTGTATAATTCAGTGGTTTTGGGGGTATATTTTTGTGTGTTCACAACATTAATTTTTCACTGTTATAATGTACTTACAAAACATAAAATTTATTACTGATTTCACCATTTTTACATGTAGTTAAGTGGCATTAATTACATTCACACAGTTGTTCAATCATTACAATCACTGTCTATTCCAAAACTTTTTCATCACTCCAAACTGAAATTTTGTAAATATTAAGCAATAACTCCCTATTTTCCCTGCCCCCCAAATCTTATGATTTTACTTGTTCTATATATCTCATAAAAGTAGAACTATATAATATTTGTTCTCTTTGGAAGAATGTCTGTTCAAACCCCTTTCCCATTTTGTAATTATTTGCTTTTTATTGTTGAATTGTAAGAATTCTTTTTATATTCTGGATTCAAGTCACTTATTAGATACACCATTTGCAAATATTTTCTCCCAGTCCATAAGTTGTCTTTTCACTTGCTTGATGGTATCCTTTGAATACTCTTTGATGAATTCTAATTTATCCTTTTTTCTTTTATCACATGTGCTTTTGATATCATATCTAAAATATCATTCCCTGGTCTATGATCACAAAGATATTTTTTCTCTAAGACTTTTATACTTCTAGCTATTAATTTTAGGGCTTGATTCATTTGAAGTTCATTTTTTGTTTTTTATAGGGTTTCAATTTCCTTCTTTTGCATGTGGATATCCAGTTTTCCTATGGATTTCTGCTCTTACCTGTATTACTCACTTCCTTCTGTTTATTTTGCCTTTTTTCTGGTTTTTATTAGGAGGGAGCTTAGACTACTGATGTGTGAGATCTTTTTTTTTTTTTCCTGAATCTTCTTTATCCTATAGATTATTTGGAACTGTGTCTCCCTCTGTGTACCCCAGGCGATTAGTTTCTAAATTTTTCTTCTTATCTCTCTGTTGCAGTTTTATATTTTCAATTAATTATGATTATAGAACATACTGTGTATGATACCAGTTTTCAATTGGTAAGGTTTGTTTTATAACCATAGACACTTGAAAAGAATGGGTATTCTGCTATTGAGTAGAGTGTTCTTTAAATGTCAGTCAGATCCTGTTAGTTGATGTATCATTGAGTTCTTCTATATTCTTGCTAATTTTCTAGTTAATAATTCTTGCAATGACTTAATTGTTGACATCTTTAGTTATAGTTTTGCCTTTAGTATTTTCTAATTTTATTTGCAATCTTTTAATTTTTGTTTCATTAATTTTCCAACCATATTCTTTCCCTTTGCTTTCAAAAGGGATAAGAAACAAAACAAATAGTATTTGAAATTTTCTATCCCTTTGCTTACATATGTATTATTGATATTATACTTGAAGTAAATTTCTTTTAGGTAGTATGTAGTTGGATTATGGTTTTTTCCCCTATTTTGTCAATCTCCGCCTTTTGGGATAAACAAGGTCCTGCTGCATAGCATAGAGAGCTATATTCAACATCCTGTGATAGACCATAATGGAAAACAATATTAAATAAATACATAAGAACTTAACATAACATTGTAAATCAACTATACTTCAATATAAAATCTCTGCCTTTTAATTAGTATATTTAGACCATGTACTTTCCTATAATTATTATGTTAGAATTTAAGTTGGCCATTTTTTTTTTTTTACTTACTTTCTGTTTTTCATTTCTTTTTCCTGCCTTTCTAATGAATTATGTGAGCATTCAAAAGAATTTCATTTTTTTTATTTCAGTATGTTTTAGTGTCTCTGGGTAGGTTTTTTTGTTTTTGGTGGTGGTTGCTCTTGTTGCTACATTTTACATATATAAATTATAGAATATTGGTAATAGCATTTTACCACCTTGAGTTGAGTGTAGAAGACTTATGTACCTTTAGGTGTACTTTTACCTTCCCCTCTTTATAATTGTCTTGATTTTTTTTTCTGTACATTTGGGAGCATATCAGATAAAGTTAAATGTTTTGCTTTAACCATCGAACATAATTTAATACTGAAGAGGATAGGCTTTTATGTATTTCTCAGTTTCTCCTAGTCATTGCTTTTCTATTCTGTTTTTCTGCGTTTCTTCATGTTGTTATTTCCTTTCTGGCTAGAGAGCTTCTTTTAGGCATTCTTTTAGTGGTAGTCTATTGGTGATAAATTCCTTTAACTTTTTGTTTTTCCTGAGAATGTCATTATTTATCTTTCATTTATTGTTGTTCAATTGCTAAATCCTGGCTGACTCTGCAACCCCATGGACTGCAACATACCAGGCTCCTCTGTCCTACACTATCTCTTGGAGTTTGCTTAAATTCATGTCCACTGAGTCAGTGATGCTATCTAACCATCTCATCCTCTGCTGCCCTCTTCTCCTTTTGCCTTCAGTCTTTCCCAGCATCAGGGTCTTTTCCAGTGAATCTGCTTTTCACATCAGGTAGCCAAAGTATTGGAGCTTCAACTTCAGCATCAGTCCATCTAGTGAATATTCAGGGTTAATTTACTTCAGCATTGACTGCTTTGATCTCCTTATAGTCCACAGGGCTCTCAGGAGTCTTCTCCAGCACCACAGTTTGAAAGCATCAACCTTCTTTATGGTTCAGCTCTCACATCCGTACATGACTACTGGAAAAACCATAGGTTTGACTTTTCAGACATTTATTGTCAAAGTGGTCTCCCTGTTTTTTAATACGCTGTCTAGGTTAGTCATAGCTTTTATTCCAAGGAGCAAGCATCTTTTAATTTCATGGTTGCAGTCACCGTCTGCAATGGCTTTGGGGCCCAAGAAGAGAAAATCTGTCACTGCTTCTACTTTTTCCCCTTCTATTTGCCATGGAGTGATGGGCCTGGATGCCATGATCTTTAAGTGTTAAGTTTGAAGCCAGCGTTTTTACTCTCCTTTTTCACCCTCATCAAGAGGCTCTTTAGTTCCTCTTCACTTTCTGCCAGTGGAGTGGTATCCTCTACATATCTGAGGTTGTTGATACTGCTCCTGGGTGTCTTGATTCTAGCTTGTGATTCATCTAGCCTGCCTTTTTGCATGATGTTCTCTGCAAATAAGTTAAACAAGCAGGATGACAGGACACAGCTTTGTCATACTCCTTTCCCAATTTGGAACCAGTCAGTCGTTCCATGTCCAGTTCTAACTATTGCTTCTTGACCTTGATACGAGTTTCACAGGAGGCAGGCAAGGTGGTCTGGTATTCCCATCTCTTTAATAATTTTCCAGAGTTTGTTGTGATCCACTCAGTCAAAGGCTTTAGCGTAGTAGTCAGTGAAACAAAAGTAGATGTTTTTCTGAAATTCTCTTGCTTTCTCCATGATCTGGTGAATGTTGGCAATTTGATCTCCTGTTGCTCTGCCTGTTCAAAACCCAGCTTCGATACCCATTTTGTATATCCGGAAGTTCTTGGTTCACATACTGCTGAACCTGAGCTTGAAGGATTTTGAGCATAACTTTACTAGGATATGAAATGAGCACAATTGTACGGTAGTTTGAACATTTTTGGCATTGCCCTTGCTTCAGATTGGAATGAAAACTGACCTTTTCCAGTCCTGTAGCTACTGTTGAGTTTTCCAAATTTGCTGACATATTGAGTTACAGCACATTAACAGCATCATCTTTAGGATTTAAAATAACTCAGCTGGAATTCTGTCACCTCCACTAGTTTTGTTTGTACTAATGCTTCCTAAGGCCCACTTGACTTCACACTCCAGGATGTCTGACTCTGGGTGAGTGGCCACACCATCACGGTTATCCCATCATTGAGACTTTTTTTTGTATAGTTCTTCTGTGTATTATGCCATCTTTTCTTAATCTCTTCTGCTTCTGTTTGACCCTTACAGTTTCTGTCCTTTATTGTGACCATCCATGCATGAAATGTTCCCTTGATATCCTCAGTTTTCTTGAAGAAATCTCTAGTCTTTCCCATTCTTTTGTTTTCCTCTGTATCTTTGCATTGTTCATTTAAGAAGGCCTTCTCTCTCCTTGCTATTCTCTAGAACTCTGCATTCAGTTGGATATATCTTTCCCTTTCTCCCCCGCCTTTCACTTCTCTTCTTTCCTCAGCTATTTGTAAAGCCTCCTCAGACAACCACTCTGCTGTTTTGCATTTCTTTCCTTTGGAATGGTTTTGGTCACTGCTTCCTGTACAGTGTTACAAACTTCTGTCCATAGTTCTTCAGATACTCTGTCTACCAGATCTAATCCCTTGAGTTAATTTGTCACCTTCACTATATGATCCTAAGGTATTTGATTTAGATTGAGGGCAGGAGGAGAAGGGGACGACAGGATGAGATGGTTGGATGGCATCACCGACTCAATGGACATGAGTTTGGGTGTACTCTAGGAGTTGGTGATGGACAGGGAGGCCTGGCATGCTGCGGTTCATGGGGTTGCAAAGAGTTGGACACGACTGAGTGACTGAACTGAATGGCCTAGGGATTTTCCCTACTTTCTTCAGTTACTCTTCTTTGCTGTGCAATATTTTCTCTTAATAATGAATTCTGGGTTGATAGTTCTCCTCTTTCATTACCTAGAGAATGTTGTGCCGTTTTTTCTGGTCTTATGGTTGCAGATGATAAACCTATTCTAATTGAGCTGTCATTTCCTATAGGTAAATTCTTATTGCCTTAAAGATTTTTCCTCTTCATTTTGTTTTCAGTAGTTTGATCATGATGTGTCTTGGTTAGATTTGTTTGGATTCAATTTGATTGAAGTTCACTTGTATTTGTTTTTTTTACATGTATAATTTTATTTATTTAGCTGTGCCAGGTCTTCGGAGAAGGCAATGGCAACCCCACTCCAGTACTCTTAGCTGGAAAATCCTATGGATGGAGGAGCCTGGTAGGCTGCAGTCCATGGGGTCGCTAAGAGTCGGACATGACTGAGTGACTCACTTTCACTTTTCACTTTTCTGCATTGGAGAAGGAAATGGCAACCCACTCCAGTGTTCTTGCCTGGAGAATCCCAGGGACGGGGGAGCCTGGTGGGCTGCCGTCTGTGGGGTCACACAGAGTCGGACACGACTGAAATGACTTAGCAGCAGCCAGGTCTTCATTGCTGCACAAGGCATTTCTCTAGATGTGGTGAGCAGGGACTACTCTCTAGTTGCAGTGAGCAGGCTTCTCATTGTGGTGGCTTCTCTAGCTGCAGAACACGGGCCCTAGGGCTCACAGGATTCAGTAGTGTGGCTCCTGGGCCCTAGGGCTCACAGGATTCAGTAGTGTGGCTCCTGGGCTCTAGATCACAAGCTCAATATTTGCAGTGCCTGCGCTTAGCTGCTCCACGGCATGTGGGATCTTCCTGTATCGGGATTGAACCTGTGTCTCCTTCTTTGGCAGGCTGATTCTTTACCAGTGAACCACTAGGGAAACCCTCACTTGGATTCTTAGATCCAAGTTTTTACTTTTTGCCAAATTTGTGAAAATTTTAGTGAGTTTCTTCTCAAATATTTTATCATCCTGAAGCTCTTTCTCTTCTAAGTACTCTAGTGCCATGACTTTATATCTTTTCTTCTTGTCCCATAGGTCTCTGAGGATGTGGTCTTTTTTTTTTTTTTTAAATCTATCTTCTCTGTGTTGTTTAGATTGAGTAATTTTTAATCGATTTGTCTTGAAATTCATTGATTATTTTCTTTCTCATCTTCATTCTTCTATTGAGCACATCCAGTCAGTTTTTCATTTCATTACTGTATGCTTTAGTTATATAATTTCCTTATGGTTCTTTTATATCTTATGTTTCTTTGTGGAAATGTTCTATTTTTTAAACAACATTGTAACAGCTCATTGTAACATTTTTATGATAGCTGCTTCAAAACACTTGTTAGATAATTCCAACATCTGAGTCATGTCAGTGTTGGCGTCTGTAGATTTTTTTCTCATTCTAGTTGCAGTTTTCCTGGTTATGATTACTGAGTTTAGTTAGTATCCTGGACATTTGGGGCACTATATTATGACGTTGTGGATTATGTTTAATCTTCTTTGCAGCAGAGAGTTGACCTGGCAGTCAACAGGTCCTGGCCTGTTTTCTGAGTTGCGGTTCTAATGACAGTCTAGTTTCCAAATCCTTTGCATTACTGTTTTGGTGTTTTGTGTGTGTGTGTTTTATTTAGACACGTTACTCAAAATTATACATGTATTCCATATTTTGGAGTTTTAAACCTTTACTCTTTTAATTTTGGTCAGTTTTACATATGGTTCATTATTTGAATTTTTATTTCAGGATTTAACTTTCTCTTTTTCTAGCAACCTCCCCTCCCAGATCGTCCTGTTTGTTTTTGTTTGGCAGATGCTACCTACTGCAGCTGGGTGGAGGTGGGAATAGAAGTCTAGGCTTCCCTCCCAGCTCCTGTTGTCACCACCCACATGGGGGAGTCTGAGCACCGCCTGTTACCACTAGTCAGATGTTTAGACTGTGCCCTCAGCTTTAACTGATACCACACCTGTGGGGAGACTGTATTGCAGCTTGAGGTTGATTGGTAAAGAGTAGAAGACCAGGTTTCCCACTTGATGCAGCAGTACCAATAGGTAGATAGAACTCCAGGCTCCTTACTTGGTTTCCATGGTGCTGTTGGAGACAGGCGCTGTGTTTTCCATTGGGTTTGGCAGGATTTGAGTCGGCATTAGTAGTAAGGTTTCTGTCCTGCTTTAGGTATCCTTTTCTTGGTCATTTGCTGGAGAAAACAGGTTTATGTGGCCTCTTTGCATCCAGCCTACTGGTGTTTCTGGGTTGTAAGATTCTCTAGTACCAAGTCTTTGGTATGTGGGAGGTAAAAAGAAAACTTGAGGGTCTAGAAATAAACTCATATATATGTGGTCAGCAGATTTTCAACAAAGTTATCAGGAGTATTCAGTGAGGAAAGAATAGTTTCAACAAATGATGCTTGGACAGTTGGATATCCACATGCAAAAAATGAAATTTCATCCTTACTTAGGTATATGCCTACCATATACAAAAATAAACTCAAAAAGGCTAAAGGAACTACATGTAAGATCTAAAACTTTAAGAAGAAAATATGTAGATAATTCTTTATGACCTTGGATTTAGCAATAAATACTTAGATATGACATGACAGTGAAAGCACAAGCATAAAAAAATGAATATGTTGGGTTTCATGAAAGTTTAAAACTTCTGTGTATACAAGTATATGATCAAGAAAGTGGAAAAACACCTATGAGAAGGAATAAAATATTCACAAATTATATATCTGATAAGGGTCTAGCATCTAGAATATAAAAAGAACTCAACAACAGAAAGATTATCAATCCAATTTTTAAAATGGGCAAAGGACTCTTTTAGACCTTTCTCCAAAGATATACAAATGTCCAACAAGCACAAGAAAAAAAAATGCTCAACATTATTAGTTACTATAAAAATGCAAATCATATCAAAACCATGTGAAGTACCACTTCATACCCAGTAGGATGGCTTTAATCAAAAGAATAGAAAAAATGTTGGCAAGGCTGAAGAGCAGTTGGAGCCCTTGGGCATTGCTGGTAGGAATGTAAAATGGTTCGGCTGCTGTGGAAAAGCGTTTGGTGGTTCCTGAAAAAGGCAAACAGAATTTTCATATGACCCATTGATTCCACTTCGGCCTGTGAACCCAGAAGAGTTGGAAGTAGACACTCAGATACTTGTTCAGGTCAGTTCAGTTGCTCAGTTGTGTCTTACTCTACAACCAGCACGCTAGGCCTCCCTGTCCATGACCAACTCCAGGAATTTACTGAAAATCATGTCCATTGAGATGGTGGTGCCATCCAACCATCTCATCCTTTGTTGTCCCCTTCTCCTTCTGCCCTCAGTCTTTCCCAGCGTCGGGGGCTTTTCACATGAGTCAGTTCTTTGCATCAGGTGGCCAGAGTATCAGAGTTTCAGCTTCAATATCAGTCCTTCCAATGAATATTCAGGACTGATTTCCTTTGGATCTCCTTGCGGTCCAAGGGACTCTCAACAGTCTTCTCCATCACCACAAGTCAAAAGCATCAATTCTTCGGTGTTCAGCTTTCTTTATAGTCCAACTCTCACATCCATACATGACCACTGGAAAAACCGTAGCCTTGACTAGATGGACCTTTGTTGGCAAAGGAATGTCTCTGCTTTTTAATATGCTGTCTATGTTGGTTATAACTTTCCTTCCAAGGAGCAAGTGTCTTTTAATTTCATGGCTGCAGTCACCATTGCAGTGATTTTGGAGCCCCCCAAAATAAAATCTGCCACTGTAGATACTTGTACATAATGCCAGTACCCAGAAGGTGGAAACAACCCAAATGTCCATTGACTGATAAACAAACCGTTATGTATCCATATAATGGGATATTATTTAACCATAGAAGGATTTATTTATTTATTTTTCCATAGAAGGGCTTAAATGTGATTATGTAGTACAGCATGGAACCTTGAAAACATTAGTGCTGAGTGAAAGGAACCAGATAAAAAAGGTCACATATTGTTCAGTTCCATTTACATGAAATATTCACAATAAGGAAGTCCATAGACACAGAAAGCAGATGAGTGGTTGCCAGGGCTAGGACAAGAGATACTGTTTAATGGATATGGTATTCTTGCAGTGTTGATGAAAATGTTTTGAGACTAGGTAGAAATGATGGTTGTACAATAAATACTGTGACTATAGTAATGCAACAAATTGCACACTTCCATTTATTTGTAACTTATTTACTTGTTTGTTTATTTTTGGCTGCACTGGGTCTTTGTTGCTGCATGCAGGCTTTCTCTAGTTGTGGTGAGGAGAGGCTACTCTTCGTTGAGGTGCACGAATGAACCTTCAGTTCATTATTACAGTCTTCTGTTATTGCGGTCGGTTTTCTAATTGCACAGCACAGGCTGTAGAGCCTGTGGGCTCAGTAGTTATCGTGGGTAGGCTTAGTTGTCCCATGGCATTTGGAAGCTTTGCGGACCAGAAATCGAACCTGTGTCCCCTGCCTTATCAGGCAGATTTTCAATAACAGAACCACTAGAGAATTCCCAAAATTGCATACTTATAAATGGTCACTTTTGCATTGTGTGAATGTTACCTCAGTGAAAAGAAACAGAAAGAAAACACAAGAAGGAGTTCCCTAGCCCTGCTGCTTGCTACTTCTTTTCTTTCAGAGTTAAAAAAATTTTTTTATCTTCCTTTTGTTGTTGTTTGTTGATTTCACTCAGATGGCGGTATAGGAAAAAATGTGTCTACTCTTATCTTTTTTCTAGACAAGTGCATTAGACTCACCTTATTAGCTTTGTTTAAAACAGTAACGTTCAATTAGTCGTAAAGACTAACCACAATTACAGAAAACTAACCAAACTGTTTACTTGGATCACAACCTTGTCTAACTCAATGAAATTATGAACCATGGCATGTAGGGTCACCTGAGATGGATGGGGTCATGGTGAAGAGTTCTGACAAAACATGGTCCACTGGAGAAGGGAATGGCAAACCACTTTGATATTCTTAAGAACCCCGTGAAGAGTATGAAAAGGCAAAAAGATACGACACTGAAAAATGAACTCCCCAGGTTGGTAGGTGTGGAATATGCTACTGGAGAAGAGTGGAGAAATAGCTCCAGAAAGAATGAAGAGGCTGAGCCAAAGCAAAACCAACACCCAGTTGTGGATGTGACTGGTGATGAAAGTAAAGTCTGATACTGTAAAGAACAATATTGTATAGGAACATGGAATGTTAGATTGGTGAATCAAGGTAAATTGAAAGTGGTCAAACAGGAGATTGCAAGAGTGAACATAGACATTTTAGGAATTGGTGAACTAAAATGGACTGGAATGGGTGAATTTAATTCAGATGACCATTGTATCTACTCCTGTGGGGCAGAATCCCTTAGAAGAAATGGAGTAGCCCTCATAGTCAACAGAAGAGTCCAAAATGTAGTACTTGGGTGAAAAAAACGACAGTCTCAAAAACGACAGAATGATCTCTGTTTCCAAGACAAAGCATTCAGTATCACAGTAATCCAAGTCTATGCCCCAACCACTAATGCTGAAGAAGAGGAAGTTGAACAGTTCTATGAAGACCTACAAGACCTTCTAGACTAACACCAGAATTCCATGGTACATATACACCATGGAGTATTACTCAGCCATTAAAAAGAATTCATTTGAATCAGTTCTAATGAGATGGATGAAACTGGAGCCCATTATACAGAGTGAAGTAAGCCAGAAAGATAAAGAACATTACAGCATACTAACACATATATATGGAATTTAGAAAGATGGTAATGATAACCCTATATGGAAAACAGAAAAAGAGACACAGATGTACAGAACAGACTTTTGGACTCTGTGGGAGAAGGCGAGGGTGGGATATTTTGAGAGAACAGCATTGAAACATGTATATTATCTATGGTGAAACAGATCACCAGCCCAGGTTGGATGCATGAGACAAGTGCTCGGGCCTGGTGTACTGGGAAGACTCAGAGGGATTGGGTAAAGAGGGAGGTGGGAGGGGGGATCGGGATGGGGAATACATGTAACTCCATGGCTGATTCATGTCAATGTATGACAAAACCCACTACAATATTGTAAAGTAACTAACCTCCAACTAATAAAAATAAATGAGAAAAAAAAAGGTGTCTTCTTCATCATAGAGGACTGGAACGCAAAAGTAGGAAGTCAAGAGATAACCTGGAGTAACAGGCAAGTTGGGCTTTGGAGTACAAAATGAAGCAGGGGAAAGGCTAATAGAGTTTTGCCAAGAGAACGCACTGGTCATAGCAGGCACCCTCTTCTAACAACACAAGAGATGACTCTACAAATGGACATCACCAGATGGTCAATACCGAAATCAGACTGATTATATTCTTTGCAGCCAAAGATGGAGAAACACTATATAGTCAGCAAAAACAGGACAAGGAACTGATTGTGGCTCAGATCATGAACTCCTTCCTTATTGCAAAATTCAGACTTTAATTGAAGAAAATAGGGAAAACGTCTAGGCCATTCAGGTATGACCTAAATCAAATCCCTTGTGATTATACAATGGAAGTGACCAGTAGATTCAAGGTATTAGATCTGATAGAGAGACTGACGAACTATGGACGGAGGTTCGTGACATTGTACAGGAGTCGTGATCAAAACCATCCCCAAGAAGAAGAAATGCAAAAAAGCCAAATGGTTGTCTGAGGAGGCCTTACAAATAGCTGAGAAAAGAAGAGAAGTGAAAGGCAAAGGAGAATAGGAAAGATATATCTATCTGAATGCAGAATTTTGAAGAACAGCAAGGAGATTAGAAAGCCTACCTAAGTGATCAATGCAGAGGAGTAAAGGAAAACAGAATGGGAAACACTAGAGATCTCTTCAAGAAAATTAGAGATACCAAGGAAATATTTCATGCAAAGATGGGCTCAATAAAGGTCAGAAATAGTATGGACCTAACAGAAATGGAAGATACTAAGAAGAGATGGCAAGAATACACAGAAGAACTATACAAAAAAGATCTTCATGACCCAGATAATCACGATGGTGTGATCACTCACCTAGAGCCAGACATCCTGGAGTGCGAAGTCAAGTGGCCTTTAGGAAGCATCATTACAAACAAAGCTAGTGGAGGTGATGGTATTCCAGTTGAGCTATTTCAAATCCTAAAGGATGGTTTTGTGAAAGTGCTGCACTCAATTTGCGAGCAAATTTGGAAAACCTAGCAGTGACCACAGGACTGGACAAGGTCAGTTTTCATTCCAGTCTCAAAGAAAGGCAGTGCCAAAGAATGTTCAAACTATTGCACAAGTGCACTCATCTCACATGCTAGCAAAGTAATGCTCAAAATTTTCAAGCCAGGCTTTAATAGTACATGAACTGAGAACTTCTGCATGTTCAAGCTGGATTAAGAAAAGGCAGAGGAACCAGAGATCAACATCCGTTGGATCATTGAAAAAGCAGGAGAATGCCAGAAAAACATCTGCTTCATTGACTACACGAAAACCTTTGAGTGTGTGGATCACAATAAGCTGTGGAAAATTCTTCAAGAGTTGGCAATACCTGACCACCTTACCTGCCTTCTGAGAAATCTATATGCAGGTCAAGAAGCAACAGTTAGAACCAGACATGGAACAATGAACTGCTTCCAAACTGGGAAAGAAGTCAAGGCTGTATATTGTCATCCTGCTTATTTAACTTACATGCAGAGTACATCTTGTGAAATGCCGGACTGGATGAAGCACAAACTGGAATCAAGATTGCAGGGAGATTAAAAAAAAAAAAAAAAAATCAAAAAAAAAAAAAAAAAAAAGATTGCAGGGAGAAATATCAATAAACTCAGATATGCAGATGATACCACCCTTATGGCATACAATGAAGAGGAACTAAAGAGCCTCTTTTTTAAAATTTATTTATTTTAGTTGGAGGTTAATTACTTTACAATATTGTAGTGGTTTTTGCCTTACATTCACATGAATCAGCCATGGGTTTACATGTGTTCCCCATCCTGAAACCCCCTCCCACCTCCCTCTCCCATCCCATCCCTCTGGGTCATCCCGGTGCACCAGCCCTGAGCACCCTGTCTCATGCATTGAACCTGGACTGGCGATCTGTTTCATATATGATCATATACATGTTTCAGTGCTCTTCTCTCAGATCATCCCACCCTCGCCTTCTCCCACAGAGTCCAAAAGACTGTTCTATACATCTGTCTATCTTTCGTTGTCTCGCATATAAGGTCATCGTTACCATCTTTCTAAATTCCATATATATCTGTTAGTATACTATATTGGTGTTTTTCTTTCTGACTGACTTCACTCTGTATAATAGGGTCCAGTTTCATCCACCTCATTAGAACTGATTCAAATGTATTCTTTTAATGGCTGAGTAGTATTCCATTGTGTATATGTACCACAGCTTTCTTATCCATTTGTCTGCTGCTGGACATCTGGGTTGCTTCCATGTCCTGGCTATTGTTAACAGTGCTGTGATGAACATTGGGGTACACGTGTCTCTTTCAGATCTGGTTTCCTTGGTGTGTATGTCCAGCAGTGGGATTGCTGGGTCATATGGCAGTTCTATTTCCAGTTTTTTAAGGAGTCTCCACACTGTTCTCTATAGTGGCTGTACCAGTTTGCATTCCCACCAACCAAGTGTAAGAGGGTTCCCTTTTCTCCACACCCTCTCCAGCATTTATTGTTATAGATTTTTGGATAGCAGCCATCCTGACTGGCGTGAGATGGTTAAAGAGCCTCTTGATGAAAGTGAAAGAGGAGAGAGAAGATGCTGGCTTAAAGCTCAACATTCAGAAAATGAAGATCACAGCATCTGGTCCCATCGCTTCATGGCAAACAGGTGGGGAAACAGTGGAAACCGTGAGAGACTTATTTTCTTGGACTCTAAAATCACTGCAGATGGTGACTGCAGACATGAAATTAAAATACTCTTGCTCCTTGGAAGAAAAACTGTGACCAACTTAGACATCATATTAAAAAGCAGAGACATTACTCTGGTGACAAAGGTCTGTCTAGTCCAAGGTATGACTTTTCTAGGAGTCATGCATGTATGGATGTGAGAGTTGGACCTTAAAGAACGCTGAGCGCCGACGAATTGATGCTTTTGAACTGTGGTGTTGGGGAAGACTCTTGAGAATCCCTTGGATTGCAAGGAGATCGAACCAGTCCATCCTAAAGGAAATCAGCCCTGAATATTCATTGAAAGAACTGATGCTGAAGCTGAAACTCCAATACTTTGACCACCTGATGTGAAGAACTGGCTCATTTGAAAAGACCCTGATGCTGGGAAAGATTAAGGGCAGGAGGAGAAGGGGATGACAGAGGGTGAGATGGTTGGATGGTATCACTGACTCAATGGACATGAGTGTGAGCAAGCTCCAGGAGTTGGTGATGGACTGGCATGCTGAAGCCCTTGGTGTCACAAAGAGTCGGACACAACTGAACTGAATGCTCCCCTCTCCATCCTGGGCCAGTTTTGTGAGAATGGTAGAGTGGAGGAGCTGAGTTGCATCAATGCAGAAAATATTCACAGGTTATTCAGATGAGGACCTTCATTGTGAAGCACTGTTTGAAGCACATGCTTCCTACATTGATGAAACTATATGAGGCCCTGAAACAGGAAGGGAAGATCTTTACAAGGAAAATTCTCCTTTTGAACATTGATTGCTCCTGTGGGTTTTAATTTTGAAATTGCTCTGGCCATCTTACTAGCAGCCTATAAATGCAGCCAACATCAGGAATGCAGATTAGAGAGGTGCAGAGAAACCTGGCGCTTGTTTATACTTCTCATCTGCTGTTGCTTTTGCTAATGTCAAAGTGCTTTCCGGACACTTTTCTGTCTACAAGGTTAACAGCATCAAATGACTTTTACTTTGCTCCTTTTATTTTACATTTTGGTTGATTGTGGGAAACCTGGGCTCGATCCCTGGGTTGGGAAAATCCCCTGGAGAAGGGAAAGGGCTACCCACTCCAGTGTTCTGGCCTGGAGAATTCCATGGACTGTATAGTCCATGGGTTCACAAAGAGTCGGACATGACTGAGTGAGTTTTGCTTTTCCCTTTGCTCATAATATGTCATTATGGTTTTCCACTTTGATTCTTTTATCGCTGAACGTGTTAGTAGTTTCTCCATGTTTTATTGATTAGTTACACTTTTCTTTAGAGAGTTACCATTCTGTTTGTTCCACAGCTTAGTAGCTATGGGACTTTGAAAAGTTGGAATTACTATTATATTACTACAACAGTAGTGATGCCTACATGATAAAATTGGTGTGAGGTTAAATTGAGATATTTTTCTAAAGTTTCCTGTGTACTTGTATGATTAGAATATTATCAGTTTGCTACAAATCAGTTTCTCTATTTCCCTTTTTGTGACATTATTTTACACACACAAATTTTAAATTGTATTTGGTCAAATATGTCACTTTCCTGTCATAATGTAAAGGTAAGAATAGGACAGTAAGACATGGATTATATACAGGAGTTAATGTAGTAACAGATCAAGAAGCAATGGTTAGAACTGGACATGGAACAACAGACTGGTTCCATATCGGGAAAGGAGTATGTCAAGACTGTGTATTGTCACCCCACTTATTTAACTTCTATGCAGAGTACATCTTGCCAAATGCCAGACTGGATGAAGCACAAACTGGAATCAAGATTGCTGGGAGAAATATCAATAACCTCAGATATGCAGATGACACCACCTTTATGGCAGGAAGTGATGAAGAACTAAAGAGCCTCTTGATGAAAGTTGAAAGAGGAGAGTGAAAAAGTTGGCTTAAAATTCAACATTCAGAAAACTAAGATCATGGCATCCAGTCCTATCACTTCATGGCAAATAGATGGGGAAATGATGGAAAACGTGAGAGACTTTATTTTCTTGGGCTCCAGAATCACTGCAGATGGTGACTGCAGCCTTGAAATTAAAAGACACTTGCTCCTTGAAAGATAAGCTCATTGAAAGAAAAGACCAATCTAGATAGCATATTCAGAGAAGGCAATAGCACCCCACTCCAGTACTCTTGCCTGGAAAATCCCATGGACGGAAGAGCCTGGTGGGCTGCAGTCCATGGGGTCGTTAAGAGTCAGACACAACTGAGTGACTTCACTTTCACTTTTCACTTTCATGCATTGGAGAAGGCAATGGCACCCCACTCCAGTACTCTTGCCTGGAGAATCCCAGGGACGGGGGTGCCTGGTGGGCTGCCATCTATGGGGTCGCACAGAGTCGGATACGACTGAAGCGACTTAGCAGCAGCAGCAGATAGCATATTAAAAAGCAGAGACATTACTTTGCCAACAAAGGTCCATCTAGTCAAAGTTATAGTTTTTCCAGTAGTCATGTATGGATGTGAGAGCTGGACTATAAAGAAATCTGAGCACCGAAGAACTGATACCTTTGAGCTGTGGTGTTGGAGAAGACTCTTGAGAGTCGCTTGGACTGCAAGGAGATCCAACCAGTCCATCCTAAAGGAAATCAGTCCTGAGTGTTCTTTGGAAGGACTGATGCTGAAGCTGAAACTCCAGTACTTTGGCCACCTGATGTGAAGAACTGACTCATTTGAAAAGACCCGGATGCTGGGAAAGACTGAAGGCAGGAGGATAAGGGGATGACATCGGATTAGATCTTTGGATGGCATTACTGATGTGATGGACATGAGTTTGAGTCTGCTACAGGAGTTGGTGATGGGCAGGGAAGCCTGGCATGTTGCAGGCCATGGGGTGGCAAAGAGTCGGACACAACTGAATCAACTGAACTGAATAACCTGAAAGCAGAAGCCATTTACAAAGTCCTCCTTATAGCTTCATTTTTATTATATACTCTTAGAACCAATTTGCCCAGAGTCAGACTTTTTAAACTACTGTGTAATGTGTGGAGTCCTTATGCTCAACCCAGTCACTGGCATGAAAACAGTTGCAAACTTAATATGAGAGAAGAGTCTAAGAGTTTTAACAATCTGTAAGTGTATAGCCTGTGAGTTTTATTTCCTTTTTGTTTTTCTTCCAGAAACATGATCAGGGGCAAGTTCTGTTGGATATAGTCTTCAAGCATCTTGATTTGACTGAGCATGACTATTTTGGTTTGCAGTTGACGGACGATTCCACAGATAACCCAGTAAGTTTAAGTCGTTGTCTTTCATCGTCACTGCAGTTTCTCTGTCCTCATACTAAGTCCTTTCTGATTTACATTGTTCACTGATTTAGTGAGTTTTTAAAAAAGATTTAATTTGAATGATTAGAGATAATTCTTAGGCCCCAAACCTCAGTTTCTTGATGTTTTAGTCTGTTAGGTTATTTCCTTAATGCTTTCATGATCAGAAGTCAGTCTACTGGTCAAATGCCTGCTTGTTTCTCTATATGTCTTAGACAACTGAATGGCAAACCTAATTCATACTTCTTTGAGAGAAATGTTGGGCATAAAAGTTAGAATGTTAACATTAAAATTTTGAAGTAAATACTTAAAATATTAATGTATCTTGAGTCTTACATAAATCAGGCTGTATTAAGAGGAAAATTAGTTTTTTGTGGCATTCTTGGCAAGCTATTTATGACCAAAATTCTTAATTTGTTAATTTTAAATTTTTCAAGTACAAAGATTCACAGGAGATGCTTCCAAATGACAGAGGTTAAATTTCAAAGGTCTACAGTTCTTGGGCATTAAATTCCTTAGATTGTTAACTAATTCCTTAGTAAGTACAGTAATGATTCTTTTTATTAGAAAAATCACATCGTAGAAATAAAAGATATCATGTGATTAATAACAGAAATAGTGAATTCTTTGTAAATTTATATGGTTAAAGAGTGGGGGTTTTTCACAAAAGACTATGATGTCCTTTTGATTAGTAAAGGAGAAGGACTGTTTTGAAGGAAATGTTTTGTATACTGGAGTGGCTGTGAGCCCACAGACTGTAGCCCACCAGGCTCCTCTCTCCATGGGGTTCTCCAGTCAGATTACTGGAGTGTTTTGCCATTTCCTTTTCCATCGGATCTTCCCCACGCAGGGATTGAACCTGGGTCTCTTACATTTCAGGCAGATTATTTATTGTCTGAGCCACCAGGGAAGCCCTAAAGCTGGTATTAATGAAACTAGACTTGAATCTCCTAACTCCCCCTGCAGGTCTTTTCACAGCACTACAACTTCAGTATTTAAATATTCAGAAGAATCGATGTAATGGGAAAACATGTCTGAGGAGGAGCCTTTAAAGCACAAATCTCATTATTGTCCCATTTCTGATTGTCAGTATGAAGTGTATCAAGACTTTGAGGATAATTAACATACTAAAGGAGAAAAGTGCCATTTTTAAAAAGAGAAAGAGTAAGGACGTAACATTTATGAAATATCTATTGTGGACTTGTTAGTAAACCAAATTCTCAACAATAATCTTATGAAACTGTTATTAAAACTTTCCTGAAGTTGAAAAACTGAAGCTTACAAAACTCATTTAATTACATAGATAATTAAGTAGCTGAGAAAGGATTTGAAGTCATATTTATCTGACTCCAAAGCCTTTATTTCTCTACTGAAAAGTATTGCTTCCCAAGAGATAATGATATAGATACACAGGACTTATAAAAATGAACATGCTGAGGAGAGGGGGTGATCATGCCATAAAATTACCAGCAGTGATCAAAGGAATTTGGTAATATTCCTAAAAAGTGAATTGTTGTCAATTCTTATTAGTTAACAGTTTCTTCATCTTAAAGCTTATGTATGTTATTTATACATGTACATGTATAAATGTATGTTGCATATGTTTATATATATACACTTATACACACACTATATATTCACTTTAGGGGATCAGAATTAATATTGTCTTAGGCACATAGCTACTGATACCAATTTAATTGATAAACTGAAAAAGCACTTAGTGTTTAATTATAGAGTTATATGTGAAAATACAGAATCATAATTGACTATCCTTTGCTTTAGAATCTTCCCTGGCAACGAGTTCCAGTGTAGCAAACAAAATTACTTAAAGAAAAGCTTTGAATTTTGAAATTTCTTCTGCTTTTGTTTAAAACCTATTTATCACAGCTTTAGCTGTTAGCATAATGTTTTATATAATAATTTTATTCAGTAAATATGTATTGAATGAGAGGGCAAATTAATGAGTAAATGGCTATAATTCATTATGCATGATTTCCTTAATTTCATATGCACTTAATGGTGTTGTACCTTGGTGGCCTTTATCAGCATGATTTCATCAGAGCCTTGAGGTTATATTACTTGTGTGCATCAAGGGTAATATATTTACTTTTTTTCCCCCCAGAGTGAATTATAGTGCCTTTCAGTGAGACAAAGAGTGGACTAAATTGATTATTCTTAACTTATTCTTTCTGTAGTTTCATCCTTCCGATGATAGTTTTGTTATGGTTATGATATTTTAGGATATGATATCATATTATGGATATGATATTTACTGCTATTTCCATATCCCCTAACCTTGTGACTTTGAAATTTGACCCTAGATCAGAAACACCTGAAGGCTTTTTATAGTTCAGGATTTCTGGACCCTATGCTTTAAATTTCTGATTCAAAAAGTCTGGGGTGGAGCTCAGTAATTCACACTTCAAACAAATTCCCCTATAATGCTAATGCCGCTAGTTCCAGGGACTACATTTTGAAAACCACTGCTCTAACCCAGTGGACTGTTAATTAAGAAATGATTCATAGAAAATAATTTAGTCTACTATTTGAGTTAATTTTACCATAAGTCAGTATTCTTGAATTATTTTATCCAGTTTGAGGAAGTACAGCAGTCACATTGAGGATGACTTTTTTCGACATGCCATGTTTTAGCACAACATGCCTGCTGAAATGCTTGCTCTTATTCTTTGTCATGTTCTTACCGTATTTCTCTCACGTTCCATCCGTTTCTACTATGTGCCTCAGTTCAGCTCTTACTGCCTTTTGTATAAGCCTCTTCAGTAGTCTGCTCAATGGTAGATCTTTGTTTTTGTTCTCTCCTGGTTTCATTTGCGTAGGGAATGGCAGAGGAATCTGGGGTGCAGAGAAGTATTTCAGAGAGAATCATCAGTAGCATATACAAAGTTCCATAGTGAAGAGAGAGGATTGTTGCGTTTGAGGAACTGAAAAAAATCTTAACACCTATGGCTGGACTGTAGAACCAGAAGAGAAGAGGGGTCAAAGATGAGATATGAATAGTACAATAGATCATCAAGTGCTTTTAATGTGAGTTTTGTACTGGCCTAAGGGTTTATTTACACAAGCATCATGAAACTTGTATTTTAGACATATCACTTTGGTTGCAGTATAGCCAGTGGCAAGTAAAGCTGAGAACTAGAGACAGTTGGGAGATTGTTGCACTAATGAAGTTAGTAGATTGGCTGTGGTGATGGATGGGTAAGTGCTCAAGGTATTTAGGAGATAAAGTCAGAAGGGTTCATGAGGGAAAGAGTAAATTCAGAGAGTTTGATATCTCAAATTCTGTCTTCAGCAAGTAGATAGAAGAACCATCCAAATTTTATTGTTGATTTTTCTTTTTCAGTTACCATTTATTGAAATGGTTTATTTTTTATTGTGCAACCTTCTTAGGAAGGTTGTGAGTTTAGACTCACTTATTAATTCTAGTCACTTTTTGTAAATTCCCTAGAATTTTCTACAGAGATTGTCATGTAAACATATGGTCAGTTACATTTATTTTAAAATTTTTAACCAACTCTGTATTCAAGAAAGAAACTAGGATATACACTTGATTCTGTATCAACCTGG
Source organism: Cervus canadensis (assembly GCF_019320065.1). NCBI lineage: Eukaryota > Metazoa > Chordata > Mammalia > Artiodactyla > Cervidae > Cervus > Cervus canadensis. Next base: position 7,147,778 of record NC_057400.1, on the reverse strand, counting down.
TATCTTAAGACCTTCCTAAATTCACTTATTACTTCTGGTATCTTTTTTTTCCCATTGATTCCTTAGAATTTTCTGTGTAAATCATGTCATATGTGAATAGCGACAGTTTTACTTCTTCCTTCCCAGTCTTTTTTATTTTTTTCCCATTATTTTTTCATTCTTTATTACGTGAAGCCTGAGATTTTGAGGATGCTGATGATAGAGGTGATGGGAACAAACCGCCTCGCCTGCTGTCTGTCGTGGGAGGAAGGCACTCAGTGTCTCCCCATTAAGTATGCTTTTAGCTGGTGGGTTTGTTTTTTTAAAAAACAGTATAATTAAGGCATAATTGGGTGGTTTAGTTGCTAAGTTGTGTCCGACTGTTGTGACTCCATGGACTGTGCAGCCTGCTAGGCTCCTCTGTCCATGGGATTCTCCAGGCAAGAATACTGGAGTGGGTTGCCATTTCCTTCTCCAGGGGATCGTCCCAACCTAGGGATTGAACCCCGGTCTCCTGCTTTGCAGGCAGATTCTTTATCAACTGAGCTACAAGGGAAGCCCAAAGGCATAATTTACATAAGATAAAATCCAACATCCATTCGTCATGAAAACTGTTAGCAAACTTGGAACGTGACCACTGTGATAAGGGCGTGTACTAAGTACAGGCGCGTCAGGGAACTGTGAAGTGAAAGCACAGTGGTGGGCCACTGCACGTCCGCTGGGGTGGCAAAAGAAGAGAGTCTCCCAGTACCGGGTTTGGGCTAGGATGTGGAGCCACTGGTAGGACTTCAGAAGGATACAGCCACTTTGGAAAGTATAGTTTAGCAGTTTCTTATAAACTTAAACATAGGTTTAATACATATCTCCAAATACCTTTGGGGTATTTATCCAGGAGAAATGAAAACACAGTCTGTGAAACTTTGTACACAAATGATCATAGTAGCTTTATTCATAATAGCTCATTTCTGAATTAACTTCAGCGTCTATCAGCAAGTGAATGGATGAAAAATAATTGTTATGTTTTTACATAGTGGAATACTATATGGTATATACTCTATTACTCTATTTATAGTGAATTGTAGAGCAAGCAAAACTTGTCCATAGTGACTGAAAGCAGATCAATGATTGCCTGGGGGGTTGAGGGGCTGATTGCAAAAGGACATAGGGAGCCTCTCAGGGTGGTAGAAGGAGGTTGGTGGTGAGGCCCTGCATGACTTGGACTGTGGGTGGAGAATGAGCGCAGTCTGGCTGGACCCACATCCATATTCTGCTTCCCTTTGGGTGAACAGTTATCTCAATTAACGGAAATGAATACCATTTCCTTATGTTTCCAACTGCTTCTTTTTCCTGGGGTTTTGGGATCTTCCTGTGCATGCAAAAGCTGAACCATCAACCAGAGTTGTGATGGCTTTTATATCCAGACTTTAGTTAAACCCTTCTACTGCTTCCTGTCTATCAGGATTTCCTCCTCAAGGATTTCCTGCGCCTGAACTCTGTCCATTGACACCTCAAGTTAGTGAGACTGTCCCCTGCCTTGTGCTGATTTGAGGTTGCCCTCAGGGAAAAAACTGCAAATGTATAAATCTCACCCACTGCAGTTTTTCTGTTTTTCAAGATTAAACTTGGGTACTATTTCTTCTGCCTGATTTTGGTTGCTTTCTGATGTCAAATATTGTACATACACACAATAAAATGAGTGCCATGAGCACACAAGAAATTTTAAGGACTTCTTAGATTCTGTGCTTACAAGGATTAGTGGAAAAATCAAATAGAGGGAATCAAAGAGGGTGTAGGAGAGAAATATGGTGGAGGTGGGAGAGTTTTCAGGGTGATGCAGTACAGTTTGTCAAACAGTTCACTGAGAAAGTGTTTGAAACAACTAGGCTCTTAACCCCTCAGGCAGCATGTGCTGTTCTCTGTGGAATAAATACGTTTGTATGTTTGGGATGAAGATGCAGAGAACTCATATCTTCTTAGTGATGTAATTAATCTGCCTTGAGAGTCCAAGTGAATCATTTGAAAACTTTTTACAACTAGTAGGACTTAAAACTGAACAAACAAGTGTCAATCACTTTCTATGTACTGATTAGGGAACATAATCCAACAAAATAGCAAATTAAATAGATTTTCTTTTGAAAACCCAAATCCATTAAATATCTATGAATAAACTTTTGCTATTAGAGATATCATAACTTATAGGAAGAAAACCATAAAACTTAACAGGAAGAGATAATAGGTGACATGAGTAAATGAAGAAATAGCATGTTCAGGATGTGGAAGAGTCAGTGTTATGAAGATTTAGCTAACAATTGCTCGTCAGAATCTGAACTGAATTTTTGGGGTGGAGTGAGTGAAGTTGACCCCATCACCCTCAAGTTCATCTTGCTCCATCTTCGTGGTTTAAGTCGAGTATACCTCCTATCTAATTGCCATCACTGAGGAAATCTGTAACATTTCCCAGTGCTTGTCAGTGAACTCCTCTAAGCTGTGCCAGCCTCACACATCTTATGTATTTAAACGTGTGCATCTATGATATCAGAATGTTTTGAAGGGGAACTGAGTGAGGAAGGCAGGCTATGGGGAATTAAATTGTCCCAAATTTTGATTTTAGACAGACAGTAAAATAAATATAATTTATGCTTTTTTTCTAGAAAATATGCAGAAAAAAAATCACTATATTAATAAATACATGGGTGAGACTGTGGGTAAATGGGTGGATACCTAGGGGGAACAGATGTGTTAAGTAGGGGTAAAACCATCTGATTATTGGCACAGAAGTAGAAACTGCTGAGTCATTCAACAGGGTTAATTAGCCCTTCACCAGACAATTGTAGTAGATGTTATATGCTATATTCTGTGCTGGGTACTGACCCTTCAGCTTTGAATAAATCAGATATTATTCCTTAGCTTAAGGAGTTCATAATCTAGGAAAGGAGATAGGCAATAAAAGGTAAAACACATTGCAATTAAAATGTCACGAAGGAATTTAATGTTCCTTACCAGAAGGAAGATAACTAAGTAGATAGGAGCTTTGTGACATACTTTTGATAGGGCGGTCGATGAAGGCCTTTCTAATGAAGTGAAATTTAAGTTGAGACAGATAACGAAAAACGTCAACCATGGTAAAAGCTGGAAAAGGACATTCTTTGCATCAGGATGCTTGGAATTGAGGCCCCAAGATGGCATCTTGGAGAAAGAAAAAGGAGGCCATTATAACTGAAGCTCAGAAAAACTGAGGTGGAAGAAGTTAAGGAGACAAATATATCAATTTAAGTATGTGAAACCAAAAAAAAAGGATACAAAGGAACTTATCTACAAAACAGAAATAGAGTCACAGAAGTAGAAAACATTTTGAGAGTTACAGGGCAGAGAGGGAAGGGGGATTAATTGGGAGATTGGGACTGACATATACACTCTACAGTATATAAAGTAACCAATACGGACCTCCTGTATAGCAGGGGAACTCTACTCAATGCTCTGTATTGGCTTATTTGGGAAAATAATCTAAAAGAGAGTAGATATGTGGATATGTCAAAAAAAATTTTAACAGCCACAGATCTGGAATTGTCAAATCTGAACTGGACACCTGTTTTGATTGGTATTGTAAGGCTTCTAAAACTTATCAGGAGTCTAGAATTGCCTCTTTGAAATATACATTTTTAAAATTAACTGAGGCAAATAAAACATTAAAGAAACAAAAAAAAGAAGAGGTAAGGAGAGATCATGTACGCCATAGTAAGGCTTTTGGATCTTACATTAAGAAGTTATCAAGAGATATCAAGCAAAGGAGTGACACTTTTAAAAGACTACTCTGGGGACTTCTCTGGTGATCTGATGGCTAAGCTCCCAAAGCAGGAGGCCTGGGTTCAATCCTTGGTAAATTATATCCCACGTGCCACAACTAAGAGTTTGCATACCACAGCTAAAGATCCTGCATGCCACAACGAAGGTCAAAGACCCCAAGTGCCACAACTAAGACCCAAAAAGAAAAAAAAAATGGACTAGCTTCTGGAGGATGAAGGATGAGAGTAAGAGAAGAGACAGACTGCGATTATTAAGAGGCTAAAGGATGGTGGCAGAGTAGGTGGAGAAGAATTGTTAAATTCTAGGGATGATTTGGAGGTAGAATTAGTTGGATTTGATGTGTTGGATGTTACAGACAGTGGAAAGGAAAGACTCATGGATTACTTTCAGTCACTTGTTTCTAAAATCTATTTGTGTGCACTTTATTGGATCAACTGTGGGAGGTAGTAGGAAAGTTTATAAGTAACAATATATAAGCTTATATTTGTGTAGTGCTTTGAAAATACTGCCACATCTATGACCTCATTTTGGGTTGTTTAATTTTTTTAACTGAAACATTGGCTGTTGAAATGTTTTCTGAATTTATAGTTTTCCTGAAATAGAGCTTAAGTGGCATTCAGAAGTGTTTAGACTACTTGAAATTTTCATAGACAAAAAAGCAGTCTTTTCCCTAAACATTGTCTCTTAAAAAATTAGTGTGGGATGTTTTTGGGGGGAGTGTTTTATTTTCTTTTTTGAGGAATAGAGAAGGAGTTAAATTTTTTTTGTAAGAGTAGATTTTCATGATGTGTAAATTTTGTCTGAATGAGAGCATAAAGTCAAGCATATTTTTATAAGAGATAAAGAGAATTTTAAAAAATTTATAGACTTAATACTTAACAGAATCACTTCATATTGTGGTAATGAAGCATTTTTACTTTTGGAATAGAGGTTATTACACACTGAAATTTAAATCAAAATCTTAAATCACAAATACATTCAGTACTTTCTTGTAGAATTTTGTTACATTTGATATGAGTTTGTAATTTAGTGATTCCCCCCCCCCCCCACCTACTAGGCCTTTTCAAAATATGCAATTTTTAGCATTAATCTTCAAATGGAATAGATTTGCAAGAATTGATGTATTAGTTCCTCAAGGAAAAAACAAATCAGTCTTATTTATTTATTTTTCAGAGGTGGCTGGATCCAAACAAACCAATAAGGAAGCAGCTAAAGAGTGAGCAAACAAATTTACTTGATGTTATACAAATGTACTTTATAAAGATAAAGGATTAATATAATCTGATTAATTAGAACTGCTTTTATTAATTCTAGGAGGATCTCCTTACAGTTTGAACTTTAGAGTCAAATTTTTTGTAAGTGACCCCAACAAGTTACAAGAAGAATATACAAGGTGGGTTTATGGAGCATATTTTTACTTGAAAATATTGTCAAAACTCTTAAGAAATTTTGAAATTAGGCAAAAATAGATGGCCATGACATAGTTCTGAGCTTCCCTGCCAGCACACAGAATAGATTGTGGATGTTTTAAGATAAATTTCTTGCTCCGCTTCTGGATGGCTGGGAGAGATTTAGGAGGCTGTTTAAGCCTGGGGCCCGCTCACCTGGCTGTAAGCAGCTTCCTGCGCCATATAAATAGTAACTTGGTGAAAAGTGGTCAGAAGCGCTGCTGGCACTAACTGTAGTAATTAGGTGATGCTGCAGTTGTATTCCAGGGATTCTGCATAGTGACAGTTAATCTAGTTTTTTTTTTTCTTTTTTCGCCTTGTGAAAGCATATTCTGTATTTTACTTCCATTGAAGAGAGCATGGAATTTATTAAATGTATGACCACTGTGTGCAGGAGTGATGGTCAGCAGGTATCTTTGTAGAGCATGCTGGCAGAGAGTGCCCCAGCACATTCAGGCTGAAAATCCCCACATCATCGGCCATTTTTAGTTTGATCTTCATTTGCAGTTAATTCTGTTGTCCCTTCTACTTGACATAATATACACAAGAATGACCCAAATAAGCCTTTTGATATCACATAAATGTTAGGTGAACTGTTTAAGGTAGAAATCATGGGGAGTAATCACAGTGTGGTAACTGTCATTATTAAAATAACTTCAATGATAACCTTACGTATTGCTTGAAAGACAGAATTAGTAGTTTTTGTTTTTAAATACAGAATTAAAAATTAGTATATTATACCTTCCACATGATATAAGAATATAGGTCATTGACTGTATTCAGAATTACTCTAAAAGATAGGTGACAAATTAAAAATCTGAATCACATGGACAGAGGAGTCTGCTGGGCTACAGGCCATGGTGTTGCAGTTAGTCTGAAAATACTGAAGCGATTTAGCACTCAAACACACCTAAAGCTATCTGTAGGTAGGCTGTTAGATGCTAGTGTTTTCATTATCCTTTAGAATACTTTGGTCAAGTGGAGAAGTAAAGCATTGTTGAGAGCCCTTTGCTATGTGTTTGTTGTGGGGCGGTGTTACCGTTTTTATAACAGAACTCAGGAATGTAGATCCAGGATTAGGTAGTCCTAGCCTTTGACACTAATAATGTCCAACATAATTTATCTTGAAAGGCAAAGTTGTATCATTTGAAAACCTTAGCTTAATATTGCAACTCTTAATCAATCAGATTTTGTTGTTGTTAAATAACTAATAGGATCTTTTGTCTTAATAAATAGTTCTCAGTATAATAAAACTTTCCCAAACTTTGGATGAACTTCAAGGAAATTGCTCTGAATTACTGAAAATTGGGAATCATAAAGCATTTTAAAATGCGTTTTTTACTGGTACATGTAACTTGAAATCAAATAACAAAGTATTCCATAATATCTATTTATGTAATTAGTTTTTAAATGTATATGAAAAATAAAATACCAGTAGTTTTTAATTGGATTTCTAATGTGCTTAATGTTTATGAAAACTTTGTTGGCATAAGCAATTAAAATGTTGTCAATTGTAGTTATATTCATAATTTACCTCACTCAAAACACTCTTTAAATTTCTTAATAAGCTTGATGTGTTGGTTCTTTTATAGCCTGTGTTGAAAACATAACCAGGGAATAAATGTCTCACTGATAATTAAAGTCAAACTATCTTCATGAAGTAGAATAAAGTAAAGTCATGTTTGGTAGTAGTAGTGGAATTGTGCTAAAGTCTATCAGTCTAAAATATGTTTTCCCTGGAAATAATGCATTATTTTAAAAATCCTTTATAATGTAATGTCCTAGAATCTTGTAACTGGTGTTTTTTGGTAAAATGGAGTAAATGGCAAATTTTAATTTTATTACCATTTATACATCAAGGATTCTTTACCCTAATTACAAGTTAGAATCACCATAGAGGAGCTTTAAAACATGCTGGTACCATGGCCACACCCCTAGATATTCTGATTTAACAGGTCTCAGGTGAGACCTGGCTTCCAGGTGATTCTATTAATATGCAGCCAGGGTTAAAAAAAAAGACTCCTTTAAAACTTTAGTGCTTGGGTAGCTTTCTTGTTATGGTCGTGAGTAGGACACCCTTAGCCACAGTTGCTCAATTTTAAGGATTGGTTTAAGCCCCACAAAAGGGAAGTCTATTGTTGTACCGCCTTGCCTTGAGATTCTTTTTTGGATTAGTGGTTTAAAAAAAAAGGAGTTACAGACCTTTCATCAGGTTAAATGTCATTTGTATTAACAGGTGCTGGCATAACTAGAGCTGGCATTTTCTTAGGAGTCATTACAATACAAATGACATTTCTTTCATACCTTTTTAGTGCTTAGTATATTCAGTACATAGTAGGTGTTTAGTGCATGATATGTTATTGTATTATTTTTACAACTTAAATTGTCTCTACATTTAGCTCAGTCATTATTAATCTATCTTAAAGGTCTGAATTGTCTTTAAAAATTGGACTTTTATCACCATATTTAGGGCCCCTGTGATACATATACTAGGCAAGTGATATTACTTCCTTTTTACAAATAGAGAAACTAAGGCTCCACCAAATTTTAAGTAATGTGCCAAAGGTCACAGGCTGGTTTAGCTTAGGACTTTAATTCTGGTTTCCACTCCATCAGTTCTTACTGCTCAGTATATAAATCAAATTCAGGAAGCATAGATGTTATTTGTATAGGATTTACAGTATTATATCAAGGATATACACATTTCAATGTTAACTATAAGGCTGTTTCCCACCAGAAATCTTTAACTTTTAGTTATGACATCAAGTAAACCAGATAGAAATATGTTGTCTTGGGTTGAGTACATAGGTAATATTGTAATACTATGTATTAAGCCTCACAAGGAGTTTATGTACTTCATTAATATATGAAGCCAGGATATTTGTATCAGCTGTTTTATATCTGATTCTCTGAAAATCTTACATTCTTTGGTAATTTGAATATTGTCATGAAACTCTTTAATAACTGTAATAGCCCAACAACTAAAATTTTAAATAATTTTGACTGTTGTGGTGTACTTTTTTTAGTGGGGTGAAATGAAAGTCTTTAATTCTCTGTTTAAACATTAAAAGCCACTCAATTTTATCTTCTGCCCATGTGATACAGCGCAGGTGCCTTTTCCCAGGCACTGATAAACCCAGGGAGGGGATGGCTGTACCCACCAGCAGGGACAGAAGGGCAAGGCCATCTTGGGAGCAGCCTTGGTATTCTTGGTATAGGATACTTAAATTTTTGTTGGTTTTAAAGGAAATTGGCCTCTTGGCAATTTTAATAGTATAGCAACAGTAGGGAAGGGAACTTTTTTCCCCCTGATCAAAGAGCTTTCTTAACTCAAATGAAGATGGAAAAGTGCTTTTCTACAGTTAGCAACTTCTTGTTGCCTGATGCTGTAGTGAGCAACATAGGGTGTCCTTGACGCTGGCCTCCTGGCTCAGCAGAAAGAGTGCCTTTCTTCAGTTGATCTCTAGTGTGTTGCTACTGTCTGTTCTCTGTGTCTCTGACTTACGTTTCCTGTGCTTCCCAGTTCTACTTTTGGCAAACACCAATCTTCAGAGTATTTCTCCCTCATCTTCTTCAGTCATGTAATTCTTAAAATCATGAAAGTTTTATAATAGAAGCTAGGGAAACAAAATATTTGAAGTATAAAATTTCATTTATTAAAGAATTCTAAATATTTGGATCCATGAATTTATGAAAGTTTATTTTAAAATATCTTTACATGTGCTAATATGTTCATTATAAAAGCAAATATTTCAGTTTTGTTAATGTAAATATACAGGTTTTAAAACTCTTTATTTTGTAATTCCAATAAATACTAATTATCTTTTTTTTCCCCAAGGTACCAGTATTTTTTGCAAATCAAACAAGACATTCTTACTGGAAGGTGGGCTATTTTAACTTTTTAGTAATGGGCTTTAAAAATACTTTTAATTCTGCATTTAGTAACTTGTGATCATTGCAGACAGATTATCTGCTGAAAGATGGCTCTATGTAGCATGAATTCTTTTCATCAGATAAGTTCATTACTTAATAGCTAAAGATGTAAGTCACCTGGAAACTTCAAGTGTGAATAATATAATTTAAATTATAGTGCATTTAAAATTATTGTGTTTAACCTTGGGTTATTTGCTGTTTTATTTTATTAGATTGCCCTGTCCTTATAATACTGCTGCTCTTTTGGCTTCATTTGCTGTTCAGTGTAAGTATCAGCCCAGATTTTGGCCAAATAGCATATGATTGCATGGTTTCTGTTGCTAGACCATTACCTTTAATGTATGAGTTATTGAGATATATGTTAACCATACAGAAAAAAGTGCACAGAAAACATAATAAAACATCCAATTAGCAATTACTTTGGTTCCTGGAAAGACTTTTTCTGAAGTTGTTTAAGACCTAGAAAAATGTTAAATGTGTCATTATAACTTGCTTAAATGGTAACAGTAGAAACAGATACTTTACATCCAGAAATATAATAGAATTCATAACATTGTTGATTTGGCTATAAAACTTAAATGTTTGTTTATAAAGTGTTAAAATTTTTTCCATGTATTAGCTGAACTTGGAGACTACAATCAATCAGAAAACTTGTCAGGCTACCTCTCAGATTATTCTTTCATTCCTAATCAACCTCAAGATTTTGAAAAAGAAATTGCAAAATTACATCAGCAACATATGTAAGAATTTATTTACTTTTCTGCTTACTTAGTAAACTTCTTGATGGTATCTCTTCTAGAGAAATGTTTTAAATTATTTCTAATGTGGTGGTTTTATTTACTTTATATAGAACAGTTGCTATTATATAAAATAGTATGATTAGTATAAAGAAATGTAGGTAATTTATACTAAAAAATATCACTTATTTCATAGAATGCAGGCATACTCAGTCATATCTGACTTTTTGTAACCCTATGGACTAGAGCCTGCCAGGCTGCTCTGTCTGTGGGATTATCCCAGCAGGAATACCAGGGTAGATTGCCATTTCCTTCTCCAGGGGATCTTTCTGACCCAGGGATTGAACCTACCTCTCCTGTGTCTCCTGCATTGCAGGCAGACTCTTTGCCTGCTGAGCTGTCAGCGAAGCCCATTTCATAGAATATATGAGGCTTATTTTCATGTCTGTTAAGAAACATTAAGCTATATGTAAACAGATATAGCACTTGCTGTTCTACAAAGTAGCCATTTCTTTAAAAAGGAATTTTAGAATATTAATAATGTACTCATAATATGCAGATCAATTTACTTAGCATTCTTTCCTGGTTTTTAGCTGTGTGGAAGGAATCCATTCTGTTTGGTAATGACTCTGTGTGTGTGAGTCAGTCGTGTCCAACTCTTTGCGACCCCATGGACTGTAGCCCACCAGGCTCCTCTGTCCATGGAATTTTAAATTAATAAAAAACATTCTTTTGAAATAGTTAACTTTTTTCGTTCATAACAGTATTCAGCTTTGATATTTTGTGAGTCTAATTTTCTGTGACATGAGTTTTCAAGAAGAGAATGTTTTGCTTTGAATAGAAAGTTGTATTGTTTGTTGGTTCAGAGTTCAGTTTTGCTTTACCACACTTTTCAAAATACTCATGGAATATTTTGCAGTGTTACATATTGATTGAAAGACTAGATTCTAAGAGTCTGAACCAGACTCATTCAGTCTGGTTTGAAATTGTAATGAGGCAGCTTATATCTTATAACCTTGGCCCAATCACTCTATTTCTCTGCTTCCTTATATGTAAATTGGGGATGATAAAGCTATCTACCTCTGGTGTTATTTTAAGAATCAAATGAGTTTATATATACAAAGTACTCAGAATAGTGCTTGGCACATAGTAAGCACTGAAGAAATACTCAGTTCAGTTCAGTTCAGTTGCTCATTCGTGTCTGACTCTTCGCGACCCCATGAATCGCAGCACACCAGGCCTCCCTGTCCATCACCAGCTCCCGGAGTTTACTCAAACTCATGCCCATGGAGTCTGTGAGCTCTTAGTAAAAGGAAACTTACTTTCATTGAGTAATGGCCCATGTGTCAAAAACAGGTTGGCAAACTATGGCCCCCTGCCGCCTTTTGTATGGCCTACAGGTTAATAAAAGTGGTTTGTACATTTGAAATGGTTGAAGAAAATCAAAGAAGAATAACATTTCGTGGCACATGAAAGCCTGAGAAATTTCACTTTCCATGTCCATAAATGAACATTGGAACACAGATTCCCTCATTGTTCTACACATTGTAACAGCAGAGCTGAATTATTGCAACAGAGACCTCTATGGTCTGAAAGCCTGAAGTGTTAGCTATCCAGCTCTTTCCAGTAAAGGTTTGCTGACCCCTAATCTAAAATAAGACTAATGACTGGAAATTTTAATAGACTGGCTTCGTGAGGTGTGGGGATTGTTTTGTTCTAAAAGTAAATGCCATCTATTATAAAAGTTCTACACATAGCATATCAGAACCAAGGGTTTGAAGATAAATCAGATTTTTAAAAAATTTACCAATAATGAAAAGCTGCTTCTGTCAGGAGAATGTTTGTACGTTTTACAGTGTTGGTTATATATTTCTATTTGCCTTTAAGAAATGATTCTGCAGATTTTTAAAGAAAAAAAAATAGAATCAACCAGTTTAACTATGGGGCTTGGGAGAAAAGTAGAGTATTTATTTAACTTAATTGAATTTTATAGAAAACTGAAGTATATCTGCTTTGTTTTTTTTTTTTGAGAAATCCTGTTTTATGTTCATACATTGGCGAGCTGGTTACTCCCTTTTCTGGTATCATTAATGAGTGGTTATCTTTGCGTTTTTAATTTGCTGCTTTTGCTCTGCTAGAGCATGATATCAGATAACCCAGGCTGTTAGAACTGTATGTAATAGAACCTTTTTAAAGGTTTTGCATTTACAGTAGTAGTTCTCGCACTTGTGTTCATAAGAATCACTGGAATATGTCTTAAAATATAAACAATTTGAGCCCCTTTTATTGTAATACTGGGTTCTATAGAACAGTGCTTCTGAAACTATCTGTGATGAAAGACTAGTTTTTCCCCCAGTCTCTCATGGAACAATACTTCTGAAAAATATAGTAAAAATGAATTACTCAAAAAACAAAATGGAGAAATAAACAAAGGCTTTAAAAATTACAGTTACTTTTTGTTGTCATTAAATGCAACAGATGTAAAATAACTCTGCCAAAGTGCTACAAAAGGCTGTGACCCTCTTAATTTTTGTCCTTCTTATGAGTCGGCCCCTGTCTGGGCACCACACCCTGAGAAACCCTGCTCTGGAGCTCGCCCCAAAGACTGCATGTGTGAGAAGTACCTTGTGTGATTAAAATGCAGGTGTGGAGTGTAGACCAGACTTTGAAGGATACTTGTTTTAGTCTGAGAGTGACTTTGTAACATCCATAAGTGTAGCTTGGAACTTTAAAAACTTGACCCATTCTTGTGTTTCTGGAAAATAAGAACAGATTCTACAAACCAGTTAGCATTACTGAAAATGTACCCTCCAGAAAAGGTAGCTGTTACTGTACATAACTAAGAGGAATAGTCGTACATTTTGTATTTTGTAAAAGATTTAATTAGAAGGCTGAAAATTTTCTAGATAAATAACCTTTATGTAACTTGGTCATATTTGTGATTGTTACAGTTTTTAACCTAGTGATGTTTTTACAGAGGCTTATCTCCTGCAGAAGCAGAATTTAGTTACCTGAACACAGCACGTACCTTAGAACTCTATGGAGTTGAATTCCACTATGCAAGGGTAAGTGAAGAAAACATTTTGATGTTGTTGACTTAAGCATAAATATTCAGTTAAAAAAAAAAGTTTTTAATTCCCTGATAGAATTAGGCAACAAATGGAATAGTGAGTGCCACCAACATTGCATTGACAGTTTCCTCTGAATATAAGTAATTTTACTAACCCAGTCACTCAAGATTCATTACCTGACAAGAAGAATCATGAATTTTACATATTATTTTTCTTCAAGGTAGTGTGTTACAAGGATAATTTTTGCTGACCATAGGAGACAGTGCCTTTAGAATTTTTGTTACAAGAAAAGTAGTTATTTGTATTTTTAATTTTATGAAAATCATTATTATAAAAGATGATTTCACCTCACCAAGGCCTGTATTACTATATTCTTTTCATCTAGTGACATCATTATAAATTTTTATTTATAAAGCACAAAATCAATTGTATTTGCATATTTTGGTTTTCCCCCTACACCATCCCTTTGTTAACATGAAATTTTATAATTACTGGCTTTTCCTGTATAACACCCTAACTTCTTTTTCACTGTGTCAATTTGCTGCTTCCAGAAGACTGTTATCCTCCTACTATAAGCATACATGTATGTGGTGGTTCTTCATTTGTGTGCCTCTTCTAAAAAGGAATAGATTCCTTTTTATGATTGTTTTATCAAGGGGTTATATTCCTTTAGAAGTACCTGAAGTACAGCTGTTCTCTATACCTGATGAAAAGTGGAATTATAGGTAATCATCAGTTGAATTGGTAATAGCTTTATGTTTTCTTGGGACAACTACTAAGCCTCATAAGGATACCAGCCTGAAAGGGAGTTAAGTTTTCCCTAGATAATTGTTCTGAGTTTATTTTTGTATACAGACATACAGAGACCCACAGACAGACAGTAGTTTGAGGACTCAGAGCTCTGCTCCATGTCATGGTTTTATATAGGGCTTCCTTTGGCCGTTTTCTTGGAGGGGAGGATTGATTAGTTCTTACATTTCGCAAAGCTTGTGTCAGTCATTCCTTTAAAAAAATCAAATGACTTGCTTTACTCACGTGACTGTATTTGGTAATTCTGAGCATTTGTGACTTGAAAACCTATCTGGTTCGATTTAAAGTATTTAAGTAAGTTCCTCTTGAACTTTTTATGTTCTTTAAAATGGTCCCTTCACCCTTCCTCTCTCTTTGTGGCTATTACTTTTGGACATGATTCTCCAAAGGTAACAAGTTGTCACTAGATTTTGTTTTTTTATTATAATACAGCTTAAAACAAATGAAATTGTCAATATGTATACTAGACTGTGGTTAACAGTAAAAAGACCACTAAAGTCAGTCACTTTAGTCCTGAACAGTTTTCTGAAGGTAGTTTAGGCTGCTGTCTGCTTTCTTTGGCTGCTGTCAGTGAAGTACAAAGAATGCTTGTTGTTATTCTTCAGTCTCTAGGTCGTGTCCGACTCTTTGCCACCCCGCCCCCCCCGCCCCCCCAATGGACTAAACCCACCAGGTTCCTCTGTCCATGGGATTTCCCAGGCAAGAATACTGGAGTGAGTTGCCAGTTTTTTCTCCAGGGGATCTTCCTGACCCAGGGATTGAACCTACATCGACAGGTAGATTCTTTACCACTGAGCCCACCAAGGAATGTTAGACATTCCTTTTTTAACTTAAGTGATATGGCTGGATCTCATACATAATTAACTGTTTTATTATTTATTGATTTAAGTTGTTTTTTTGTTGTTTAAATTATTACATTGTAAAACTCTTTTTCAGAAAACCATAAATGTGGAGTGCCAAATTAAAGGAATTTAAATATTAAGTATTTTGTACAGACCCAAAAAACATGAGCTAGGAAAAGGTGTTTCTATTGTATATGGATATGGAGAACTTAAGAAAATGTGCAGATATTAAGTGAACAGGAAGAGACATTTGCAGCATCAGAAACAAAAAGGGACAAAGGGAAGAGGGGAGAGGACACATAAAGAAAATACTTGTTTAAATTGAATATCACAATATTTAATTGAATATAAAATAATACTTTATTTTGAAAACCAAGGTAAGATCTTTTCTCTCTGCCTCTAGACTATAGGCTAAAAAAAGATCAGAGTGGAACCAAGTTATTTATAGCAATCTGCAAGATATGAGACATCTTATAACCTTCTTAGTGGTGCATCTGTTACATGCCTTGTACATGGTAGGCACTGAGGATGACTTAGTGAACAAAACATCAGTTATCCCTGCCCTCGTGGAGCACACAAGACAGTGAGGGGAAAAAATTAGAGCCTGTACAAACAGTTAAATATTTGAGAATATGAAAGGGAAAGTACAGAATGCTGTGGGATCCTATAGCAGGAACTTCTGATCCAGCTTGGGAGCAGAGCATAGGGAAGGCTTCTTAGGAGTAATTTACTGAAGCCAGAAAAATGAGTAAGAATTACTTAGCTAAGATAGTAGTTCCCATCATAGAGCTATCAGGATGAAGGAAGACCTGAAATCAAGAGAGAACATGGCTTGGTTGAAAACATGATGACATTTGGTATGCCTAGAGGATAATATGAATAAGAGAACTGTAGAAAAGTATTGTGAATGACAACTTCAGGATTAGAGGGAAGGAAAAAAGATTTGAGGGGAGGGAGCATGGGAATATTTGTTTCTTAAAGTAACATAGTGAATGCATTTTTTCTTGGTGTTCAGTTGTATGAATTTTAACATGTGTAGATTCGTGTAACCACTGCCACAAACAGAATACAGAATAATTCTATCACCACCACCCCTGCCTTGCCCCTAAAAATCCTCACTCCTGCTCCCCCTGTGTAGTCCAGCCTCGTTCTTACCCACAGTTTCTGGCCACAGCTGGCCTGTTCCCTGACTCCATAGTCTGTCTTTTCCAGAATGTCTTATAAATGGAATCATAGTATAGTATGTAACCTTTTGATACTGGTTTCCTTTACTTAGGGACTTCCCTGATGGCTCAGTTGGTAAAGAATCCGCCTGCAATGTGGGAGACCTGGGTTCGATCCCTGGGTTGGGAAGCTCCCTTGGAGAAGGGATAGGCTTCCCACTCCAGTATTCTGGCCTGGAGAATTCCATGGACTATGTATGGTTCATGGGTTGCAGAGTTGGACACAACTAAGTGACTTTCACTTCACTGCACTTCACTTATTTTAATTAGAGTAATGCATTTGGGATTGATCTGAAATACTGTGCTTCAATAGTTTATGCCTTTTATTGCTGAATTGTATTCCGTTGTGTGGATGTACCATGGTTTGTTTCTCCATTCACCCATTGAAGGATATCTGGGTTGCTTCCAGTAATTTTTGTTTCTTTTTTTTAATAGGCCTACTGGAAACATTCATTTGTAGTTTCTGTGTGGGTTTAAATTCTCATTTATGTAGAGTGCAAATCCCAGAGAGGTCTTTCTAGATCATGCAGTAAGTGTATATGTAGCTTTATATAAAATTACCAAATTGTTTTCTAGAGTACCTGAGCCTCATTGCATCCTCACCAGCTTATTTGCAAGTTCCAATAGTTTTACATCCTTTTCAGCATATGGTACTGCCCATTTTGTTTTGTTTTTAAGCTTTTCTGATAAGTGTGTTTTATCTCATCATGGTTTTACTTTGTATTTTCCTAATGACTAATGATGTTGAGGGGCTTCCCTGATAGCTCAGTTGGTAAAGAATCTGCCTGCAATGCAGGAGACCCCGGTTCAATTCCTGGGTTGTGAAGGTCTGCTGGAGAAGAGATAGGCTACCCACTCCGGTATTCTTCGACTTCCCTTGTGTCTCAGCTGCTAAAGAATCTGCCTGCAATGTGGGAGAACTGACTCTCCACATGTACATCACCAGATGGTCAATACCAAAATCAGATTATTATCTTCTTTGTAGCCAAAGATGGAGAAGTTTTATATACTCAGCAAAAACAAGACCAGGAGCTATCTGTGGCTCAGATCATAAATTCCTTATTGCAAATTTCAGACTTAAATTGAAGAAAGTAGGGAAAACCATTAGGCCATTCAGGTATGACCTACATCAAATCCCTTAAGATTATACAGTGGAACTGACAAATAGATTCAGGGCATTAGATCTCATGGACAGAGTGCTTGAAGAACTATGGACGGAGGTTCGTGACATTGTACAGGAGGCAGTGATCAAGATCATCCCCAAGAAAAAGAAAAGCAAAAAGGCCAAATGGTTGTCTGAGGAGGCCTTATAAATAGCTGAGAAAAAAAGAGACGTGAAAGGCAAAGGGGGAAAGGAAAGATATGCCTGTTTGAATGCAGAGTTCCAAAGAAGAGCAAGGAGAGATAAGAAAGCCTTCCTCAGTAATCAGTGCAAAGAAATAGAAGCAAACAATAGAATGGGAAAGACTAGAGATCTCTTCAAGAAAACTAGAGATACCAAGGGAAAATTTCATGCAAAGATGGATACAATAAAGGACAGAAATGGTATGGACCTAACAGAAGCAGAAGATATTAAGAAGAGGTAGCAAGAATACACAGAAGAACTTTACAAAAAAGATCTTCATGATCCAGATAACCACTAAGGTGTGATCACTCACCTCGAGCCAGACATTTTGGAATGCAAAGTCAAGTGGGCCTTAGGAATCATCACTACAAACAAAGCTAGTGGAGGTGATGGAATTCCAGTTGAGCTATCAGGTCAGTTCAATTGAGCTATCAGGTCAGTTCAGTTCAGTTGATCAGTCATGTCTGACTCTCTGTGACCCCATGGACTGCAGAATTCCAGGCCTCCTTGTCTTTCCAATGCCTGGAGTTTACTCAAACTCATGTCCATTGAGTTGGTGATGCCATCCAACCCATCTCATCGTCTACCATCCTCTTCTCCTCCTGCCTTCAATCTTTCCCAGCATCAGGGTCTTTTCAAAAGAGTCAGTTCTTCGCATCAGGTGGCTAAAGGATTGGAGTTTCAGCTTCAGCATCAGTCCTTCCAATGAACACCCAGGACTGATCTCCTTTAGGATGGACTGGTTGGATCTCCGTGCTGTCCAAGGGACTTTCAAGAGTCTTCTCCAACACCACAGTTCAAAAGCATCAATTCTTTGGCACTCAGCTTTCTTTGTAGTCCAACTGTCACATCCATACACGACTACTGGAAAAACCATAGCTTTGACCAGATGGACCTTTGTTTGCAAAGCAATGTTTGCTTTTTAATATGCAGTCTAGGTTGGTCATAACTTGCTTCCAAGGAGCAAGTGTCTTTTAATTTCATGGCTACAGTCACCATCTGTAGTGATTTTTGGAGCCCAAGAAAATAAAGTCACTCAGTTTCCACTGGTTCCCCATCTATTTGCCATGAAGTGATGGGACCGGAGGCCATGATGTTAGTTTTCTGAATGTTGAGTTTAAAGCCAACTTTTTCACTCTTCTCTTTCATTTTCATCAAGAGGCTCTTTAGTTCTTCGCTTTCTGCCATAAGGGTGGTGTCATCTTCATATCTGAGGTTACTGATATTTCTCCTGGCAAACTTGATTCCAGTTTGTACTTCATCCAGCCTGGCATTTCTCATGATGTACTCTGCATAGAAGTTAAATAAGCAGGGTGACAATATGCAGCCTTGATGTACTCCTTACACGATTTGGGACCTGTCTGTTTTTCCATGTCCAGTTCTAACTGTTGATTCTTGACCTGCATACAGATTTCTCAGGAGGCAGGTCAGGTGGTCTGGTATTCCAGTCTCTCGGAGGAGGTGGTCTGATGTTCTCATCTCTTGAAGAATTTTCTGCAGTTTGTTGTGACCCATACGGTAAAGGCTTTATTGTAGTCAATAAGCAGAAATAGATGTCTTTCTGGAACTCTCCTGCTTTTTTTATGTTCCAGCAGATGTTGGCAATTTGATCTCTGGTTACCCTGCCTTTTCTAAATCCAGCTTGAACATCTGAAAGTTCATGGTTCACATACTGTCGAAGCCTGGCTTGGAGAATTTTGAGCATTACTTTACTAGTGTGTGAGATGAGTGCAGTTGTGCGGTAGTTTGAGCATTCTTTGGCATTGCCTTTCTTAGGGATTGGAATGAAAACGGACCATTTCCAGTCCTGTGGCCACTGCTGAGTTTTCCAAATTTGCTGGCATATTGAGTGCAGCACTTTCACAGCTTATCTTTTAGGATTTGAAATAGCTCAACTGGAATTCTATCACCTCCACTAGCTTTGTTCGTAGTGGTGCTTTCTAAGGCCCACTTGACTTCGCATTCCAGAATGTCTGGCTCTAGGTGAGAGATCACGCCATAGTGGTTACCTGGGTCATGAAGATCTTTTTTGTGTAGTTCTTTTGTGTATTCTTGCCTCCTCTTCTTAATATCTTCTGTTTCTGTTAGGTCCATACCATTTCTGTCCTTTTTCTTGGCCATCTTTGCATGATATGTTCCCTTGGTATCGCTAATTTTCTTGAGGAGATCTGTAGTCTTTCCCATTCTATTGTTTCTTCTATTTCTTTGCCTTGGTCACTGAGGAAGGCTTTCTTTCTTTCTTTTTTTTTTTTTTTTGAGGAAGGCTTTCTTATCTCTCCTTGCTCTCTTTGGAACTCTACATTAAAATGGGCATATCTTTCCTTTTTTCCTTTGCTTTTCACTTCTCTTCTTTTCACAGCTATTTGTAAGGCCTCCTCAGACAGCCATTTTGCTTTTTTGTGTTTCTTTTTCTTGTGGATGGTTTTGATCCCTGTCTCCTGAACAATGTGATGAACCTCCGTCCATCGTTCATTAGGCACTCTATCAAATCTAGTCCCTTAAATCTATTTCTCACTCTTACTGTATAATCATAAGTAAAAATGATAGTGAAGTCACTCAGTTGTGTCTGACTCTTTGTGACCCCATGGACTGTAGCCTGCCAGGCTCCTCAGTCCATGGAATTTTCCAGGCAAGAGTACTGGAGTGGGTTACCATTTCTTTCTCCTGGGGATCATCCCAACCCAGGGATTGAACCTGGGTCTCCTGCTTTGCAGGCAGACACTTTACTGTGTGAGCCACCACAGAAGCAATGCAGGAGGTATAATCATAAGGGATTTGATTTAGTTCATACCTCAATGGTCTAGTGGTTTTCCCTACTATCTTCAATTTAAGTCTTAATTTGGCAATACGGAGTTCATGATCTGAGCCATAGTCAGCTCCTGGTCTTGTTTTTGCTAACTGTATAGAACTTCTCCATCTTTGGATGCAAAGAATATAATCAATTTGATTTCATGACATCTTTGTAAATACTACCCAGGTCTTCGTTAGACTTCTGCCAGCCATTCCAGAAACCTTCTTTACACCCTGTCCTAGCTCCTGCCTACCGTATACATTTTTTTTGTGGTTTTATCACCCAGTGTGCCTTTCTAGATACTATAATTTATTTTCCTTTATGTTTTTAACTGAATAACTTTAAATGTCTTTTAATGCCTTCTTCCCTTACTGTATAGAATTTTTTTGTTAAAGAACTGGGCCGTTTCGCCTTTAGTTTCCCACAGTCTGGACTTTGCTGATCACATATTCATGGTATAATTCAGTACGTTCTATAGGTCTAATGAAGTTTTTACAGAGAAGTTGGACTTGATCTAGACTTTGGTTAGGTTTGATATGATCCATCAGAGAGACATTAAGAAGAGATGAGAACAGTATTAATAAAACATATAATTTTCGGTATACAAAACACATGAGAATGACCTGATGGGAGACAAGTTTTTACTTTAGAAATTATTGAAACTATATTTTAGAGGTTTTTTTCCTAGGGAGACAGTTAACAAAATCTTGATTATATTTTCATCAGTTAGTTCTGTCTTCTGATCACATGAATGCTAGGGATAAAAGCATTATTGCTATATTAGCTTGCCTATAGTACGTCTCAAGTTAAGCAGTCTTGCATGCATGCTCAGTTATGTCTGACTCTTTGTGTCCCCATAGACTATAGCCTGTCAGGTTCCTTTGTCCATGGAATGTCCCAGGCAAGAATACTACAGTGGGTCTCAAGTTAAGCAAAACTATTTCAAGACTTTTTAGCAACTGAGGAAAGTTTTAATTCTACTTACTTTGTTAATAGTTGCAAGTCAGTTGTTCAAGTTGAATCAGCATGAAAACTCACTCATCAAAGCACAGTTCAAATTTTCTTCCACACTCTCCAATAGCTGTTCCCCGCTGTTTTCCTGTGATGCTTTTATTGTATTATGTTAGTTAAAGAATTTCTCCTTATATTGGAAATACTGTTTTATTACAAATTGCCTTTCACCATGCTCTGAACTCCAGGTTTTATTCACTTTTGCAATCTTAACACCATATTTACACAGTGATTGGATTACAATAGTTTTAGAAATGGAAAGATGGATACTAACTTAACATTCTATGAGATGTCGTCTTTGATTTTCTATCCCAAAGAGTCAGTTCCAGTTATAAACTATGGAAAATCCGAAGATTATTTTTGCTTTATATTAATGAATTTTAATAATGTAACATTTAAATTTGATTTGAAGTATGTCTTATTTTTATGATGTAATAGTTGCCATATGGGTTTATAAATATTGCAGTTACCTGCTGCTTTTGATATAATGTCACATTGTGTAAAAGAACTAATCATATTTAAAAATTATATCTTTATCAGTTAAAACTCATTTTCTTAGAATTCCCATTTTTGTTTGTTTGTTTGTTTTTTGAAGGATCAAAGTAACAATGAAATTATGATTGGGGTGATGTCAGGAGGAATTCTGATTTATAAGAACAGAGTACGAATGAATACCTTTCCATGGTAAGAACTTCTGTCAATACTTTCACTTTTACTATTATATTACCAAATATAGTTCATATTTTTGTTGAACTATTTAATGTTATCATACAACTTTATCCCACTTACTTCAAATCTACTAGAAGATACAAAAATAGTTGAATTATTTTTTTCAAAAATTTCTTAGCTTAAAGAAAATACTACTTTCCAAGTTTTTTCTCTTAGACAATCTCTAAATTTGTACTCTAGTATTATAGCTAATATCATCATGTTTACTGTGTGTCTTGCACCTTGCCAATTGCTTTGGATACAGTTGTTGTTTAGTTGCTAAGTTGTGTCTGACTCTTTGTGATCCCATGAACTGCATCGTGCCAGGCTTCCCTGTCTTTCACTATCTCCCCGAGTTTGATCAAACTCGTGTCCATTGAGTCGATGATGCTATCCAACTGTCTCATCCTTTGCCGCCCCCTTCTGCTTTGGCCTTCAGTATTTTGCAGCATCAGGTCTTTTCCAGTGAGTTGGTTCTTCACATCAGGTGGCCAAAATACTGGAGCATTATACAAAGTATTGAATACACTACTTCATTTAAATGCATTTGATGGGTGCTAGTTTATTAGTTGCAACACTGGCATGGTTTAGATTGGTATGGTGACTCCATGTGGTTTGAAACTCATGTTTCTTCTGTGTCATTGGTCTACTGCCCTTAGCATGTTGTCCTTGTCCTAGCTGTCCAGTGACTCACCAAGCATCACTTTTGTATCCCAGAGTGAGGTAGAAAGAGAAGTAGCATCTACCACTACCCTTAAGGGGATAGTGTGAAAATTGTAAAAACCACATTGATTTTTGTGCATATGTTATATAAATATCTTAGGTTTTTTAAAAATAAACACAATGATTTTCACTAAGGGAAGAAAGAAAGAAAGTTAGTTGCTCAGTTGTGTCCAGCTCTTTGCAAGCCAGTGGACTGTAGCCCACCAGGCTCCTCTGTCCATGGGATTATCCGGGCAAGAATATTGGAGTGGGTTGCCATTTCCTTCTCCAGAGAATCTTCCCCACCCAGGGATCCAACCTGGGTCTCCCACATTTCAGGCAGATTTTTTACTGTCTGAGCCACCAGGGAAAGCTTAGGGCTTCCCTACGCCCAAGCCCTTTCTAAGGAAGAAATAAATACAAAAGAAATATATTGCATCAATCTGTTTATTTATATATCTCCTAAATGAGATGGCCAAGCTTTTCAATATCTGTGATTATTATTAATAGATTTTTGTAATTAGTCACTTATATAACACTTAATAGAAATATGATAACTGACAGAAGCTATTATTTTAGAAAATCACCACAATTATATTGAGAAAAGAAACATAAATTTCCCTGGTAGGTCACTATCTAGGAAAAAATTAAATATAAAATAAAAAGTTGATGCAGTGAACCTCTTCAAAATTAAATATTTTTGTTCTCCAGAGGACACTGTAAACAAAATGAAAAGGCAAAACTCAGTCTTTTGTAAAGTATATAGTTGATAACGGACTTATCCAAAAAACATAAAGGACTCTTAGGTCCTTTAAATTTTTAACTTAATCTAAAAGAATAGGCAAAATTTGTGAATAGATACTTCCACCAAAGGAGTTATACAAATGGCAGATAAATACAAAAAGATGCTCAGTCAACAGTGAAATGCAAGTTAAAACCACAGTGAACTATTTTCGTTCACCCACTGGAATAACTCCAATTAAGAAGAACAACAGTGGAACTTCCTTGGTGGTCCAGTGGATAGGACTTCATGTTTCCAGTGCAGGAGACTTGAGTTTGATACCTGCTCAGCAAACTAGATCCCACATGCCCAAGTAAGAGCTCGCATGCTGCAGCTGAGACCTGATGCAGCCAAATAAATAAATATTTAAAAACTTTAAAAATGATAGTACCAAGTGATGGCAAGGAAGCAGAGCACCTAGAAATCTCATATATTGCTGGTGGGAATGCAAAGTAATAGACCAACTTAAGAAAACTGGCATTTCTTAAAGATTAAATTGAGATTTCCTGGATAATCTGGCAATTCTGTTCCTAGATATTTGCCCAAGAGAAATGAAAACATAAGTTTGTATAAAGATGTGCACACTGTGTTCATAGCTATATTATTCATAATAGCACAAAACAGAATTTCAAATGTCCATCAGTTGGTGACTCCACAGGCAAATTACATCTATGCAGTGGGATACTGTTTAGCAGCAGAATAAGTGAACTATTTACACACTAAACATCATGGGTGACCCTACCTTCAAAACATGACGTCAAGTGTAAGCGGCCTGACACAAAAGATGGCGTACTGTTTCTCTATATGAGATTCTAGAAAGCACGTATTATAGAGACAACAGACCGCTTGGTTGCCAGGGATTAAAAATGAGAGGAAATTGACTGCAAAGGGATGCTAAGGTGACATTTTCAGGTGATGCAAATTGCTATATAGTGATTTTGATGGACGTTATACAGCTCAGTACATTTGTCAAAACTCATTGACTTGTTCATTTAAAATTGGGATGTTGCATTTTATATATAAATTATACCTCTCTAAAGTTCATAAAAGAAAGCAAAGGTCATTTCATATTTTATCTCAATATCTTTAAATTCTTCTGTGTAATTCAACTTGTGTTACGGTTAGAGGAAAGTACAAAACAGCTTGAGACATGGTCCTTGCCTAAAAGTGAGCACATAAAAATTAATTACAAAACATAAGAAGATTGGTGAGTTAAGTGTTTCAGAAAAAGCAGTTATGATTGTTTATTTTCATAATGGTAAATGTGTATCTTCAATTTTAATGCTTTTCTGATTTACTGAAGAGAATTAAACATTTTTTATTAACTTTACATATTATGTAAATGTCAAAATCAGAAATTCTTTTCAGATGATATGGGTTAAAATAATTAAATTTTTCTGTATTTTCAAAATTCTTTAGTGTGTGTGTATATATATATTTTTTATTATAAAATAAAGATTCTGGAAGAGTTTTTGGCAAATTACTTTGGCAGTACCAATGATGTAATTTTACCAGGGAAAATTTTAATGTCTTCATGATATTTAAGGTGGTTTTTTTGTTTTGTTTTGTTTTAATTGGAGGATAATTGCTTTACAGTATTGTGTTGGCCTTTGCCTTATTTGAGGTGGTTTTTAAAGGATGAATAGAAATTTCCTCAATGAAGAGGGAGTATGGAAGAGGAATGTGTTTCTGGAAGGTTCAGTCAGAGAATTTGGGGTAAAGATACCAAACATTTGCAGAGGCCTCATAGTGAGAAAGGATGTGGCAGGTTCAAATGATGGGATATGTGGTTTGATCTTTGTTTATTTATGTTTGGCTGTGCTGGGTCTTGGTTGCTGTGCGGACTTTTCTCTAGTTGCAGAGAGCTGGGGCTTCTCATCATGGTGGCTTCTCTTGTTGAGGAGCCCAGGCTCTAGGGCACGTGGGCTCAGTCGTTGCAGCTCACAGGCTTTGGAGCACAGGCTCAGTAGTTTTGGTGCTTGGGCCCAGTTGCTCTGTGGCTTGTGGGGTCTTCCAGGATCAGGGATCAAACCCACATCTCCTGCATTGGCAGGTGGATTCTTTACCACTGAGCCACCAAGGAAGCCCCTGATTTTTCTTTTTTTTTTTTCAGTTATCTTCACTGAGGACAGAAGCAAGGGGGTAAGATTTTAAGATGATACTGCTTAGAAGAGAAATTGGGATTCAGATTTTGAAGGATCTTATACATTCCACATGCTGTTGTTCAGTTACTCAGTCATGTCCGACTCTGTGACTCCAAGGACCGCAGCACACCAGGTCCCCCTGTCCCTCACCATCTCCTGGGGTTGGCTCAAGTTCATGTCCATTGCATCAGTGATGCCGTCCAGCTGTCTCATCCTATGTTGCCCCCTTCTCCTGCCTTCAATCTTTCCCAGCATCAGGGTCTTTTCCAGTGAGTCAGCTCTTCACATCAGGTGACCAAAATATTGGAGCTTCAGCATCAGGGTTTTCAATGAGTATTCAGGGTTGATTTACTTTAAGATTGACTGGTTTGATCTTCTTACGGTCCAAGGGACTCACAAGAGTTTTCTCCAGCACCACAGTTCCAAGGCATCAATTCTTTAGCACTCTGCCTTCTTTACAGTCTGGCACTCACAACCATACATGACCACTGCAAAGACCATAGCCTTGACTATACAAACCTTTGTTGGCAAAGCGATGTCTTTGTTTTTCAACACACTGTCTAGGTTTGTCATAGCTTACTTGCCAAGAAGCAATCATCTGATTTCATGGCTGCACTAACCATCTGCAGTGACTTTAGAGCCCCAGAAGAGGAAATCTGTCACTGTTTCCACCTTTTCCCCTTCTATTTTCCATGAAGTGATGGGGCTGGATGCTGTGATCTTTTTTTAATATTTAGTTTTAAGTCAGCTTTTTCACTTTCCTCCTTCACCCTCACCAAGAGGTAGTTTAGTTTCTCTTTCCTTTCTGCCATTAAAGGGTATCTTCTGCATATCTGAGGTTGTTGATGTTTCTCCCACTAATCTTGATTCCATCTTGTCACTCACCCATTCTGGCATTTCTCATGATGTGCTCAATGTGTAAGTTAAATAAACAGGGTGACAGCAGACAGCCTTGTCTTACTCCTTTCTTAGTCCTGAGCCGGTCAGTTGTTGCATGTAGGGTTCTAACTGTTTTTTGACCCACATGTAGGTTTCTCAGCAGACAGGTAAGATAGGTATTCCCATCTCGTGAAGAGTTTTCCACAGTTTGTTATGATCTGCACAGTCAAAGGCTTTAGCGTAGTAGATGAAACAGAGATAGATGTTTTTTTTGTGGCCCCACAAGAGACTGAGCCAGACTTGCCGGTCAGTGTCCAGGAGTCTCCAGTGGAGGTATGGGTTGATGGTGGCCTGCCACAGGGCAGGGTCACTGACTACAACAGTCCTGGGAGCCTTGGCGGGCTGGCCTAAGTCCTTTCGAAGGAGATTAAGGCAAGGAAGAAAATCACTCACAGATTTTAATGCATTTTATCTGTACCTGATAACCCTGCAACTTGGATGTCCTTAGCATTGTTTTGTGGATAAGGAATAAGAAATACCAGAGAAGCTAACTGGGCCAAGGTTAATAAGTTTGATAAATATGAAGTGGAATCTTAAGCTTGGGTCTTTCAGGTTCTGAAACACAAGCTTCTCAGTTAACCTCTTCTTTCGAAAGTAGAGCTATGTGTAGAAAAGTTATGTTCCATGTGATAAATATACTTCCTCATTTCTTTCTACATATGGTTAGCCCTAAATTATCCAGTTCAAGTTCATACTTTTAAAATGTTGAGTACTGGATTGGAAATTACTTGGATTCTGTAAATCAGACTTCATTAAAATTATTGCTTATCAAAAAACATCATTAGTAAAATGAAAAGGGAAGGGGACAGGTCTATTTCCCAGTCCAGCAGGTAAAGATTTTGCAACTTGTTACTCCTATTCTCAGAAGAAGAAAAAAAAAAACCTGAAAAAACTCAAAATCAACAACTCTTTTTAGATCTTTCAGAGAATTGAAAACACAGGGCATACTGCATTTCTGAAAGCTGGAGAAACAGATGAATACGAGAAATGACAGCTTACCAGGTCTAGAAACCACTGCCTCAGCAGTACCTGGCCGGAGTACGTAAAGGGTGGTTGGCAAATTGCTGGAGACAGAGCAGAGACTGGCTTGTTAGATAAACACTCCCTCAGGCCCTGCTTGCTTAGAAAGGGCCCTCTGCTACCAGGGGTCTCAGGGCCAAGGTTGACAGAAAATCTGCTTGTGATCGAAGGGCAGGGTATCGGGGTTGAGCAGGGATGTAACTAGTTTGAAATATGCTCAGAGCCTTCTTTTCTCATTAGCAAAGATCTGCCCTTAAGGAAGTCTATTTATACTTAATCAAAATGGGTTGCCAGGGCCTAACCTTGTGGAGGAAGGGAAGCCCTGCCTCTACTTTTTGTTTCGGCTCAGGAGGGGTGAGTTGCAGAGCGCTGAAGGGTGCAGCCAAGAGGCCCAAACCACTAACCCACTGAGACCAGATCACAGGATTAGAGACTGGCTTCTGCCCAACCCCAGACTTAACTGCCACATCACCAGGGCTCCTATATAATAACAAAGGTTCAAAATTTAACTATAAAACTCAGACCAATTAAGGAGGACTCTCTTGGGAAACCCAAAGGCAACAGGGGAGACAAAATCAAGGACAGTAGAAGAGATAGCCTCAAATGCTTACCACAGAAACTCTTCCTTCAGAATAGCCACAGTTTGAATTGAATTAGTTTCTAAAGGAATTCATGACACAGGGCACTGTTGAAAATGATAGAGCCGTGTGTTGGCAGTTAGAGAAGCTCACAGCTGGGTGTGGTTTTTGAAAGGATGGGGTGATTGATGCTGCTGTCATTTCAGTATTACTTGGGGCACACCCAGGGCTGTGCCTTCCCGCAGAGCAGTAGGAGAAATATACTGAAGATTGGGGTGCAGAGTTCATGCAGGTGAACTGCCAGGTAATAATAGACTGGGAAGATGGGATTCTCCAGGCAAGAATACTGGAGTGGGTTGCCGTTTCCTTTTCCAGGCAACTTCCTGACCCAGGGATCAAACCCATGTCTCCATGCTGTTTCTTCAGCACTGAATCTCAGGTTCAGTGGGGAGCTCAGGTGTGTTATGTAGCTAATGCATTACAGTAAGCAAATAATGAGGCTCAAGATCCACTGGAAATCAAATCTTCCACCATCGTGGATCTGGTTGGTTCTAACCAGTTTTTGTCATGTCGTGTGGCTATGTCATTCTTTTAGAGACTGTGCCCTGCCTGCTTCCCTCTTGTTTCAGTACTGTGCCTAGCAATAGCAAAATGCATATTCCTTTCAAGGATACGTAGTTCATTTATTAGAAGAGGAAATATGTTAGCCATAAAACAAGCTTCAACAGTTTTTTTTTAATTGAGTTATAATTAGTGTAACATTAATTTCAGGTATACAGCATAGTAGTTTAGTATTTTGTATACATTATGAAACAATCACTATAATAAGTCCAGTTATCATATGTCACTATATAAAACTATTACATGTTTTTGACTGTATTCCCTCTGTATGTAGTACACGCCCATGACTTATTTTATACATGGAAATTTGTGCTCTTAATCCCTTGCACATATTTGTCTTTATCTGCACCGACCCTTCCCCTTGGCAACCATTCATTTGCTGTTTATATCTGAGTCACTTTTTCGTTTTTTAGATTCTGCATATAAATAAAATCATAAGGTATTTGTTTTTCTAGTTATTTCATTTTTATAATACCTTCCTGGTCCATCCATGTTGCCACAATGATAAGATTTCTTTTTAATGACTGAATAATAATGCTTTTAAACTGTGGTGTTGGAGAAGACTCTTGAGAGTCCCTTGGACTGCAAGGAGATCCAACCAGTCCATCCTAAAGGAGAGCAGTCCTGGGTGTTCATTGGAAGGACTGATGTTGAAGCTGAAACTCCCAATACTTCAGCCACCTGATGTGAAGAACTAACTCTTTTGAAAAGACCCTGATGCTGGGAAAGATTGAAGGCAAGAGGAGAAGGGGATGACAGAGGATGAGATGATTGGATGGTATTACTGCCTCAATGGACATGAGTTTGAGTAAACTCCAGGAGTTGGTGATGGACAGGGAGGCCTGGCGTGCTGCAATCCATGGGGTCTCAAAGAGTCAGACACGACTGACTGACTGAACTGAACTGAACTGAATATTCATACACATCTACACACACACATCACATCTTCTTTATCCACTCGTTATTAGTAGGCACTTAGATTGTTTCTGTATCTTGGCTGTTACAAACAGTGCTGCAGTGAACATTGTTGTTCAGCTGCCAAGTTGTGTCTCCCGCTTCTCCTCCTGCCCTCACATCTTTCCTAGCAGCAGTCTTCTGATGAGTTGGCTGTTCACATCAGGTGGCCAAAGTATTGGAGCTTCAGCTTCAGCATCAGTCCTTCCAATGAGTATTCAGGGTTGATTTTCTTTAAGATTGACTGCTTTGATCTCCTTGCTGTCCAGTGGACTCTTTAAGAGTCTTCTTCAGCTCCACAGTTTGAAAGCATTGGTTCTTCAGTGCTCTGCCTTCTTTATGGTCCAGCTCTCACATCTGTACATGACTACTGGAAAGACCATAGTCTTGATTATATGCACCTTTGTCATCAAAGCGATGTCTTTGCTTTTTAATACACTGTTTAGGTTTGTCATAGTTTTTCTTCTAAGAAGCAGTCGTCTTTTAATTTCATGATTGTAGTCACCATTCACAGTGATTTTGGAGCCGAGGAAGAGAAAATCTGTCACTGGTTCCACCTTTTCCCCTTCTACTTGCCATGAAGTGTTGGGACCAGATGCCATGATCTTAGTTATTTTGAATGTTGAGTCTTAAACAAGCTTTTTCACCCTCATCAAGGGGATCAAGGGGTTCTTTAGTTCCTCTTCTCTTTATGCCTTTAAAGTCGTATCATTTGCATATCTGAGGTTGTTGATATTTCTCCCAGCAGTCTGTATTCCAGCTTGTAGCTCATCCAGCCCAGCATTTCGCATGATGTGCTCTGCATATAAGTGAAATAAAGGAGTGACAATAAACAACCTTGTCATACTCCTTTCCCAATTTTTAATCAGTCAGTTGTTTCATATAAGGTTCTAAATGTTGCTTCTTGAAATGAACAGAAGGATACATAAATCTTTTTGATTCAGTGTTTTTATTTACTTTGGATAAATACCCAGAAGTGGAACTGCTGGATCATACAGTAGTTCTGTTTTTAGTTTTTTGGGGGCCCTCTGTACTGTTTTCCATGATAATGGCACATATTTACATTCCCACCAACAGTGCACAGAGATTCTCTTTTCTCTACATCCTTATCAACATTTGTTATTTCTTATCATTTTGATAATAGCCATTCTGACAGGTGTGAGATGGTATCTCATTGTAGTTTGCATTTCTCTGATAGTGATGTTGAGCATCTTTTAATGTCACTGTGTATATCTTTGTAAAAATGCCTCTTCAGGTCTTCTGCCTATTTTTTTTAATCAAATTTTTTATATTGAGTTGTATGCTTTTTGTATACTTAGATATCAACCTCTTACTGGGTGTATCATTTGCGAATATCTTCTCTTGTTTGGTGGGCTGCCTTTTCTTTTTGTTGGTTTCCTTCACTGTGCAAAGTTTTTTAATTTGATGCAGTCCTATTGTTTATTTTTGCTTTTGCTTCTCTTACCTGAGGAGACATATCCAAAAAATATTACTAAGACTGATGTCAAAAGAGGTTACTATCTGTGTTTTCTTCTTGGAGTTTTATGTTTTCAGGCATTAACATTTTTTGTCTTTAATCCATTTTGAATTTGTTTTTGTATGTGGTGTGACAGAGTTGTCCAGTTTCATTTTTCTGCATGTAGCATCCAGTTTTCCCAGCATCATTTATTAAAGAGACTATCTTTTCTCCATTGTACATTCTTTCCTTGTTGTCATAAATTAATTGACCATGTGAGCATGGGTTTATTTCTGGGCCCTCTATTCTGTTTCACTGATCTTTATATCTATTTCTGTGCCAGTGTCAGACTGTTTTGGTTACTGTAGCTTTGTAATATATAGTCTGATGTCGGGGAGCCCAGTACCTCTGGCTTTATTGTTTCTGAAGATTGCTTTGGATATTTGGGTCTTTTGTGGTACCATACAAATTAGATGATTATTTGTTCTAGTTCTGTGAAAAGTATCTTTTATACTCCTCCCCTTTCATGTTTTATGTTTTTAATGTTATATTTTGCACCTTTTAATTTGCATATCCCTTACTAGTTGTAGTTTTAGTGTTTTCCACAAGTGGCTGCACTAATTGACATTCCCATCGACAATGCGTGAGAATTCTCTTTTCTCCACATTCTCACCCAACATTCATTGTCTTTCTGATGCTAGCCATTCTGACAGATGTGAAGTGGTATCTCTTTGTAGTTTCGATTTGTATTTCTCTGATAATTAGCAGTATTGAGCATATTTTCATATGCATGTTGGCCACCTGCATTTCCTTTTTGGAAGCATATCTATTCAGTTCTATTTTTCCTTGGGTTGTTTGATTTTTGTTTTGTTTTCATGTTGAATTGTATGAGCTGTTTATATGTGTTGGATGTTAACCCCTTATTGGTCTTAACATTTGCCAATATTTTCTCTCATTCAGTAGATTGTCTTTTTGTTGTTGGTTTCCTTTCTATGCAGAAGCTTTCAAGTTTAGTTAGGTCTCATTTGTTTGTTTTTATTTCATTTGTTTTAGGATATGGTTCACAAAAAGTGTTGCTATGATTTATGTCAAAAACTATTTGCTTATGTTTTCCTCTAGGAGTTTTGTGGTATCCAGTCTTATTTAATCCATTTCAAATTTAGTTTTGTATATGGTGTTAGAGAATGTTCTAACCTCATTTTTTAACATATAGCTGTCCAGTTTTCCCAGCACCACTTATTGAAGAGACTGTCTTCATTGTATATTCTTTGTTCCTTTGCCATTGATTCATGACCATAGGTGCATGCATGAGCTTACTTCTGGACTTTCTGTCCTCTTCCGTTGATTTCTGTGTCTGTTTTTGTGCCAGTACCATACTGTTTTGATTTCTGTAGCTTTGTAGTATAGTTTGAAGTCAGGGAGCGTGATTCCCTCTGCTGTTTTTCTTTCTCAGGATTGTTTGGCTGTCATTTGTATTTCTGTACAAAATTTGAAATTATTTGTTCTAGTTCTGTGAAAAATGCATTGGTATTTTGATAGAGATTGCTGTGAATATGTAGATTGCTTTGGGTAATATGGTCATTTTAAGA
The DNA here is from genome assembly GCF_019320065.1 of Cervus canadensis. Taxonomy (NCBI): domain Eukaryota; kingdom Metazoa; phylum Chordata; class Mammalia; order Artiodactyla; family Cervidae; genus Cervus; species Cervus canadensis. The sequence continues at coordinate 7,115,292 of NC_057400.1, read as the reverse complement.
ATAATAATAATTCCAATCTAAGAATGCGGTGTATCTTTCCATATGTTTGCATCATTTTCAGTGTCTCTCATCAGTGTCTTTCAGTTTTCCAAGTACATGTCTTTCATTTTCTTAGGTAGGTTTATTCCCAGGTATTTTATTCTCTTTACTGTGATAGTAAATGGGCTTGTTTTAATTTCTCTTTCTGTTAGTTTGTTGTTAGTGTTTAGAAGTGGAGCAGGTTTCTGAATATTAATTTTATATTTTGGTACCCTTTTTCATGATTTTCATTTCTGTGCTTACATTGCCCATCTTTTCTTGCTCTCTGCTTTATCCACTGGGGCTCTTAGCCTGTTGATTAAGTTGTTTTAAACTCTCAGAATGATAATTCCAGCACTCCTTTCACATCTGGTCCTGATACATACTGTGTCTTCATGTTGTGCTTTTGCCTTTTGGTATCCCTTGTAATTTTTTTCTTGATGGGCTGATCTGATATCCTGGTAAAAGATTGTTGTTCATTCACTAAGTTGTGTCTGATTCTTTGCGACCCCATGAACTGCAGCACTCCAGGCTCCCCTGTCTTTCACTATGTCCTGGAGTTTGCTTCAGCTCATGTCCCTTGAGTCAGTGATGCCATCTAACCATCTCATCCTCTGTCACCACCTTCTCCTCCTGCCCTCAGTTTTTCCCAGCATCAAAGGTCTTTTCCAGTGAGTTGGGTCTTCACATAGCATAGCCAAAGCGTTGGAGCTTCAGCGTCAGTCCTTCCGTGAATATTCAGGGTTGATTGGTAACCTTGGTAAAAGGAACTGCTGTAAATAGGCTCTTAGTAATGTAGTGATGAGGTGTGAATGGGGTGGGTGGGGCGGGGGGTGGTGGTCCTGTGATTAGCTGGGCCTCTACCTCTGGGTCTCTGGATTGTGAGGTTCACAAGTGTTTTCTCAGTTTTTTTCTCCCTCTTTGGGTGGGACAAGATTTCTAGAGTGGACTGAAATCGGGTATTTTCTTTCCCTGGATCATTTAAGGCTCTTGTTAACTTGTTTCCCCTAATTGCAGACCTTGTTAAGAACAGAGTGCTCTGGCCTATTTCAACATGGTTTCCCTTTCCCTGTCGGAAACCTGAGGGTATTTTCCTCTGATATTTACTGTTGTAATTTGTTTGAGCTTCTGAAGATAAATCTTAGAATTCTGTGAGGGCCTCCCTATGACTGGGTCCTCTTAGAGTTCTTCACTTGCATAGTTAACCATACTGAGCCTTCAACAATTCATGAAATACAGTTCAGGTTCTCCTACCCTGGCACTGCTTCCTCTGGCGGTTTCTGCTCCCAGTACTCTTCTCTGGCAATCTCTGATTCTCTGTACTCAGCTGTTCATCTCTCAGATCTCGGAGGTTGCAGCTTGCCCTGTGCTCTTCTCTTTCTTACGGATCCAAGAAGAATTTATGATTTTTAAGTCTGTTGAGCTTTTTACTTGTTGCTAGGATGTAGTGGTGATTTCTAAGCTCTTTACATGCAGAACAAGAAAACTACTTGTAGTTTTAAATAATAAATAAACTATATTTTTGGTATTCTTGAATTTTTAACTTGTAATATGTGTTTTTATGTTATTTTTTGGATACAAAATTGAAAAGTGGATAAGTTCACAGTAAATGTTCTGGTAAAATAGCTCAACTGAGCGTATAAATTCTAATTTTTTTTTATGACGAAACTTTCAATTTTTTAATGTGTATATGTATATATATTCTTTAGTGCATATGTACATATAGTTAAATAGATATTACTAAACATGCAATTAAAGGATTATTTTTTACTACTCTTTGGTTGATACTTTTATCTTTGTTCAATATTTTAAATACTTCAATTCATTCTCTTTTTATCCAGGTTGAAAATTGTGAAAATTTCTTTTAAGTGCAAACAATTTTTTATTCAGTTAAGAAAAGAATTGGTGAGTATTGTTCTTATTAATATAAATTGTTTATAAAGAAATAAATAGTTATTCATTACAGAACTTTTAGTGTAAATAAAAGTGTTATTAATACTATTAATAACTGCCAACTAAGTTAATTAATTTACAGTTTGTGACAAAGTATTTCTCCAGTGTTTCTGTGGTTCTGATCCAAGGTTATTCTAGATAGCTGTTCTGCTGTCTCTTGAACATAGAAACTAATTTCAGTTGTGATATTCATTGTCAGTCCCCGTATTCTATTCATAAGGTCAGTAACTGAGAATTTATATGTCCTTTTTCTTTGCATCTTTCTTGTTTTAAACTAAATCTGTAGCACTTCCTTTTATATGTAAGTTCATTTCATTGTAGGGAATCTGAGTGTTTAGTTTTGTTTATAGTTCATGAACGTGTAGTACATTTCCTGTCTTTGTTAGAATGGTAATGTCCTTTTTTTATATTATCAACAAATACAACATGTTGAGTTATCATAGAAAGTACAGAATTGTAAAGAGTGTCATCTTATAAATGGTTTTTATCTATTTCATCAAATTAAATTAGCCTTATCCTTTGACATTATTAGAAGTCTTGACAAATTAACGCATACTTTAGGGTGTTTATATGTTTGCAAAATGTATTTGAATCAAATGCATTTTATAGAAGATCGTGATCTACTGAATATAATTCATCATCATTTATATTCACAAAACATGAAATTTTTTGAAGAGAGTTTTTGAAGTAAATCAGGCGGAAATTAAGTATAGTGCTTGATAGGTATATAATATACAATGTTATTATGTAGACCATTACTACTACCTCAGAAGCTGGTATTATTGCTAATACAGCTGATGCACTAGCAGTTATTAACTCTCCCAAAAGGTGAATACTATTCTCATTTGTAGCATCATGAATTAGTTTGTCCTGTTTTGAACTTTTAAAATATGAAATCATACAGAATGTTTTTGTCTGCCTTCTTTCCCGTAGCATTGGGAAGTTCGTCTGTGTTGTTTCGCAGAGCAGTAGTTTGCTCCATTGCTATGTGGAGTTCTACTGAATGAATATACTATCAATTCGTTAGTTATGTTAATGGACAGTTTTGCTATTTCTGAATGTGGCTATTATGATTAATGCTGTTAATGAACATTATTGTACATGTTTCAATAAATGTTTAGAGGAATAAAATATATTAAATCATGTCTGGAAACTGGAGAACAGACATTTTACTTTTGATAATTATTTTGGTAGGAGGTGATATTGGGGCCAATTTTTCCATTTTGCTTCCTGTGGTACTGTTGTTATTTGTAATAATAATAATATAGTATCTGACATTTCTGGAGATCTTACTATGTGCCTGATAATGTGTATCAACTATTTTCATATCATTTAGCCTTCACAACTATTCTCTGAGGTAGTGTTAGTACATACAAAGCAACTCTTAAGCATAATTAAGAATTCTCTGGTGATCAATAAGTAATATTTTAACATATAATTTTCTAGCATCACCATTTAATATTTATACATGGACATTTTACTATATTTTAGTTACATAAAAAAATCTTCATAACCTTTTGATAGGCAAAGATTGCCTTAACAGGATGTAGAAGGTAAATGAACATTAAAGGAGAAGATCGATAATTTGGACTGTGTTAAAATTAAGAACTGTGGCAAATAGCATAGAATATGTGTATAATAAACACACATACCATGTCCTTGGTTGTATCTCCAAGTCAATCCAGAAATATATTAGTGATTTGAACAGACACTCCAGAGTTGAGAACAGAACTGAGAATATCTCTTCGTCCAGTAACATGAACCTTGTTAAACAGCAGAGAAATGCAAATTATAACCAGAATGCGATAATTCCTCACAGCCATCAGAATAGTGTAATGAAAAGATTGGTGAACCCAGTGATTTGGGAGTATGTAGAGCATTCATTGCTTGTAGGAGGAAGTGAATATTGAGCTAATGATCTTGGGAAACTGTTGGGTGATATCTACTAGAGGTGAGCACATGACATCTATGATCCAACAATAAAAATTCGCACCTACATGCATCAGACAAAATACAAGAATATACATAGGAACAATATTCTTACATTACCAAGCTAGAAAGAGTAAATGTCTGTCAACAGTAAGTGGATGACTTGGTCTCTTCATACAATAGAATACTGTGTAGAGTGAAAATGAGTCAATTACTACTTCACAATTAAATGGAGGAATATAGAAACATAATAATGAACAAAAGAAGTCAAGATAATACATGTATGGGTCCATGTATGTAAAATTGAAAACAAGTGTAACCAAACTGTGGTCATAAAGTCAGAGGGGTAGTCACCTTTATAGAGGTAATCTGGTAGAAAGGGAGGATGAAGGATGCTCACAAGTGCTGCTAATGACACATTTCTGAATCACGTTGGGAGGGTCAAAGGTTACAGACACTGTGAAAATCAGAGCTCTACTTTTATGACACATCTGCCTTGCTGTAGATAGTTTATTATTTCAGTGAAACGGTTTACTTAAATAGTTCAGTTCAGTCGCTAAGTCGTGTCCAACTCTTTGCGACCCCATGAATCGCAGCATGGCAGGCCTCCCTGTCCATCACCAGCTCCCGGAGTTTACTAAAACTCATGCCCATCGAGTCGGTGATGCCATCCAGCCATCTCATCCTCTGTCGCCCCCTTCTCCTCCTGCCCCCAATCCCTCCCAGCATCAGGATCTTTTCCAACGAGTCAACTCTTCGCATCAGGTAGCCAAAGTACTGGAGTTTCAGCTTCAGCATCAGTCCTTCCAATGAACACCCAGGACTTCTCTCCTCCAGGATGAACTGGTTGGATCTCCTTGCAGTCCAAGGGACTCTCAAGAGTCTTCTCCAATACTGTAGTTCAGAAGCATCAATTTTTTGGCACTCAGCTCTCTTCACAGTCCAACTCTCACATCCATACATGACCACTGGAAAAACCGTAGCCTTGACCAGATGGACCTTTGTTGGCAAAGTAATGTCTCTGCTTTTTAATATGCTATCTAGGTTTGTCATAACTTTCCTTCCAAGGTGTAAGCATCTTTTAATTTCATGGCTGCAGTCACCATCTGCAGTGATTTTGGAGCCCAAAAAAATAAAGTCTGTCACTGTTTCCACTGTTTCCCCATCTATTTGCCATGAAGTGATGGGACCAGATGCCATGATCTTAAGTTTTCTGAATGTTAAGCTTTAAGCCAACTTTTTTACTCTCCTCTTTCACTTTCATCAAGAGGCTTTTTATTTCCTCTTCCCTTTCTGCCGTAAGGGTGGTGTCATCTGCATATCTGAGGTTATTGATATTTCTCCCAGCAGTCTTGATTCCAGCTTGTGCTTTTTCCAGCCCAGCGTTTCTCATGATGTACTCTGCATATAAGTTAAATAAGCAGGGTGACAATATACAGCCTTGATGTACTCCTTTTCCTATTTAGAACCAGTCTGTTGTTCCATGTTCAGTTCTAACTATTGCTTCCTGACCTGCATACAGGTTTCTCAAGAGGCAGGTCAGATGGTGTGGTATTCCCATCTCTTCCAGAATTTTCCACAGTTTATTGTGATCCACACAGTCAAAGGCTTTGGCGTAGTCAATAAAGCAGAAATAGGTGTTTTTCTGGAACTCTCTTGCGTTTTTGATGATCCATTGGATGTTGGCAATTTGATCTTTGGTTCTTCTGCCTTTTCTAAAACCAGCTTGAACATTAATAGTAATTGGTGCCAAATTTTTTTAGAAGTTCAAGAAATGTTTCTATTCTGTTTCTACTTTTATTTATTTTTTTTTTTTTATTTTTTTTTTTTTTTGAAATTTTGAGATTTTTCATTTGAAGGTAAATCTTAATGCTATTAAATTCACAAATATGCTAATTTAAATACCCAATTCTATTATCTAAAACACACATTGCAAACATACAAATATCTATTCTCTCCACATGTCAGAGCCATTCATTTCATGGTTTGGAAATGGGGAGAATAGATTCCCCTTAAACTGCAAGTCAGCAGGTGTTTCTTTACAGTTAACTTTAGCAAAATTCATACAAAATAGTAATTAACAATGATCTTCTTTACTTGCTAACTCACAAGGAAACACCTTCAAAACTGCATTTTGTTAAAGTTTCTGTACTAAAATGTAGAAAAACTGAACTACACAAATATTGAAAAGTTAAAAATTCCTTAATTTTTTATTCCTGGTACCACTACCACAATTTACAGGGCAATATACCTGATGTAATGAAAAGAAAAAGAAAAAGACAAAGCTACAACAGATAAAAAGACCTCAGGAATGTACATCTAATTGACACTACATTGCATTAATCAATAGCTGCACTTTTTGCAAACTGTGGCTATGACAGTCCTGAACAAGAAGGGTTTCCTGTTTAAGCTGCAGTAACTTTTCTGACTATGGATCATCGTTCCTTCTGTGGCAGATTTTTACAGTTCCTCTAACGCATTTGGGACGACTGTCTCAAAGTAACCTGCAGCTTTCCTGACAACTCCTCGCTCTCTCTCCTGCTAAGAACTGTAGCCCTTTTCTTCTGAGTTTTTAGAACCTTCTGCTACCATATCCACCACTTCCACCACCAGATCCATAACCACCACCATAGGGACTGCCCGAGCTTCTTCCACCAAAACTACCCCCTTTCATGGGTCCATAATTTGATTGCTGTTGTCCACTATAATTTCCAAAATCATTATAGTTTCCACCACCACCATAGTTACCACCTCCAAAATTTCCTCCTTCATTGTAACCATCATATCCTCCACCACCGCCACCATATCCACCACCTTGGTTTCCATATCCTGGTCCACCACCACCGTAACCTCCTCTACTACTATAACCAGGACCACCGCCATAGTTGCCACCATCACCTCCAAATCCATTGTATCCACCATCACCTCCTCCATAACTCCCTCGGCTGCCACCACCTCCACCACCATAGCCTCCTCTTCCACCAAAGTTTCCACCACGGCCAAAGTTACCTCCACCACCTCCAAAGTTTCCGCCACGACCCATAAAGTTGCCAGATCCACCTCCACGACCTCTTTGTGATCCAGCAGATTGCATCTCTTGTTTAGAAAGGGCCTTTTTCACTTCACAATTATGCCCATTAATAGTGTGGTATTTCTGAACAACAATTTTATCAACTGTATCATGATCATCAAAAGTTACAAAAGCAAATCCTCTCTTTTTTCCACTCTGCCTGTCTTCCATAACTTCTATGGTTTCAATCTTGCCATACTTTTCAAAGTAGTCTCTCAAATTATATTCTTCTGTATCTTCTTTAATACCACCAACAAAAATTTTCTTCACTGTTAGATGGGCACCAGGCTTTACAGAATCCTCTCTAGAAACAGCTCTCTTTGGTTCCACTACACGCCCATCAACCTTGTGTGGTCGAGCACACATTGCTGCATCCACTTCTTCAACACAAGAGTAAGTCACAAAACCAAAGCCCCGGGAACGCTTTGTTTGGGGGTCTCTCATCACCACACAATCTGTAAGTGTGCCCCATTTCTCAAAATGTTCTCTTAAGCTATCATCTGTAGTTTCAAAGCTCAGACCACCGATAAACAGCTTTCTCAACTGCTCTGGTTCCTTGGGATCGTGACCCTCCTCCCCCCGGCGGCGGCGGCGGCGACGGCCGGAGTCGGGCTGGGGGCGACCGGGCGGCGGTTTTACCTCCATTTTGAGACCGGACTCGCCTCTTCCAACTCGAGTTCAATATGGGACCCTGTTTCTACTTTTAAAATGAGTTTCAGAATAGTGTTCACAAGTGCTGAATGTTTTTATTTATTTATTTACAATCTAGACAGATTTATAAATTTAAAAATATTGTTGAAAGGTATGTTGGTATATCTTAAAGTTTAATTTGTGGGCAAGGGTTATATTTTGAAATGATTATAGCTATTAAGTTTTGAAAATAGGTATATATCAAGTTTTAAATTTATTTGTGAAAGTGAAAGTCGCTCAGTCCTGTCCGACTCTTTGCAACCCCATGAACTATACAGTCCATGGAATTCTCCAAGCCAGAATACTGGAGTGGGTCGCCTTTCCCTTCTCCAGGGGATCTTCCCAACCCAGGGATCGAACCTAGGTCTCTCATATTGCAGGCAGATTCTTTACCAGCTGAGCCAGAAGGGAAGCCCTAAATTTATTTCTCACTGTGCTCTAAAGTAAAAGTTCCTATGAGTTGTAACATTGCCAAATGAGGTCCACATTTTGCCACCTTATTTATATTACTGCTTCTTTATTGGATAAGCAGAAAAGACACAAGAAGGATTAGTATTCGTAGGACTAGAATATTTATCTGTAAAAAATAAATGGAGCATTAGATTCTGACATTTTCATGATATTCTCTGCCTTTTGTCATTTATTACAGCATGAATCTAGAGAAACATTACTGGGATTTAACATGGTGAATTACAGAGCATGTAAAAACTTGTGGAAAGCATGTGTAGAACATCACACATTCTTCCGTTTGGACAGACCGCTTCCACCTCAAAAGAATTTTTTTGCACATTATTTTACATTAGGTTCAAAATTCCGGTACTGGTAAGTATTGCTTATGCTTTGATTCTTTACTGTTGATTTTTCCTCCCCTTAAATAAAGGTCTAGTTTATTGAACCAGATAATCTGTTACTCATAGATGCCATCTGAGTCAAAATCTCCGTGAAATGTGGCCTCCTTTATTTATATCAGCAAAAAGTTCTGTAGGTTCTCAGCGTATAAACAGACTTAAGAAACCTGTTCCATTGACAATTCCAGGTCATTATTTTCTAAAGAAAATCAACCATATTATTTACAACCTACTCATGTTATAATTTCATTGTATCTTTGTTAAATATTTACAAGAAAACCTTTTCATGAGGAAAATATTCAGGTGTGTCCCAGAAAAGATTTATATCATAAACCTCAAGCGTTTATAATCGCCCTATTTGTAATCAGCAAAAACAAAACACAGCATGTAGCATACATAGTACAGGATATACCATCAAAAATACATCCTCCTCCAGATAAGTAGTAAAAATAGCCCCAAAACTCATGATCAGCACTTAACCAGAATTAAGGAAATTGTAATCACAAAAAAGGCACAGAAGATTCTTAAGTGGCTTGATGTTATGATTGACTTCCCTGTCACCATCCTAAAAGCAGTATTGGGAAAAGTAAGGTATTGGTACTTGTAAATTTAAAGGTAATTAGTTTTAGATAGTGAGTATGACAACAGTTGTAACAGTCAAGGAAAAATCAAACAGTCTTGTCTATTGGTGCTAAATCTTAGCAGGGACAGACGAGATCCCCATGAGAGAGCAGTGCAGACCGTAACGGCGTTCCCTCAATAAACTGCATCCCTAACCTAAAGACCACCAGGCTTGTTCTGCAAGAGCTACACTTTGCAGAATTTTTTATTCCCTCTCTTCTTGAAAATACGATATACCCAGTAAATATACACACACCACTTCATTTAGGCAATAAAAAAATTAACAGACTATAGTAACCTGTTTTTAACCATAATTTAAACCAGACTCAGATGAAAAAAGAAAAATCAAGTAACTTACCCTCACTGTACCATAGAAAACAAAATTAAATCATGATGACTATAGACACAAAAGACAGTTAAGGAAACCACTTTGGGAGAAAATTATCCCTAAAACAGGATGAAATTTTTACCTGGATGTTGATTTTTAAAAACTAAGCTCAATGGACTTCCCTGGGGTCCAGTGGTTACGGCTCTGTGCTTCCACTGCAGGAGGCGCAGGTTCGATTCCTTGTCGAGGCACCAAGATGCCGCATGCCACGTGGGGCAACCAAACAAAACAAAACAAAAAAGAAGGAGGCAGATTTCTCATCATGGAAGTTAAAGTACTATACAGTAAATTAAATAGTTCTTTTTGAAAAATGAACTCAAGAACTATGTCATTTAAGAAGGAAATACTGGTTCACATGGGAGCAACACTTGCCGTTCAGGCTGTTCGTGCCCCGGGGGAATGGGGACCTCGTCCTGGCAGATTTTACACTTTTAGAACAACTTTATTAATACATAATTGACATACAATAAGCTACCATATTTAAAGTTTAAAATTTTTTGTTTGGAATATGTAATGTATATCCATCCATGAACCCACACCGCAATTAAGACGGTAAGTGTGTCCACCCTGGGGTTTTCCTCATGCTCTTCTGAAACGCCCTTTCTCCCGCCTGTCTGTCTCTATGTAGCCACTGGTGTGTTTTCTGTACCTAAATATCGGTTTGCATTTTCTAGGATTTTATGTAAATTGAGGCACACATTTTAAATATTCTCTGTTTATGTTATATACTCTTTTTCTCAGCATAATTATTCTGAAATTAATCCATTTTGTTGCCTGGATTGATAGTTCATTTCTTTTTAGTGTAGGGTAGTATTCCATGTGTAGGTATAACACAATTTGTTTATCCATTCACTTAATTGTGGATATCCGACAGACTGTTTCTCCATTTGGATTACTTTCGGGCTTGGACTGTTAGGAATAAAGCTGCTGTGGACATTAGCGTGGAAGGATGTGTATGGACATTTGCTTTAAGTTCCCTAGGAGTGGAATGACCAGATCATATAGTAGATGTATGTTTAACTTTCTAAGAAACTGTTGGTCGTTTTCCAAAGAACTTGTGTCATTTTACGCACCTGCTCGCTGTGTTTGAGAGTTCCAGTTCCACCACATTCAAACCACTGCCTCCTGGTATCCTTTCACGTGGCTAGTTTTCTGAAAAGCACATAAGTTTGATAAGTTCAATTTACCAGCTTTTTCTTTCATAGATCTTTCTTTTGTCATATTTAAGAAATCTTTGCCTAACCCACAGTCGGAGAGATTTATTCCTTTGTTTTCTTCTGAGTTTTATAGTTTTAACTCTTATATTTAGGTCTGTGATCCATTTGAAAGTAATTTTTGTATATGGTGTGAAGTATGGATTGAAGTTCATCTTTTTGTATGAGGATATCCAGTTGTTCCAGCATTTTTTTGTTAAAGAGGTTACTCTTTCTCCACAGCACTGCCTTTGCACCTTTGCTGAAAATCAGTATAGTCCATATTTGTGTGGACACATTTCCGGGCTTTTTTTAATAGTAAGTCTTAGTCCAGCTTTCCCAGCAGAGGGGGTGTTGGGGGCCATGGCACGTCTGGGTGGCCTCAGAGCCTGCTGCGCACGGAGCCCTGCACCCTCACCTCCGTCCTGGGTGCCAGGGGCCGGAGGTGCGCCCGGGGCCCACAAGACGGGTGTGCACAGAGGTCGTCTGTGCCTGGGGGCCGAGTGAGGCGAGGTTCTGGTGCCCCTCAGAGCATCGCAGGGTGGGGTGAGGGGCCCGCGCACTGCCGTGCTCTCCATCCCATTCCAATTCTGAATCATCAAGAACAGCATGAGGTAGCAGTCGTTCAGTGGGGAGTTTGTCTACTGTGAATTAGGGGCCTCCTGCTAGTCTCTGTTCTTGGCTAGTCCCAGAACATGGGGTTGCCTTGTGTGTGCCAGCAAGAAGTACAGTGATGGGCAGGAAGGAAGGACAGTGACTCTTCGCCTGTGAAGATGGGCAAGAATGGTCAGCCATCAGCGGCCCATCTGTGGGTCCAGCTCAGCCCTGGCGGCTGCGCGTGTGGCTCTTGTCCCTCCAGGACTCACTTCAGGACAGAACTGCTCTGCGATCCTGAGTTTCCCACCCAAGATGGGGGTCCCGCTGCGCAGTCCAGGGCCCGTCCTCAGCTCCTCAGGAGAGTGCACCAGCGTGGAGCCAGGTGGCCTTGCCGGACTCACACAGCACTGGACACGCACATCCAGTCTTCTCACAGGGGTGCCGCAGAGTCGGAGAAAGTCACAACCGTGGGTTTGTCCTCCAATGAAGAAGAATCTGCAGGCTTAAGAAAATAATTTTGTGTGGAATGATGCTATGTTGAAAATCAGTTCTGTGTGCCTTTCCCTGCTAGGTGTGGATCAGCAGGGCTGAGGCAGCAGATGTGTTTATAGATGTGTAACCAGAGACAGCCTGGAATCCAGAAACTCCAGGTCAGAGCAGCAGATGTAGTGAAGACAAGAGGATTCGGGGTGCCATGTGTGTTGGTGGCGGCAGGGATGCCCAAGACAGTGGTGTTCCGTCTCTGGTGGCCACAGCCCGTTTGGGGTCCTAATCCTGAAATCCTCCAGCCAGGTGGTCAGGGAGCTGCAGAATCTTCTGGGCCAGCTGCGCCTACAGTCCTAAGGTGTTCTTCACTGTGTTTGGATCATCTCCCCCGGACCCATGAGGAGAAGTCTAGATGAGGCTTAAGAATAGTGCTGAGAACTTGACTTTTATGGTTAAAACCATTAAACACAGTGTTTTCAGCACAGCGTGTTAAAGTGAATGGAAGGATTTAATGCCTTTTTCAAGGAGGGTGTCTCCATATTGGCAAAACCAGAGAATAAATGGGTCTTAAATAAATCGTCTTAAATCCAATAGTATTTGTCTTCCAACTTTGTTCTTTTTAAAAGTTGTTTGAATATTCTAGGTCCATTGCATTTCCATCTGAATTTTAGAATTAGCTGATCAATTTCTATAGAAAACACTTCTGGAATTCTAATTGGAATAGATCAGTTTCAGGAGAATTGACGTGGTATTGAGTTTTCTGACTCATGAAACATGGTATCTTTTTATTTAAATCTTATTCCTCTGTAGTTTTCAGTATACAGGTTTTTCACATCTTTGTCAAATGTATCGTTAATTATTTCATGTTGTTGATGCTATTAGAAATTGTCTTACTATGTTTTAATTTCAGATTGTTCATCACAGAAATGCAATTTTTTTTATGTTGCTCTTACTTTTTCTTTAAACTTTGCTTTACCTCGTGTCTTCCAGGAGCTTTTAAAAAACTCTTTTCCAGCGATTTTCTTCCTGGAGGATAGAGACAGTTCTATTCTTCCTTTCTATTTTGATCTTTTTTCAAATTATTTGTTTTATTTTTGGCTGTGCCGGATCTGTATTGCTGCATGCAGGCTTTCTCTGGTTGTGTTTGGGCCCCTCTTGTTGCAGAGTTCAGGCTCTAGGGCATGTAAGCTTCAGTAGTTGCGGCGCGTGGGCTCAGTGGTTGTGACTTGTGGGTTCTAGAATGTGGGCTTAGTAGTTTGGCGCACCGTCTTAGTTGTCCCACAGGATGTGGGATCTTTCTGGACCAGTGATTGAATAGGTGTCCCCTGCATTGGCAGGTGGATTCTTAACCACTGGACCACCAGGGCAGTGGTCATCTTCTTTATTCTTTTTTTTTGCTGGTTGCTCCAGTGTAGTGTTGAGTAGAAGTGGTGAGAGCAGGTGTCGTGCCTTGTTCTGATCTTAGTGGGGACCTCAGTCTTTCATTCTTAAGTGCGCTGTTGGTTTTGGGCTTTCACAGATGCTGTATATCAGGCATGTTAAGGAAGTTCCTCTATGTCTCATTTGTGGTAAGTTTTTATTAGGATTTTTGGATGTTAATTTTTGTCAAAAGCTTTTTCTGCACCTATAACATTGACAATATGGGTTTTCTTTTTATTTATTTGCTGAATTATATTGATTGATTTTTCAAGTGGTAAAGTAACCCTGCATTTCTGAAAGAAACCCCACTTATGATATGTTATCCTTTTTATATATCATTTTATTCAGTTTGCTTGCATTTAGTTTAGAATGTTTACATCTGTGTCCATAAAGGATATTTCTCCTCAGTTTTCTTGTAATATTGTTATCAGATTTGGTGTCTTTGAATGAGCTGGGAAGTATTGCTTCATTTTCAGTCTTCTCAAAGAGTCTCTGTAGTAATATTATTTCCCTTTAAATATTTGATGGAATTTTCCAGTTCTGTTCTTCTAATGCAGAAGTATGATTTACAGGAGGCTTTTGAACAGCACATTTATTCTTTAACACAAATGAAGCAGTTCAGGTTTTCTCTTTCTTCCTAGGTGAACTTTGACAGTTCATGTTTTTTCAAGGAATTTATTTTGTCTAAGTTCTTTAATATTTTGGCATGAAAGTTGCAGTATTCCTCTATTGTATTTTCAATATCTCTAGAATCTACTACTGTCTTTTCTCTCATTCTTGTTATCGATAATTTGTCATTATCCCTTACTAGTCTTGTTAGAAGTTTATCACTTTAGATTAAATATTTTTAAACACTGTAAATGCTAAATAAAACCTCGCTTCAAGTTTATATGTAGCTTATGGGCCACCCTTTGTCTACCAAGTCTTAAAGGAAAAAAGTAAGCAGAAAATATTACACTTAACCAGGTTCCCATTTAGAACAAGGGCCAGTAGATAGGCGTTATCACATATACAAAACCTCAGGGAATATAACATCTCTGACCTCATTTTGAAAAAAAAATTATTTTTAATGCTAAGTTTAAGCCATCCAAGAGAAATCAAAATGACTCAAGAATAATCTTGATGAGCTAATTAAGTATAAAGATTAAAATCTTTAAATATGAAACCAATCCTTAACAAGTATGAAAATTAAAACTATAGAATAGTATTAAAATATTATGAACTTCCTTGGTGGTACAGTGGATAAGAATCCACCTGCCAATGCAGAGGACACAGGTTCTATTTCTGGTCCAGGAAGATTCCACATGCTGCAAACAGGTAAAGTCCAAGCACCACAGCTACTGAACCCTTGCTCCAGAGCCCACGAGCCGCCGCTGCTGAGGCCCCGTGCTGTAAGTGCCTGTGCCTAGAGCCTGTGCTTCGCAGTGAGACGCCCCCACACTGAGCAGCCTGTGCTCCACAAAGAAGAGTAGCCCCTGCTCACCGCAGCTAGAGAAAGCCCGTGTGCAGCAACACAGACCCAGTGCAACCCCCCAAAAAATAAAAAAAATATATATGTTGTGAACTTTGACAGAGTACAAGCAGTAATATAACTAAGCAAGAGGAAGCAGGGACTAGTGAACAATGAGAATGCATATTAACAATTAAATGTTAATATGCTAAGTTTTTAAGGTTTTCCCTGGCCTTTTTATTCTCCTTTTCCTTTTTTTTTTTTTTTTTAAATAATGAATGGTAGCATTTTTCTTTCGTTTAATTCAAAGGAAATCCATTTGATATTTTTATTGTGACATATATAGCATAGTGACATTGTAATAGAATTATGGCCATATTTATAGCCTTTCCTATGTATGTACAGAGTTTCAGAATGATTTTTGCCTACTTATAATGGAGTTTATTTTTTAGGGGTATCAGTTCAGTTCAATTCAGTCGCTCAGTCATGTCTGACTCTTTGCGACCCCATGAACCGCAGCACACCAGGGCTCCCTGTCCATCACCAACTCTCGAAGTCCACCCAAACCCATGTCCAATGAGTCAGTGATGCCATCCAACCATCTTATCCTCTGTCATCCCCTTCTCCTCCTGCCCTCAATCTTTCCCAGCATCAGGGTCTTTTCCAATGAGTCAGCTCTTCGCATCAAGTGGCCAAAGTATTGGAGTTTCAGCTTCAACTTTTGACTTGCTTCAGCTTCTGACTTGCTCCAGTTTCTGGTCTCCACCCAGAAAAAAGCAGAACCCAACAGAAAGCCAGCTTGTAGAGGAGCCTCCAGCCTCCCACAGAGCTGAGCTGAGCAGAGAAGGACAGAATTGAGGCCTCTGGCGGCTCAGTTAACATGGAGTTAAATGAGTGTATAAGTAAACCATGTATGTCTATAGTTACAAAAGTTAGGTTTTATGTTTCTAGTCCTTAACTTTAAAGAGACATATCCAAAATATTTTAAATCACCGAAATGATTAATAGTATTGTAAATGATACAGGAATGGCAGCAGGACAAATGTTTGTCTGGACACTGTCCTATGCCTAATGGAAACACATTAGATAAATGCTTTTTTTCCTCCCTCATAACAAGCAGTGGTTAGGAATACTAGGGGGGGCTTCCCTCGTGGCTCAGTAGTAAAGAATTCGCCTGCAATGCAGGAGTCACAGGAGATGCAGGTTCGATCTCTGGGTCAGAAGATTCCCTGGAGGAGGGCATGGGCAACCCACTCCAGAATTCTTACCTGGAGAATGCCATGGACAGAGGAACCTGGCGGGCTACAGTTCATAGGGTTGCAAAAAGTCTGACACGACTGAGGTGACTTACTACGTAGCATGTACACAGGAATGCTAGAACTATTGTCATACTTAAAATGTTGAAATATTATGAAGACTGAGGGATGGAATGTGAAATATCGGAGGATTTAGTACTTCCTCTACCAACTTCCTTATACACATACCCTTATTATCTTCCTTATACACATACCCTTATTATCTTCCTTATACACATACCCTTATTATCTCTGTTCCAAAATATTCAGGGCAGTATAGTCCTTGTTCTGGTGTGGAAATACACAGCAGTGGTGAACCCAAATCTGTTACCTTGTTCACAGTTGCAAATATAGTTTATCCTTCTTAGAGGAAATATATTTCTCAAGAAACATCAACTTATCTAAATTTTAAAATCATGATAGTTTTTCTGACTTTTCCATTAAAACTTCAACAAACTTGCCATTCTGTTCACATTCATCTGTACTTTTCCGTAGAAGATGATCTTAAAATTGCTTGCTTAGCTTTGGAAATCTGTATTTGGTTGCTTTTGTATATATTAAATTTCTGTCTATGTAAGTGGTTTTTTATTTGGTATTCTAGACATTTATGTTTATTCACTCAGGTATGTTACGTGTCAGGTAACAGGTTCTCTGAGAACCAGGCTTTTAATTAATAAATTTTCTCTGAACTATTGGAGTACCACAGAGGAATCTCACTTCTCATACATAAATGGTGTGCTTGGAGACAGATCAGCTCCAAGACAGTACTCAGCTCCCAGCCACATTCTATCCTTTGTTCCTTCTCTTATAAAAACATCTGGAGTTGCCTGTATCTGGACATGAAGAGGTTTGAGGATATATCTGTGATCATTATCAGTAGATTAGGAAGAAAAGCTTCCCAGGGAAAGAGCAGTTAGTTCTTCAAGATCTCCGCATGTATCAGACCCTTGATTGTGCTCTGCTGTGCTGAGTCACTTCAGTTGTAGTCGTAGTGAAGACACTAGCCAGACCACAGACGTGGGGAGCGAGGGCAGGGCTTATATGAGCTGGGACAGAGCAGCCTATTTCTGAGTCTAGAGGGAGTGCCGTTCCAGGGCATGGCAGAGGGGGTTTTCTCTCACACAGAATTACTTCTTTCACACTAACTTCCAAACGAAAGAGTATCTGAAAACAGTGTCTTTGGCACAAGTCCTTGTTCATTAATGGAAGAACTGTAATTAAGTTTCATCCATCCAGATTGAAGTGGAATATAGTCCATTCTTTTTACCCTCTGCTCTGTTTTCTCCACTAGAAATACCATCTCCTGTAATTGTAATCTCATTATGTTGTGTGTTGTCATTTTATCTTGTAGTTCTCCTTAAGGTTTTCTTATTCTACATATTTATGTATTTCAGTGGGAGAACTGAAGTTCAGTCAGTTCAGTATGGCAAAGAAAAGGCAAATAAAGACAGAGTGTTTGCAAGGTAAGTGACGTCTAATTCATTGTCTTGAGTTGTTTTCAAAGCAAGATTAAAATTACTAGAAACTCTTTTCCCACATATGATCCCAGAGTTACCACATGATCCTGTCTTTAGTTAAACAACAAATTATGTTGAGGAAAAAATGCTACATTTTGTTGAAATTTTTTTTTCCTTTTGTTAACACTTTTGCAAAACATAATAACTCATTTTATGTATTATCCGGCCCATTTCCATCTTTCTTTAAATCATATTGTTAAGAAGTTGCTTTTTATTTGGGTACTATTTTGTTATCTTCATTTTTTTAAGATCTATAAATAATCAGTTTGGTTTTTAAAAGTGAGATGACATGATCAGATTTATGGTTTAGAAAATAGTTTTATGAGCAAGAACAGAAAATGAATTGGAAGTAAAGACTGGATACCCAGAGACCAATTAGGCAGTAATCCAAATGAAAATAGCCAAGGCCTGAACTAAAACATTGACAATGAAATGGTTAATTGGGAACAAATTTGAGGAATTTGCTTTGTGGGTAGAGCTAGCACAAATTCTTCACCAGTTGGTGGAGGTATGTGAGAGACAGGAGTATCTGGAAAAGACTACCAGATTAGAGTGATGCAAATTGGACAGGGGTTACAGGAGAAAACGGATAGTAATAGAAAAGTTAAACTGCACAGGTCTAGTTTGAGATGTCTGAGCAGTAATCTAACAGTATATATCCAGTAGATGACTACATAATTAGAGCTGATGAAGGAGAATGACCAGATTGGTGGCAGCAAATATTAAATTGAAGACCTACCATGCTGAACATTATTTCAGGCCCTGGAAATACAGTGAAGAACAAGATAGACATCTTGAGTCTAATGGAGTTTAGACTCTAATTGGTGCAACAGAGACCTACAGTAGGTAAATGACTGTGGCAGGGAAGGCCGTGAAGCTGGAGCCCCTAATGGGCCAGAGTGTGCAAGGCCATAGTCAAGGAAATGGTCAGAGTGGCAGGTGGCAGCTGGAGTCTCTGTGGCCCTGTGCTGGGAATGGTAAGGATTTAGGAGTGTAAGTAGGAGCCACGGGGAATGAGAGCATGGGAGGGATGTAAACTGACTTATATTTTTTAAAAATATGGTAGTGTTCTCATGCTTTGGAGTGATAAACTGAAATATTTCCAAATATCATATGGTTTCTAGGATTTGCTTCAGAATAATTGGCGGGAAAGGCAAAACAAGATTCTCATGATGATGATTGGTAAACCTGGGTCCTGAGTACACGGAGTTTATCAAACTCCTCTTTCTACTTTGTTTATGTTTGAAATGTTCAAAATAAAAATATAGGGGAGGGTGGAAGATCATCCTGGTTGCTGGAGTAGGAGCACTATGTGGGGTGTGAATGGAAAGAGGGTGATCAGGTAATCTCATAATGGCTAATAGCTATTTTGTACTTATCTGTGCCAGTCAGTTTTTGTATGTTAACTCACAGTTTCCAAACTCAATGAATTACTATAATAAATCTATTACAAATGAGAAAACCGAGTCAGTTTGAATAACATACCTGAGATTGTTCCGTAGATAGTGAGAGATGCCGACAAGATTCTAACCAGGTATTCTAGGTTCTAGCCACACTTTTAACCTCTTTGCAGTAGATTTTGCTGTTCTGCATCAGACAGGTGAATGTTTGATTCCTTCCCTGCCACAGATGCGAACGATGATCCTATTTATTGTCTGTCTCCTGCACTTGGATGTCAGCTCTAGGAGGATGGCAGTTCCTCCGTCTTATTCACCATAGTAGCCACAGCTCTTTAAAGAGTTCCTGTGCTGAGAGTCTGCTGCCAGTGGAGGCCTGAGAGTTTTAATAAATGAGAATTAGGCAATTTTGTTTTTTACTTTAATTTTCTTCTTAGTCTTTATCTGAAAGACCTCCCTGCTTTGTGTTTCTAGAGTAAAAAGTTTTTGTTTCTTTTTTCTTTCCTCTAAAAGTATAAATTGCTTTATTTTTTTTCTACTCATATAAATGATAGTTCAAATTTTTTTTCAAGTTCCAACAATGTCAAATAATGTAAAGAAAAAATTTGACCCCAAAACAATGTTTACTGTTCAAAATTTTACCATATATATGCTCACCAAGATGTTTCTATGTGTCTGTATCTGTTTCAAAAATTGTTTCATGCTTTTTCTTGCTTGTTTTTCTGTCAGCATATCATAGGAATTTTCTTCAATGTTGAAAAATCTGCAGTCATTTATGTCAGTAAATCTTAAACAGTTAAGTCCTTTTATCCTAATCTGTAGCTTTAACTCTGAGATTCTTCCCTTTGTTCTGCCACTTGTCTGCCTGCAGAGCCAAGAGTCATTACTTAATCTGAGGCTGTGCCAGCACTATTCCTGGAATGCTTGTAAAAATAAATAATATTACAAGTGCCTTTGAGTAAGGACATTTGAAACAACAAAAAAAATCATTAAAACATGATTTTTGTGTGTTCGAATAGTAAAATTTACTTTTTTTTTTCTTCTTTCCTGATTTACCTTCATCCTGATTTGTCTATGAATAATCTACCCAACTGGAAAATTGTTGGTGAAAAATGCCTTGATACAGAAAAGAGTTAGCAGGTCAGGGCTATAGCATTTTGCTGTGATAAGTTTAACTTGAATTAGAATGATATAGTTCATTTTGGCATTTGTTCAAAGAAGTTTTGAAATTGGTTTATTTTGGCTTTATTTTTAGATTTATTGATGGAAATATTGTCTATTTCTCTATTAAATATAAATCTTAGTGTCATGTTAGTGTTTTGGTTATTCAGAAAGGAGAAAGAAAGAACACTTAAGTTGTCTACCCTAATAGATATGCCTACTGAAATTATTCAAATTCCTCCTTTCTACAGTCGTAGATACCCTTGTTTCCAGTTAGAAAATACTAAGGACCTGTATAAAGGTAAAATGAACAGCAAAATGTTAATTTGAAATAATTTTCCTTGAAATTGCTCTTAAGAAAGAAATAATCTACTTCCTATCAATTTTGCTTTAACTTAGAATGTACGTGTTTGTTCTAGTTCTTAGTACTGTAACTTTTTTGCAACACTCCTTTCAGACTTGTTAAAATCAAAATAAATACTTTCCTGATTCTTCTCTGTTAAAACTGCACCATAACAAAATACTTATACTTTTTTATTCTTTTCCTAACAAGAAGCTTAACTATTTTGCTGCTTGATATTTATAAAAACACTGAACATGATTTCATAACTGGTTCTATTGTAATATGATATTCTAATATGAATACCAAATCATAGATGTATTATATGTTAATATTAATATCACATGCAGGTGACTTCCTTTATTTGTATGTGTTAATGCTTTAATATTTTGAGCATATCAGATTTTGAGAAATATGCAGATAGGTACACCTGCATCTTAGTTCTTTTTTTCCCAGAGTGGTTCCCAGTACGTTTTATTTTTTCAATTTTATTTAAATAAAAAAAATTTTATTTATATTGGAGTATAGTTGATTAACAATGTTGTGTTAGTTTCAGGTGGACTGCAAAGTGATTCAGTTACACATATACAAGTATTAATTCTTTTTCCATTTCAATTACAGAATGTTAAACAGAACTCCTTGTGCTATATAGTAAGCCTTTGTTGGTTATCTGTTTTAAATATAGCAGTGTGTACATGTCAGTCCCAAACTCCCAATCTATCCCTGCCCCTCAGCTTTCCCCATTGATAACCATGTTTGTTCTCTAAATCTGTGAGTCTGTTTTCTGTTTTGTAATGAGTTCATTTGTATCATTTTTAAAGATTCCACGTGATGAGGGATATTGTATGATACTTGCCTTTCTCTGTCTGTCTTACTTCACTTAGTAATATGATCACTGGTCAGATAGTTCTTCGTTTTATATATACATAATTAAAGTGTGAAACTGTTTTAATTGATTGTCTTATAAAACAAATACGTATTATTCAGTGACTAATAGAGCTAAAATTCCAATATGATGAGCCCCAAAGAAGTGTCATGTTTCTTTTGTTGTGCTGGAATTGTATGAATCCTCTTTGAAGTAATAAAGTCATCACTAGGATGGGGTTTTTATTAGTACTGTTTTAATGATCCTACTAGCTCTGAAAGACTAAGCTTTTCTGGGATTGTGGTAATCTGATGCATATCTATCAAAATACCTTGGAGGTTTTTAGCAATTATTTAATTATTCTGTTAGAGTATTAGAGAATTCTAGAATCCTTGCTCACTCCTTGGGACTTCAGTTGGCAGTATAAATAGAAAAGATTTCTCCTTAAACTTTTTATGTAAGTTTGCTTTTTCAGCAATAATAAATATTAATTTATTTTATTTTTCTGATACATCAGTTCTTTGAATTTCTTCCAGACATTTTCAATTGTCATATAATATCTAAGAAAAAAAACAAAAAAATCTTCCCATGCATCAGAAAAATAAGGTGCCATAGTCAGAAAATAAATTTACCACATTGCAAACACTGATGAAGTGTGGTATTTTTTTCTCTGAAATTTCCACACTCAACAGGAAACATAGACAGCAAGCTTGAGTGGGTGGGTCTCTGAGGTTAAAACTGTTAATAAAATAAAATACCTTGAGATTTAGTTTTGAATGCAAAGCATTTCCATCCATGTTTAGTTTATTAACAACAGTAAAGTGTTCTGATGCTTTATATTAGGTGAGTATAACTAGATTTTTTTTCCCTCCTTCAAATAACTCTTTCCCTCTTTTAGAAAATGAAAATAGGTGCTCTCTGATTGTGGTTAGTGAGCTCACTTAAACAGTTTACATTTAATAATCTAATATGTGAGTAATTATTTATTACATTAATAATTAGCATTACTAGAAAAGCTATAAATACTATTTATTGTAATAATCTTTATTTCCGTTTAAAAAAATCTAATACATGAGATTATATACTTTTTTGTGAATGATGAGGCAGACTAAATAGTATACTGAGTTATTTTCAAATCAGAAAGTCCTGTAATTTAAACTGATGATTAATGGGAAATGTTTATGTTTAAATTACTTCAGATTCACTTATGAAAAGTGAAATCTGAGTCAGTGATTTTTTTTTTTTTTTTTTTTTTGATTCTCTTTTAGAAAACTTTCAGTGTTCTTAAGGAGATGTCAGTCAACTATATTTCAATAAAAAATAAAAGGAAAAAAAAGCAATGTCATTGGCCAATGTAAAGATACTTTGGCTATGAGTACATTAAATGATAGAGCATTTGTGTGGTTTGCATTCCGAAGTAAAGTTATTTGTGATTTAGTAAAGTTAGTAAACTAAAACATTGCACTGAAAATTTACATACTCATAGGTCATTTCAGAAAGTAGGGAAGGACTTTAGGAGCATATATTTTACAAGTAAATTTAGGTATTTAGACGTAGAAGCCTAAGTGGTTTGCCTAAGGGAAGATCAAAGCTAGGATTGATGGTCCCCACTCATTATTTTAATGCTTTCTACTATGTATGTAAATTTTCTTGGGTACTCTTGGTCAGTATTACCATGCTTTTTAAATCCGGTCTGTGTGCTTCAGTGAATTTATTACTGAAATGTAAAACTCCCTGAGTTTAGAAGATGATATAGTATGTGTTTTTATGTAATTTACTTAATTCATTACATTAATCTTCATATGATTCTGTGTGTCAGAAAGCTCAGCATTTAAATAGATATCATGTATGTTTCATAAACTTTGGCCTCTTTTTGAATTTGTATAACAAATGACTTCAATTGTTAATTTACCTGAAATTCTAAGGGTTTTTGTTCTCTGCAAAGATCACTTAGTCTCTTTATCACTATAATAACTGACCATATAAAGTTAAGAAAACATATGCTGTGCCCCACCATGAGACAAAAGAGTTAACTTTCTAAATGTTTCCTAAAGAAGAAAAAAATCCACTGGCCTACTGTATTTAAAAGGGGAAAATTTAAATAAAATATACACAGCGTTTTTGTCCTGTCCTCATTGAGGCAGAGGATCAGGGTTTCAGTGTTTCAGTTCAAGGACACCCAGGAAATGATATGTTAGGAATTAAAACATCCCAAGATAAGAGTCACAGAAACTGTGGAAAAGACAGACAATGCCTATAATACTGATAGTATCTGGGAAAACTTGCTAACCAGCTGTTCCATTGTGTTTTTTTTTTTTTTACCGTCCTTACTTTGTTTCTTTTTTCTGCTCTTCGTTATTCTCTTTCCTTCTTTTTCTTAGCCTTCTTTCTTCATATAAAGTAGATTTACTATCTTAAGAAATTGTTTGGTAAATAGCCTCCAAATGCATTGATTTCTTACAAGTAAAAGCATTATGTTTACTCATTTAGACTATGATCTATTAAGATGATTTCTAAGGTTTGGTACATAGTTTGGGGTTTAAAAATAAACATTTTTACATACTATTTAAATTGTTACTCCAGATCCCCAAGTAAGCCCTTGGCACGGAAATTAATGGATTGGGAAGTAGTCAGCAGAAATTCACTATCTGATGACAGGTTAGAAACACAGAGCCTTCCATCACGATCTCCACCAGGAACGCCTAACCAGTAAGTACATCAGGGGGGACGTTTTGCTAGGTTCTAAATTTTTGGCTGTCTGTTTCCAGGGGCTGAACATCATAATATGTAAAATTTAAATCGTTCACTCAGGCATGATTTTCATTGCTCCAGGGCATTATTTTCTCTTATCTTGGAACTCCCTGTATAAGCAGAGCAGGAAATAAAAGTGCTCACTTAACTACAAAGCTGACTTTCATAGTCAGGTCACTGACCAATAAATCAAGGTCTCTTAGTAGACTTACATCTGGGAGTGTGGTTGTTGATGACATAATCCTTCTGCGTGTGTCTCCAGGGGACCACACGTTACTTGAGTGTGCCAGGTGCCGTGATTCTTACTCAGGCTCGTACCTGCTCCTGGGTGCGGCTGTCTGGTTCTAGGAAACGGGTCTCCAGCCTCAGTCCCCACGGGCGCAGCCATAGCTCTGCCGAGGAGCACAGATACTCAGCAGTTAACCGTGACTGTTTCATCCTAGCATTTCTCACAAAAGCTGGATGCTTGGGTGTAGGGAGTAATCATAATACATGTGTTCTGGCCAAAGATGTTATCTTAATTTTATAAAGTTAAAAGATGTGTTGTATTATATATATGTGATTGAGATAATGATAACAAAATGAGGGTCAGTTGACCATTGAGTGTCAGCTGAATGTTGACCATTCTTCTTAACCCCCAAAATATTTGAAGTATGGCATGGAATATAATATTTAAAGAAGTTCCTTTGGACATATTTTATGCACATTAATGTTCAGTAAATTTGCACTAAATCCTAAAACTTGTTTTGCTGATGAGTGTCAGTTGAAGTTTCTGCTGTGTTGGATGTAAAGTATGTTCATAAACAATTTGGTTCATAGCATGTTGTCTTCCTTACTACTAGAAACAAAATAAACTCAAAAGTTTCTTAGTATCTTGCTAAGTTATCTTTCTTATAATAGGCTGCATATAAATTCAAAGGCTAATCAACTTGCTTGAAGAAGATCCCGAACCTAGTCTCTTTTCCAGCCAGCCTTTCTTGTTTCCAGTACCCCTCTAAACAATTACAGAAAATTCTAGAAAACACAAGAAATTTAAACCAGACAATTGAATTAATTAATTGTCACTAACTCTGGTCAAACTTTCTGGTAATAAAACAATTTTAGGTATGATCTGAAAAAAAATTTTTTCCCCTAAATTTTAAAGTGACTGCATCTCTTATGAGGATGGAAATATTGTGTTCAGTATCTCTATTCTTAGAAATTATAGAAAGCCCCATTTATAAATGAAAGAATGTATTAAAGGATTAAAAAAGTTCAGACCAAATATCAAAAGATATTTCTGAATTATTCCTTTTATTTTGTAAATGTTGCTTAAGATGCAAATCTGTAGTGACTAAAGCCTAGAAACATTAAGGTTGGTAGAGATAATAGGTGATTGAAATAGATAAAATCCTCATGGCAGATTGCTAACTATAGCTCAGATCTTTGACTTCCTATTCTGTGTTCTTTCTGTTTACCCCATACTGTCTTTGTCAGAGACTCAGCTTAGTAAAATGTGGTTAGTCTTAAAAACACACACCCACCTTCTAATGGAATCATATAATGAAGAAACTTGAAAATACGGATGTAAAGCACGTTTTCACTCAGTTTCTCTTCCTCCTCTTGTAGTCGAAATTCTGCATTCACCCAAGAGGGAACCCGGCTGCGGCCATCTTCCGTGGGTCATCTGGTGGGCCATGTGGTCCACACTTCCCCAAGCGAGGCCTTCGGGAATCCTCACTCTCCATCTTCCACACAAGCTAACAGCATTGTTTTGGAATCATCACCGTAAGGCTTTTTTTATTTAGCTTCCGTCTTATAAATAATAATGCCCCAAATTGTTTCATTTGAAATAATCTGGGAAATTATGGTATTTGATACAAGATCTTATTTGTACAGTGTTTTAAAAATTCATATATTTGTAAATGTGCTTATATGTTCCTGAAGGTCTTGGTGGCCCCTCACTTCACAGAATCACTGTTATTATTTTTTTTGACTCCGTATATTCTTGAACTTTAGTTCATACTGTTACATATTTCTGTAGTTGAATGTATCAGTGTGGTCCGGCAGTAAGGTGATGAAAGGTAGAATTTTCTTAATATTTTTCAGGAAGAGAGCCATAAGGATAAATAGGCAGTATTGGGGGAAATTAAGTAGCAAGGGAAAAGACCACACTGACGATAAGTTGTAGAAAGCATGCATGTACCA
Source organism: Cervus canadensis (assembly GCF_019320065.1). Classification (NCBI taxonomy): domain Eukaryota; kingdom Metazoa; phylum Chordata; class Mammalia; order Artiodactyla; family Cervidae; genus Cervus; species Cervus canadensis. Next base: position 7,089,117 of record NC_057400.1, on the reverse strand, counting down.
TTTCTAAAATTCATTTCTATCTCATTACAAACTGCATAAATTAAACTTCATAACTCAGTATGTCAGTTTAATGCCACCGTGCTTACCTCATATTAATAGGCAGTTTCCTGGTTTATTGGTTCATATAATGCAGTTATTTCATATGGAAGTAAGAATACAGTATACAAATTAGGAAAAAGATACTTGATAAGATAATAGATAAGATTCATTAATTGTTGAGAAGGAAAAAGAGGTTTAAGATATAGTGAAAGTGATCAGGGTTGAAGAAAGGGTGGGTCTAAATGATGGAAAGATGGAGAGCAGGTGGAGTGTTGTGCTCCAGGAAAACCTGCCTGGTCCAGAGAAGCCACTGCTGTCCTCAGTGTGTGGCCAGCAGGGAAGGCAGCCAAGCTGTCAAGACCACTGGGTGGTTAGTCTGGCTAATGTGTATCTGCATAAAAGATTTTGACTGTGCTTGTACTTTATAAAGGATGGAGGAATAGAAAGATACACACTGCACACCATGGAGTATGCCCTATGTGCACTGTGGATGGACAAGAGTTAAGATTGGTGGAAATTTATGTTTTATCACTTCAAAAATTATAACTCTAACCTTTTTGTTTGATTTTAAATAATAAGCAATGTATTTTCTACTTCTGAAACTTTAAGAAGTGTACAATAATTAAGGATGTGATTGAAATGCCAACTGATTAAATTTTAGAATGACATGCTTTCAGCACATGAAAGCTGACCACATAGAGGAATGACAAAGCCCATCTCATTATAGACAGATCAGTGTCACTCCCGGGACCTGACCACATGATCTCAGTCTGGTTTTTGAAGGGCTGTTTTCGTGGAGTCACATACACATCTGCATACACATACCGTTGAATATTTCCTTTTGTGAATTGTATAGATTCACAAATCCCCCAAATCACTTACCCTCTTCAGAATACCTTTGGTGTCTTTTCCTGACCTGAAATGGAAAAGCAGGTTTGGCATAGGCTAGAACCATGCAGAATGTTTGCTTCCCCTGCCCAGTCCACAAGAATTTCAGATGCTTGGGGCTTTCTCTTTGGACGTGTATTTTATGAAGCCTATGTGTTTGTATTCAGTTTTGAATCTGTCACACTGCATCTGAAATTCAGCCAATTTAATCAGAGAGTTCTGAAAAGACAAGCATAATGGTAAACTAATAATGGTAACTAACATTAGTAGCTTACAGTCAGCCTTCTTCATAAATTATCTCGCTATTCTACTCAAGAGAACTCAATAAAATAGAAAAGATATATAACCCTACTTTATAGAAGAGAAAAAACCACACTTACAGCATTTGTTCCAAATTATAGAACTAAAACTCAGATTTTCTTACCTGAGCCAGTCTGTAGATCTTTGTATCCTAGACAAGTCTTTGTTGATTTTTTTTTTCCATTTAGAAGAAATATTTTCCAACTTGGACTCCATAGATTTTAGTTTTACCTTGGTCAAATGTGAAAAGAGTTCCAGCAATATGTTGGATTAAGCACAGAGCATCTCAGTGTAGTGCATGGAAATAGATGTTGAGCTAGCTCACCAGTTCCCTAGTTTTTGAATGAGTCCATGGGAGTTAAGGTGAGTCCTGACTCGGGTCACTGGGTGAGCTTGCCCGCTTCACAGGAGGAAATGCTATTAACTCGCAGGTGTGTTTATTGTGGAAACAAATAGGAGGCTGTTTTATTGCTTAGAATAAAGTTACCATTTATAGGCAGGGGTGATTGAAACTACATCCTACCATTTCCTTCCTTTTCTTTAAATGTTCCACAGAAAATCAGACTATTTTTAGTTTGTAATTTTTCTAAGATAATCATTAGCCCTAAATTACTTTTAAAGTACCGAACAGATTTTTAAAAAATAAATTCACACCACAATTACGATATGTACTGGTGAAGTTCGATTATTTCTAAAAAATAATTGGCAGAGCATGTGAAAGGGAGATGGATAAATTTTATTTTTCTTATGATACTGATTGCTAAAGGCTGCAATAGAGAACTGTTTTGACTGCAGAGTAAGCAAATCAAATCACTGCGGTTGTTGAAGCATTCATGGGGAAATTTAAAACTGACTGGACTGAAATAAATCAGGAAAGTTTTTACCCACTTGGCTTGATTGACAATTTTAATAACTCTTTTGCTGTTGTATTACAATATGCCTGTAACAGCAAAGTGCACTTAAGTATAACATTTTCATTTTTTGCTCTTCACATAACATTTTCCAAAATGTCAGATTTAAGATAAGCAAATTATTGAAAGTTGGGCATTGGAACACTTGAAGAATCACATTCCTGGTTCTCCTTTTTTCTTAATATCCAAAAGTTAAGACAGGTGGTATTTGTCCATAAATTTGTCCATAAATTCGTCCATAAATTTTTTTATGTGGGTAAAATTTGAACAGTATGTGTTTTTCAAGTCCTTGTTCCCATCCAGCTCCCACTGTGGATCATTTTAGGCAAGTTATTGGTTTCGGATATATCAAAAACCTTTGCATTAGGAATATGTTATCAATTAAAGTAAATATGGATGTTGTTAAAGCCCTGATATTCTGTTCATTTTAAATATTAACAGTTTCTGGTAGAATTTAAGATACTACTGTTTATAAGCAAAATGGAATGAAAGAAAATAGTCATGTTCAGCATTTGCTCTGATAAGGTCTGTTGAAGCCTCAGATACTGGTAGATAGGAGGGTTGCTTAGTTTTTGTCTGTCTTAAAAACTGGCTTCTGAGCAGCATTTCATTTGAAGCAGAGTCCATGGCTACAGGTTTGCATGCGTGCTGAGTTGCTTCAGTCGTGTCCAACTTTGTGGCTCTGTGGACTGTAGACTGTCAGGCTCTTGTGTCCATGGTATTCTCCAGACAAGAATATTGGAGTGGGTTGCCATGGCCTTCTCTAGGGGATCTTCCCAACCCAGGGATCGATCCCCAGTCTCTGGCAGGCGGATTCTTTACCGCTAGCGCCACCTAGGCAGCCCATAAAGTATGTGTACCATGTGTGCATGCTACAGGTTAAGAAACCCCTGATTTAAAATAACTTTCCTCCTGCTTTTTGCAGTTGTTTTCTTTGAGGTGCAACTATAACTTAGTGTTAAGAGCACAAGCTCTGGATTCAGACTGGGTTTAAAACTTGGTTTCACCACTTCTAATTATGTGACCTTGGGTGAGTTGTTTTATCTCTGTAAGCCTTAATTTCCTTGTTTGTAAAAGCAGGATGATCATATCTACCTCATAGGACTGCTGTGAACATTTAATGAGATGGTCATGAGTAGTTCAGCAGAGGAAAATGTACTTTGTATATGTTAACTGTAATAAATACAAATACATCTTTCATTTAATTGGGGGAGGTGGTGTGTACCGGCAACTTTTAAGTATATTATCAACCCTTTATCTGTCTGCATGTCTGAAGTATGGATATCTGGTTGAACACAATGAGGAATTCCCCAAATTCTCAAATTCATCATTCAGTTTCTGATCACCAGAGACTGCAGATTTCATAATCCTCAAATGTTAGATCTAGTTCCCTGAGCTGTTCTCTTCTAGACTGCCCCATTCCAATCTTGTCTAATGAGTCCCTGTTTCTTTGTCCTACCTCTTCAGTTCCTTTTGACTAGACCTCAAAGCTTTGCTTTCTCTCTGCTTCTCTGAACTGCTGGCACTGATCACTTTGCCTGAAGTCTCAGTGTAACCCAGCTCCCATGCCAGTCTTGATCCAGTCTAGCCTGCAAATACTCGACTGCTCTAGGACAAGGAAATAAAAGAACCAGAGAGGGTTCGATGTAAGAGTATTGAGCTGTGGGGCCTCAGAGGATTCGCCATGTGAGATGCTATGCCTGTGAGAGCAGGACTAAGTGCAGGTCCTAGGGCTGTTCCACCGAAGTGTGGTTACCTGCCATCCAGCTCTGGAAAAAGTCTCAGGACTTGCATTTGGAAGCGAAGGTTGGAGACTTGGAGTTTGGTTGAAACCAGAAATCTCAGGTCTGGGACCTTGGTTCTGGAGTAGATGCCTACTGATAAAATAATACGACATTTTCAAGTGTATTCTTCTGTTAACCATATCCTGTGGAGAAGGAAATGGCAGCCCACTCCAGTATTCTTGCCTGGAGAATCCCAAGGAGAGAGCCTGGCAGGCTACATTTCATGGGGTCACGAGAGTCGGGCACGACTTAGCGACTAAACCACCACCACCACCAATCATATCCTGGGGAGTTTCTGTACACTTTAATTGTCTTGAGCATAAATTAGTAATCAGTCTGAAATGATGTTTACTTTGAAATACTCTAAATGTTACTACAAATTAGCCAAAATATCAAGAAGCCTGCATTTTGAACCAGAATTTTATCTATCTCACAGAAGTATGGCAGGGGTAAATGCCTAATGAAGACAGGTGACACTAGTGATTGTAATTGAATGAGACAAGAGCTCCTGGTGTGTATCTTAGGAAATAAGAGTTTTAATAAAATCTAAGAGCCATCATTTCTGTTAAGTTTGTATTAGTGTCTACCAAGAGTATGGTTTTTGTTTTCTACTCTTAAATTAAAATAAACTTTATACTTACCTGTATGAAAGGTGTATTGGTACAGTTAAACTTTTGGGAGCTTTTTTTTTTTTTAAATTTACAGTTTTCAGGGTTTATCCTGTTCATTTTTCTTTTTTATGAGTAATTACAATAATCTCTTCAGGATTATATTTTCTATACTATCTGTATGACCAACTTTTTTCTCAGCTCCCATACTTAAAGCCAAATGATTACCTCTACTTGTAAGACCCCAGCCACAGCCCTGATCCCTCTTCTTATTTTGGTTCCTATTTCCCAAGTCCTGTCTAAACTACCTGATAGTAGATGCTGGTCTTCCTTTAAGTTATAGGTCCCTTCTTTCAGATGCTAGCTATTCCTTGAAGGACTTCATTCCACTACACTGCCTGGTTGTCCTTCCAGAGTGTGTGATGGTTCTTCATTCCGTTTTCCTTGGCAGTTTTTGTTTGTTTTTGTTCTGGCCTAGAAATAGAAGCTTTTTAAAGAACTGGCCTATTTCATGATATTATTTCAAGTGTATTATAATTTTAAATTACAATACATGGTTTACCTATGAAAGTCATCTTCTGGTGGAGGCCGACTTCCTGTTGCTAGAGGGAGGGTGGGAAGGGGGGCGGCTGGCTCGTCCATGTACAGTTGTGTGGGGCGGCCTGGGGCGGCCCCCGAGCAGCTGACCCTCTGCCTGCAGGGACCAGAGTTGCGAGGCGGCTGCCATGGTGGGGTCAGGGAGCCAGCTCAAGAAAATGGTGTCCAAGTACAAATACAGAGACCTAACTGTACATGAAACTGTTAATGTTATTACTTGATACAAAGATCTCAAATCTGTATTGGATTCATATGTTTTTAATGATGGCATTTCTAGGGAACTAATAAACCTTAGTGGAACAATCCTGTGCCTTACAGAGGTAATACATACAAATATTTCAGTCTGCCTGTGGCTGCTGGACACATATCCGTAATAATCCCCCTATCTGTTTCATTAAGCCTACTAGCTTAGTGACTATTAAAACAGGAAAGCATGTGGATGCTAATGGGAAGATATATCTTCCTTATCTACCTGAATGGAAGCACCCACAGTCAGGCTTGTTGGGGCTTGTTTAAGTCATGATTGTGGTGTTTAGAGATGAACCTCCAGTCTTCTCTCGTCCTACTGTTTCAGCATCCTATCCACCATTCCAGGCAACAGGGCCACCAAATGCTTCCTACATGCCAGGCCTGCCAAGTGGGATTTCTGCATACCCATCCGGGTACCGTCCCAATCCCAGTGGTTACCCAGGCTGTCCTTAGCCACCTGGTGGTCAGTATCCTGACACAACAAGTTCCCAGTACCCTCCCCAGCCTCCTGTGACCACTCTTGGTCCCAGTAGGTATGGCACAATCAGCGAGGACACTGTCGGAGCCTCTCTCAGCTCAGCGGTCAGTGACAGGCTGAGATGGCGGATGAAGGAGGAGATGGATCGTGCCCAGGCAGAACTCAGCGCCTTGAAACGAGCAGAGGAACACCTGAGAAAGGGCACCAGGAACTCGGGGAGCTGGCTACCCATCTAGATTAAGAGGTAGCTGAGGTCACTGAAAACATGGAACTTTTGAGAAAGAAGAACTCAGTTCTGCTCTGGAGAAAATGGAAAATCAATCTGAAAACAATGCGAAACTTCTCTTCACCTTGCCCACATGGTTATAGTTAGTCCTAAAGAAGAGATGAGACCTGTTGATTAATCCATGTGAAGTCCAGTGACTTCTGGTTTTCGTGAAGTCCTGCAATATTTTGATCAACTGCTTTTTAGAAATTTCATTTCTGAGGCTCTGCCAAGGGTTGCCTATAGTTACCTGTCCTAATCCCCTATAGCAGGCCATGGTGGAAGCACACATCTCTATTGTAATCTGTGAGGACATTTTCTTGGACCACCAGCTCTTGAATGTATTGGATTTTAGAGGCTTGAGTTCTTGGCAGTTGAAATTAGCATAATAAAAACTAGTATGTCTGGGACCTGGAATCTCTAGCCATCAAGGTAGACCTCAGAGAAGCTTTTAGTGAAATGGGGAGATATGCTCTCTGATGCAGTCTTTATAGACTTACCAGAATTTAGAGCATTTTGAGCCCTGAAGACTTCCATGTAGACCGCTGAGTGGTCGTTATTGTTAATCTGCGTATTTAGTTAGTATAATTTATACTAGATTAGAAGAGCTATTATTTTCTCTTAGGTGAAGTTAGACCATTCACTGTTAATCCTGGCTGACTACCTTGGCACTAAGCATGTTTTAGTATCACTACCATATCTACCAGGTGTCTAGTAGTAAGTCTCTCAATAAGTTCACAGCTTCTCTACCAAGAGCACCATGTCTCCAAGAGCCACTCTGGCAGGGACCTCTGTGTCAGTTATCTTGGGCCAAATTATGCCATGGAGGCAGATTCTCCCCACTCACAGTAACGTACAACAGGGTTCTTTCTCCCTTACCTTCCGTATACGTCACGGACCCCCTGTGGCTCTGCTCCATGTCACGGTCACTTAAGGCTCAGACTGGCAGCAGCCCCTGTTGGGACAGGGCTGGTCTCCTGCCTCAGGGAAGAGCGAAGCATCAACAGCAAGCTTCCCTTCCGCAATGACTACTCGCATTTCACTGGCCAGAGCTCATCGTGTAGCCATCCTGCTGCCAGCCAGGAAGGAGCGGAGGGTGCAGTTCTGCTGCTTGCAGGCCTTGTAGGTGTGCCTTGAGCATCTGCTTGTAGCCTGTCCTGATTGCCACAGCAGCAGCCGTGAGGTTGACACCTGTCCTTAAGGCAGTGGGACGGAAATTCTTTCATTTTCCCAAAGGATCTCCTGCTACCTCTGAGATAAATAAAAACCCCACCGATGGTCAATTTTCCCCTTCCGGGTCCTTTCAAGTCCAGGACTTCTATGGACGCAGGCTTTCTGGGGTCCAAGTTGAACCACTGGTTCCCCCTTCTGGCCTTTGTGAAAAACTCACCTTTTACTGCATACACTGTGCTCCTTCCTAAAAGCTGCATTTTTAACCTTGAGGTTTCCCCTGTCAGACTCAGCTCATCTGCGCCTGCTGCTTCTGCCTCAGGTGTCTGCTTTCTAATGTTAATTGGGTTTTTGCATCCTCACCTAAAATCAGGTTTTCCAACACTGTCTTCTCCAGTTTTGTATCCTCAGTGAACTCAGCACTCTTATCCATTGTGTTCATCACTTCCATAAATTGCATTTTATTTTCAAATAAAATGGGCAATCCCTTGATTCCTGAGGTGGCACCGAGTGTCTGTGTTACAGCTTGGTATCTGTGAACAGCTTGGCTCTCAGTTCTCATCTCTCTGCCTGCCCATAGAACTCCACTGAAGACCTTAGAAAGGGGTTTTTGGAAATGTATGTACATTGTTACGGTAGATCAATAAATCTCTTCATAGGGATATCCTTAAAGGATATTTTATTATTTATTATATAAACAATCTGTAGAATTGTTTACAGATTTGATAAATTAAGAAATTAGATTTATTACTCTAAACTTCAAAGTTAAGAAAGCTTTCATTAAACAGTGGCACTTGCAAATAAATATGGTATTTAAAGCTTGTCTCCTACTAGACATAGTAAATATCTGAGTTGCTTGACCCTAGCTTTTAAAATAACAGATCTATAAGACAGCTTCCAAAATACTTAATTTTTTCCCCTTCTTTTCCTAACTAGATCGCAAGAGACTCCTGGAGATGGGCAGCCTCCAGCTTTACCACCCAAACAATCAAAGAAAAACAGTTGGAGCCAGATTCATTATTCACATTCTCAACAAGATCTGGAAAACCATGTTAATGAAACATTTGATGTTCCATCATCTCCTGAAAAATCTACTGTAAGTAACTTCTTCAGATATTCTCACGTTTCTTTGAAAATGTTTAATTGTAAATGAAGTTTCCTTTGTACCCTAGCCTGTTTATCTGTAAATTCTGTTACAGTACTTTCTCTTATTCATCATATGTTTACTCATAAATTGTGCCACCATATAACCCAATTGTGGAAGTTTCTTTTATCATCATTTATAAAACGTTCATTGCTCTAGAAGTTAATTTTTGACAGATTTGTTGATTTCAGTCTTGCAAAACACATTTCCAGAACAAATGCTAATAGCCTATTAAATACCATTAATTTTATTATATAATTAGGCGCAGCAACTTTGTCGTTTTAATCAACCTTTTGAAATTGAATACAGGTCTTTGGAATATATAATTGCTGTGTTCTTCAAAATATATCCATGAGATATTTTGGTACTTTGTACCAAACAAAAATGGTAAATTTTTAGAATCCCCTGATTTGTGAATTTTCATTGCTTTTTCAAGTAGATGAATCAAAGGTCAGATTGTTAATAAATTTTAAGGATACATTGTGTTTATGAAGAAGTATAGGACAGACAGAAATATGGGTGTATTTCAGGAAACTTAAAGGGATACCAAGGAATAAAATGAGATACAAGGAGGGGAGGCCCCACAGCAGGTGTGGGCCATGCCAAACGCCCTGCTGGCCATTGCTCACTTACCCTCTTGTTCTTCACCCACAGTCCTCCCACACTGTCTAAAAGTGAAAAGCCAGAGGCAGCCATTTAAAGTTCTCCCGCACTTACTGCACCACGACATCATAGAGATCAAAATCCTTATTCAAAATGAATGACAACTTCAGTGCTACCTGTGTGGTGATTCCTATGTATCATTCATTGGTTCATAGTTAACCGAGGTCTTTCTTTACCTACTTAGGTAGGTAGTGGGCATACAAAGATAAATCAGACATCGTCCCTGCTGTTAAATAATCTACAGTCTAGTTTGTTTTTTCTCTCAAGCAAAAATTACTTATTGAGTACCTGCTCTGTGCCATGCATTGTTGTGGGCTCTGGGAATATAGTAGAATAAAATTTTAAAAACTCTGCCTGCAAGGAACTTATATTCTAAGGATAAGGATGAGTTAAGCTATAAACAAAGGAAATAAATTTATAGCCTATTAGATAAATGCTAGAGAGACCAGGCAGAAAAGGGCTAGGAAATTTCCAGAGTGGAGTGTTACAGTTTTACGTGGTGTGAGCCAGGGGTGAGTTTGGTGATAAACTACATGGATACTTGATAGGAGAGCAGATAAACCCAGAGAACAGCAGGCGCAAAGACAGGGGGTGGCTGACACTGTCAGAGGACACCGAGGGGCAAACTAGAAGGAACAGGGATGGGTGAGATCCCAAACGCCTGGTCTTGTGAAGGTTTTGTCCAGTCTCTAAGTGAGATCGGAAGCAAATGGACATACCTGTGGAGAGAAGCAATATGCTGTCACAGGTTTGAATGGTTTCACTCTGGCTTTTATGTTGAGAATAAATCAAAAGCAGGGTGGCAGTAGAGAAACTGGCCGTGAGGTGTCATCCCAAGAAGCAGTGGTGATTGGACCAACATGGCTGTGGAAGAAATAAGACCATGGCTGTGTTCCGGGTGGAGTTTTAGAGTAGAGCTGACACAGTCTGCTGATGGACTGGTTATAGAGTACTAGGGAGAGAGAATCAAGGATAATAGCAACTTTGGGCCTATGCAACTAGGAGAATGAAGTCCATTTGCTGGGACATGAAAGGCTCCAGGTAGAACAGGTGTGGGGGGAATATCAGGAGCTCGATAGGGGCACAATGATATGTCTACTAGGAACCCATTTAGAGAGATGATTCTGGAGTTGAAGGGAGGGATTGAGGCTGAAGTTATAATGTTGAGAGTTGATGGCATGTAGACAATATTTAAAACCATGAGATAGGAAGTGTAGAGTGTGCAGATTACCTTAATAAGAGATTCTGAAATATTAATCCTCCAAGCTATAAAGATGAGGGAGATGAAAGCAAAGGAAACTGAGAAGATGCAGACAAAATGGTAGGAAAGAAAACTAGCCAGCTAGCTGATGAGAAGACGGTCACAGAGAGAGTAATCACCTGTGTCAAAAATGCTACTGGTAAGTTGAGGAGGATGAGTTCTGTAATTAGAAGTGATTTTAGGAAATTCACGAATGTATCAGTTCAGTTCAGTCGCTCAGTCGTGTCCAACTCTTTGCGACCCCATGAATCGCAACACGCCAGGCCTCCCTGTCCATCACCAACTCCCGGAGTTTACTCAAACTCATGTTATATCGAGTCGGTGATGCCATCCAACCATCTCATCCTCTGTCGTCCCCTTCTCCTCCTGCCCCCAATCCCTCCCAGCATCATTGGAAAAGTTGACTTTTCCAATAAGTCAACTCTTCACATGAGGTGGCCAAAGTATTGGAGTTTCAACTTCAGCATCAATCCTTCCAGTGAACAGCCAGGACTGATCTCCTTTAGGATGGACTGGTTGGTATAGATACAACTAATTCAGCTGTGGATTTAAGGGAAGATTTCCCAGAAATAATCATCTCAGACCTGTGTCTTGAAGGATAAGAAAGAATTAGCCAGATACTTACCTTAAAGAGTAGGCATACAACATTAAGTGAACGAAGCCTGTTACAAATGACCATATATTGTGTAATTCTACATACATGAAACGTTCAGAATAGTCAACTATGTATATATAGGGGGAGAGAAAAATAGATGAGGGGTTGAATAAGATTTGGGGGATGGGGGCAAGCAGAGGGGGAGTGACTGATGATGGACACAGGGTTTCTTTGGGGGATGAGGAAAAGGTTCTAAAGTTAAATAGTAGTGGTATTGGTACAATTCTGTCACTGTAGTAGAAATTACTGAATTATACTCTTTGAATGGGTGAAGTGTAGTATGTGAATTGTATCTCAGTGAAGCTGTTTTTTAAAAATCAGAGGGAATCATGAATTCATGTAAAACTTATGAATACTTGCTCTGTGCAAAGCTTTGAGCCAGGTTCTAGGGACACTGTGGTTTATTAATTAGATAATTAATAAAGGCCCTGTTACTCTTGGTGCTTATGGTCTAGTATACAGTGGTAAGGCAAGAGAGAAATTTGAATTATGATTCTTTATACACTTCAGATAATATGAATATACACAAAGCATGCTTCCTGTATGTCTGAAAGTCAGTAGCCTGTAAATGACGAGAATGATGAGTCATCTGTTTTTGTCTTTTTAAGCCTAATGGTGGTGTTCCACATGATAATCTCGTTCTAATCAGAATGAAACCTGATGAAAATGGGAGGTTTGGATTCAACGTAAAGGTAACTTAGAATTTGTATTGCACTCATCTTGTAAATAAGGTGTTTCTATATCTGTAATGCTGACTAATGCTTGATTTGCTCTGTTGTGAAGGGAGGGTGTGACCAGAAGATGCCTGTGATCGTGTCCCGAGTTGCGCCAGGAACCCCTGTGAGTTCCACAGCCTTCTCAGTGATCCTAGCTTCAAGAATACATACTTATTTTCTTAGTATAAATAAAGCAATAAAATGAATCATTTGATTTGTCAAGTATACCATGTTGTTTGTTGGCTCTCCTAAATTGCTGGGAAGTTAATTTTTATTTCTTCCCTATCTTCTAGAACAGTTTTTCAAATACTTGTTTTTACAGAGACTCTAGATTCTATCAAAATAACCCCTCTAAATAGCAAAATGTAGACAGAGGTATCGTTTGTTTGCTTTTTCGTTGACTTCTTTTTTCATTTAGAATTGTTTACTTACATTCTGTTTGTCTACTTTCTGTTTAAAATATTTATTTGAAACTCTTCATTATGAACATGCTAAGCAAAAGTAAAGAAAATACTGTATGTACCCATGACGATGAAACCCGCCCCCCGCCCTATCCTTCAGCTTCAGCTTCAGCACTCATAAACTTTCTGCTTGTGAATCATAAGGACAATTCTTAATAAATTGTGGGCACATCGTTTTTATTGTTTATTATATAGTAAATACTGCTTTCAGATTCCCATTTCTGTTGTTTATTCTGTTTAACTGCATTTTTCTTCAAGAACTTTGAGTCAGTACCCATTATCATTCAACTGTCTCTGACCTGGGAAAGGTAGGAACCTGCAGTCTGAGAGAAAGAGACCAGTTATGAGATTTTGGTGCTTTGCAGCGACCTCAAAGTTGATTTGAAGATCACAGTCAAGATTGATCAACGATATCATGATAGTTTTGGTTCTGGTTTTTAAGAACTTGCTGATTGCAAATAACAGGGTACTTGTGGAATTTTTGTTGTTGTTGAGTTGTTAATTTGTGTCTGAGTCTTTGTGACCCTGTGGCCTACAAGCACATTCTTTGTGAGCCTATGGACTGCAGCACTCCCTGTCCTTCACTGTGTCCTAGAGTCTGCTCAAATTCACGTCCATTGAGTCGGTGATATTGTCTAACCATCTCATCCTCTGTTGCCCCCTTCTCCTCTTTTATTGTCCCCAGCATCAGGGTCCTTACCAGTGAGTCAGCTCTATGCATCAGGTGGCCAAAGTATTGGAGCTTCAGCATCAGTCCTTTCAATGAATATTCATGGTTGATTTCCTTTAGGATTGACTGGTTTGATCGCCTTACAGTTCAAGGGATTCTCAAAAGTCATCTCCAGCACCATAGTTCTAAAGCATCAATTCTTTGGTGACTCTAAAATCTCTACTAAATAGAAATTTGTGTAGCAGCCTTCTTTATGACTCAACTCTCATATCCATACATGACTACTGGAAAAACCATAGCTTTGACTATGTGGACCTTTATCAGCAAATTGATGTCTCTTCTTTTCAATATACTATCTAGGGTTTGTCATAGCTTTCCTTCCAAGGAGCAAGTGTCTTAATTTTATGGCTGCAGTAATTTTGGAGCCCAAGAAAATAAAGTCTGTCACTGCATACTCCTGGCTTAATTACAAATACAAAATTTTTCATATAGCTGTAGAGGTGTATCACAAAACCCCAGGACAGGAATGTAGTCAGACTTCTAGAAAGAATTTTATAAATCTTTTGCAGAACTGTTTTTCATGTCCATTTCTTTTTTTTGTGAATTTTTCTTTCTCAGTGCAAACCAGTTTGTACTAGAATCAGCTTAATCTCTCAAACTACAATAAAGTACATTCTAAATGAAAAGTGTACTTAGTAGCAGCTTCAAGCCAATTTCCTGTAACATTAGCACCACAGACACACTCTTTGTTTAGATATGATAGTGACTCCAAAATTTCAACTAAATAGAAATTGTGTAGCTGCCACCATTCTGTCCCTCTGTTCATTTGAAGAGATGTGCCTACCAGCAACTTCTGGGCTTATATTTTATGTAACCAGCTCAGCACCCCAGAGTCATTAGACTCCTCATTTCAAGTTACAGACTCAGAGGAAGCAAAATCTCATAGATCCAGCTTGGATAAAATGTCCTCTTTTAAACAAATCCCTTGTGATCAGAAGTGACAAGAAAGGGATATGATGTATATAATAAACTCACTACACATGTGAAAGATAAGGGAAGTAGTCCAGAATCATTTGTTCAGTATGTATTGGAAAATATGTGTTGGGGGATGGGGGTACTGCAAGATGAGGAGGTGAGAGGTGGCTGTATTTTCATTTATCAAGTAGAAAGTTAGATAATATTTAAAGTAAAAACTAAAAAATGAAATTGGAATGTTACATAGTGATACTAAGGTAAATACAAAAGCTGTAACTAAAATGTTGAAATACATTGCGAAACACGCTGCTTCAGACTGGGCGGGGGTGGGAGGGGAAACATAGGGAAGAATGCAGGAAATGGTTTCTTGTCATAATAATCTTATAGGCCAAATCAGCTTTTTAAACTGTGCAATGTATAGCTTTCCCCAATACGAAAGTTTTAACTAAACGTCAAATATATGACTTTTGACCTGATAATTCTACTTTTAGGAATTACCTCTTATGAAACAGAACATAGGATACACAATAATGTTCATTGTAGTATTGTCTGTGAGAATTAAAATTGGAGGGAAAATCAAAATGTACATCATTAGAGCTGACTAAATAAGTTATGCTTTGGTTTGCAGCTATTGAAATAATAGATGATGTAGTTTTATGTGTATGGAAAAGGTTTCATAAGATAGTATTTTGAAAAACATTTTACAATGGAATACTACTCAGCTATAAAAAAGGAATGAAATAATGCTATTTGCAGTGATGTAAATGGACCTAGAGATTATCAAACTGAGTGAGGTCAGACAATAAGACAAATATTATATGGTATCATTTCTATGTAGAATCTAAAGATAATACAAGTAAATTTATTTATAAAACAAAGACAGACTCAGAGACATAAAAAACAAACTTATGGTTCCCAAGGAGGGCAGAGGCTCGGAGGGTTAAGTTAGGAGTACGGGATTGACAGATGCACACCACCGTATATAACATAGATGAGTAGCAAGGATGCATTTTACTGCACAGGGAACTGTAGTCAATGTCTTGTAATAGCCTGCAATGGAAAAGAACTGAAAGACATACATATATTAATATGTGTAACTGAGTCCCTTACCTGTATATCTGAGACTAACACAATATTGTAAATCAAGTATACTCAATGAAAATACATATTATAATTTCATATGTGTTTTATCCAGTTTTTTAAATTGTGAGTTATATTTTAAAAATCTGGAAACATGCTGAAATAGTTAGCAGTATTTCATCTCGGTGGTAGAATTACTGATATTTATCTCTTGCTTCCTTTTTTTAATTGTCTGAATCGTGATGGTGAGCATGTATTGCCCTTACAATTAGGAAAGAAATCTTTTTTTATTTATATGCCAGGTAGTCATAAAGTGAATATTGATTTTTTCTGATTAGTGAACATGGATAGTTTGCAGTTCAGTCAAGGATGTTTAGGGAGCACTCTATAGACAGGTTAATTTCCAAACAGAACTTTATGACTCTAAATATTCTTTCTAGGCTATATAGATTACTATATTGGTAATTTTTCCTTTCTATCAGAATGATGTTCTATAGATAGTGGCTGACTTTAGAATCAATTAAATAAATACAAAATAAATGAAATATTATTAACTTAGAAACTACTGCAGTGTTTAGAATCCTCATTTTAGGTGATTGGTAGAAAAGGGCAGTGTTTAAAATATTTTAATGTCATTTTCTCTATTGGACACCTTTTGAAATGGACAAAGTAATTTTCAAATTATTTCCAAGCCTGGCATGCTGCAGTCCATGGGTTTGCAAAGAGTCAGACATGACTTCATGACTGAACAACAGCATTCTCCAAAGTCATATATTTCCTCCTATCTGATCATATTCAAGCCAATAGCTTTTGCCAGAGCAAAATTCATCTTATGTAGACTTTCCAAATCAGAATGAAATGCAAGTAAGAAATTATACCTGACAAAGGGCAGAAGATGATTAAGTGTAAGAGGGTTCCCTTCAGTTATAGCAGGTGATTAGTAGTGTGCTATAACAGGCAGAGAAGTAGAAAAGGAGCACCTCAAGGGAATGGTCTGAACCTTAATTTTTAATTTTTCAGGTTTTAATTCTTTACATTGAAATATCTCATTTTTTACATTTCACAGCTATGCATAATTAAAACAGATACCTGTTCCATTTTCAGAATTTCAGGTGTCTAAAATCACATTTCATAAGCAGCAGTGGAAGAACCTGACTCCTGGATCAGTGCTCTTTCTACTAATGACAGTACCTTGTTGGATTTTGTTGACTTTGTGTTGTATAGTGAGTTTAGTCCTGCTTCCATCTTTCAAGCCTTTGCCCTTTCTGTGAGGCCCAGCCCCATCATTTCCTTCAAAGTCTAACCCATCATCCTGCAAACTTAATTCCATTGTGTTCTCGTTACTGTATTCCTGGAACAGGCTGTCCACATTTCTGTTGATTTCTTTTACCTTATTTACTTGTTTGTTTTCACACAGTAGTGCACTGCTATAAAGATAACCGTGTTGCCTGAACCCATACCAAGTAATTGGTGAACCTGTAAATTTTTTATCAAAACAGTAAAATTTCTGATGCTTTCTCTTTTAAATGTATTGGGAAATGAAGAAATAATAATACTGATTTAGTATCCTGTAATTCAGAACATCGGAAACATTGAGAATCAAAGTTTTATTTCTTTGTGAAAACTTACCAAAGGTGATTTGTGAACAGTACTTTTCTTTTTCTTGTCATATAACTTAAATTACAGTGTGAGCATTTTTCCTTATCTCAACAAATAGTGATAATTCTAAGTCTGAATCCACTTCCACTTGTCCTTTGCCCTTTCAGTGATATGAAATATCTTCCAGGAGCTCCTGTATAGAGTTTTTGTTTTTTAAGATCTGTCCATTTTTATTTCCTCTCAATTTTTTATTTTTTTTGCCACACTGTGGCATGTGGGATATTTCCCTGACCAGGGATAGAACCCACACCCCCTGCATTGGATGTGTGGAGTCTTAATCACTGGACTGCCAGGGAAGTCCCAAGAAGTTTCTTGCTAGCATCACTTCCTTGGACATCTTCATCCTTCTTGTCACAGCCACTTTCATCATTTGTGCTAATAAGTTCATCTTCTCTAAATTCCTTTCCCTGTGTCTCTTTAGGGTCTCTCAAACAATAGAAATGTTGATATTTACATAGTCATTTACTTTTATAACTCCATTTATGTTCACTTTGAATTTCACCTTCAGCACTGTCCCTTTTTGTTTCTTTGCTACACTTGTAACTTTTTGGCCAGTTGCTCCTTATCCATTTTTTTACGTGGGTTTATCTTTGGGAGACAAGGAGACCACACAAGTACCTGCTTTGCTACCTCCACATGAACTGAGTAACTGATGCATAACAACAAGCCACCAATAGACTTTGAAAGAAGGGATGTGATTGGTCATTGATCATGCTGCATATTTATGATTTATATAGTGATTTTTGGACTGTCAGGCTAACAGTGAGTTTTCAACTTTATGCAGTTACTTGTAATTTATGCAGTAGCTAAAATTCGCATGATGTTAGGAGACCAGTGTTATTTAACTCAACTGTGGCAACTGAAATTCGTATGTATCTGCACAGTGCAAAGTGAGAGCTACCTTGCTCTGTGCACTTAAGAGCATTAGTCTTACCTGTATGTCTGGAAATGTAATAGGGCATCAGGGGGAAAATTAATAAAGAAGGAAAAAAAGAATGTCTTTATAGGAAAGGGAGTTTTTGTTTTTAATTTCTTTTTGTTTGCGCTGAGTTTTCATTGCTGCATGCAGGCTTTCTCTAGTTGCTGCAAGCAGGGTCTACTCTAGTCGTAGATGGGCTTCTCGTTTCGGTGGCTTCTCTGGTTGCAGAGCACAGGCTCACTAGTTGTGGTGCACAGGCTTAGCTGCCCCTCAGCATGTGAGATCTTCCTGGGCCAGGGATTGAACCTGTGTCCCCTGCATTGGCAGATGAATTCTTCACTACTGTACCACCAGGGAGGTCTGAAAGTGAGTTTTCTACTTCTGTTTTTTTAATAGATAAGTGAATGGATAGATGATTTCTGTATGTAATTTTATTTCTGCTCTGGAGTCTAGAAAAGTAAATTGCTGTTCCTTACTTCCAGAAAGCTACATGTGAATCTGAAACCTTCTTTGCATCCCTTGACAGGCTGACCTGTGTGTCCCTCGATTGAATGAAGGGGACCAAGTGGTACTGATCAACGGTCGGGACATTGCAGAGCACACCCACGACCAGGTGGTCCTGCTGATCAAAGCAAGCTGTGAGAGACATTCTGGGGAGTTAGTCCTTCTAGTTCGACCTAATGGTGAGTACTCTGTGATTTACTGCATGTTTTTAATAATTCCCTCATGTTTATTACTAGACACAGCAGCTAGAGTGGGTTTCTTAGAACTCGGTCACATCAGACTGACCTGTGGCTTCCATTCATAGTGGTTGTTGTTTAGTTGGTAAGTCACGTCCAATTCTTTTTGACTCCATGGACTGTAGCCTGGAAGGCTCCTCTGTTCATGGGATTTTCTAGGCAAGAATACTGGAGTGGTTTGCCATATTCCTTCTGCAGGGGATCTTCCCAGCCCAGGGATTGAACCCGTTTCCTGAATGGGTAGGTGGATCTTTACCGCTGAGCCACCAGAAGAGTGTTCACATGTAGGGTCAAATGCGGATTCTCTGCCACCTTGCCTGCCCCTCTGCCTTCCTCACTCTCTTGTTCTCTGTGCTGGCCTGCTTGATGGTCCGTCTTCTTAAAGCACTCCTCTTGACGTTTGTACAACGTATACCCTCACATCGTTCAGGTCTCTGCTGAGATATCAGCCTCAGGAAATTCTCTCCAGACCACCATGACTGCAGTTGCCTCTCTCGCCCCCAAGGTGCTCAAGGAGTCCTCGGTACTCAGATATACTTGCTATTCCATCTGTAGAAAATTAACAAGCTAAAGTTTAGTTTCCATGGCAACCTCAAGACTGTCCTGCCACGTGGAGTGCTCAGTGGCTCCTGAAGCAGTTCATTCCCCGTGTGGACAGTGTGAAACTATTAACTGACCTAAAAGTCCATCTTCCTTCAATCCCAGTGTTTCTAGTTCTGTCACTTTGTGCTATGCAGAATAAATGTAATACAGAATAAGTTCAATCCCTCATCAGTGTTTTGCAGTGAGTTTTACTACAAGCTGTCCTTTTTTTTTTTTTTTTTTCCAGTTTAACAATCCCAGGTCCTTCAACCTGTGTTCATAATGGCATAGTTTCAAGTTTCCTCAACATTCATCAGTCTCCTGGACCTGATGAATTTTTTTAAGAAAAAATTCTTAAGTGCCTGTACTGTCTAGCATTAGATATATTCTTCTAATTTTGTTCTGAACTACTTATTGTTAATCATAGTTTTAGTCAGAAGAGTAATTATTGGTTAATGTCACATTGTTAGTTGCTGACCACATACCATAAGGAGCAAAATGTAATTAGAACTACCTACTCCTCCACACACCCATCTTGCCTCTTGGGTACAGACATTTTCATTTTATCTTCTCTACAGGCAGACCTTGGAGATACTGCAGTTTCAGTTCTAGACCATCACAATAAATATCACAGTAAATAAATAAAATATCACAGTAAAGAAAACATTGCAGTAAAGCAAGTCACGTATTTTTTCTATCTCTCAGTACATATGAAAGTTTCACTTATACTATACTGTAGTCTGTTAAGTGTGTAATGTACATATCTTAATTTAAAAATACTTTACTGTTAAAAATTGCTATCATCATCTGAACCTTCAGGGAGTCATAATCTTTTTTGAAATACTAAATCAAAGATCATTGATCATAGAGCACTATAACATATATAATAAAAACAAAAAGTTTGAAATTTATTGGGAGAATTAAAATATATGAGACACAAAGTAACAAATGTTGCTTGAAAAATGATACCAATAGGTTTGCTCAACACAGAATTGCCATAAACCTTCAATTTGTTAAAAAAAAAAAAAAGTAGTTATCTAAGAAATGCAATAGAACAAGGTATGCCTGTAGTTTGTTTTTTTTTTCCTGTATTCACAGTCTAGAATTAGCTTTCTAGGAAAATTTAGAAGACTTCAACAGAACATACCATTTTTGACTTTTAAAGAAACTCATTTATTTAGATCTGATATTTAGGTGGTTCATTTTTAGGCATTTTCTGTCACATAAAGCAACTTAATTTTCATACTAAGAGTTGTCTCTCAATCTGATTTTTTTTTCAATTTTCTCTTGATAATAGATCCTGGAGAACTTAATAATCATATTAGCTAATAATTTTAAAATGCTTTCCATAGACCTGGCTCTTTTATATCTTCTCATTTAATGTTTACAGCCATCCAGTGAGACAAGTGAGTTAACATCATATTATGGTTGAAGACATTTATTCACCAAGATATTCATTACCTGCTTGCAAATTCATGACTAGTACAGAGAGAGAATATGAACAAAAGTCTATATAATGGAAAAGGCATGGTCATTTTGCAATTCCAAGTTACCCCATTTATACTTTAAACTAGGAGAGGAACCCACCTGGTACCTACTTCTTTTGGCAAAGATCTTTCTAATACTGTTTTATCATCAAAGTCTGGACCAGGATTCACTTTCAGTGCGGGTGTCATGTCCATTTTTAAAAAAAATAATGTATAATCAAAATTTTAGATTATGTTTGTCAAAAATATCAGAAAAGGACTTCCCTGGTGGTCCAGTGGTTAAGAATCTGCCTGCCAGTGCAGGGGCTGTGGGTTGAATCCTGGTCCAAAAGATTCCACATGCTGCAGAGCTACTAAGCCCATGTGCCACAGCCACTGAGCCTGCGCTCTGGAGCCTGAGAGCTTACAGCTCATGTTCTGCAACAGGAGAAGCCACTGCAGTGAGTGTGTGCCTGTGCAGCACAACCAGAGAGAGCCCACATGAATCGATGAAGATCCAGCACAGATGCAATCAATTAGTTAGTTAAAAATATCAGAAGATACGAGCTTGTTTTTCCTGGTCTTTTCCCCCCCTTTTTTTTTTTTTGTTTTTATTTTTATTGGGCTCTAGGGGATGGGATGGGGAATACCTCTGTAAGTTATGTCCCACTAGGAAGATGTCCATTCTAACTTTCCTGGGAGAGCTTTCGGAGCTTTTTCTTTTTCTTGGAGCCACTGCTCTTGCTGGCAGCAGCCTCTTCAGGTCCACTGCTGAGTGGCTCCTCCTTGGACAATTTCCGCTTTTTCTTGGGGACCGTCTTGTTTTCTGACTCATCAGGGTCAGTAACTGTTTCCTCTTTGGGAAAAGATTTCTTCCTCTTGGGAAGACTTCCAGTACCGGCTGTCTCTTCAAGATCACTACTAACTAGCTCTTCCTTGGAAAAAGATTTCTTTTTTTTGGGTTTGGAAAAAGAGACAGATGGGTCTTCCATTCCATTCTCCTGAAGAGCCTCCTGGGGCTTTTGCTTTTTCTTCTTTTTGGGTCTTTCACTTGTCTCCTCACACTCCTCCAGGGCACTGCTATTTTCTGAAGCCAGGGCAATTGCAGCCAGCCTTTTCTTTTCCTTCTTCAAGTGTTTCTTCTCCTGTTTCTCGAGCTTCCTAGTAATCTCAGCAGCTGCTTCCTCTGCCTGAACCATTGCCTCCTTCATGACATCCAGATTCTTTCGGGGAATCTCTCCAGTCTCATAGAAGGACAGCCGCTCCTCAACTTGTTCTCGAAGCTTCTCCCCAAAAACACTGGTGGGCACCTCAGAGAAGCAATCGATTCGTGAGGCAATACTGCATTTGTTTGCCAGGTATCGGGAGATGCGACCTTTGTTCTTGGCAGCTGCTCGGCCAATGAAGGTAGAGTGGAAAATGAGTCCATATTTTGGGGTGTTACCCCTTGTCTTCAAGGCTCTGGAAACTTGGTCCCTTTGCTGGGCCCAGGGAATCACTCAGACACCAGGACTGGCCATCACCCCCATAGCAGAGGCCTGTATAGGTCAGGGAGCCCTGGTCAACCATCACTGTGATCTTTTCCCCTTTAAATCTTATTTCTTCTTAGACAAAATGCATTTATGTCTTTTTGTCTTTGCATTCTTCATTTCAGAAATCTGTTCTTCTCAAAAATGCATTTATATCTGAGCAGGAGCAAAGCCTCTTAAAGGCAGGAGCTTGACTCCCTCCTTTAGAAGGTTCTGCTCTTTTTCAGCTCTGCTGCCCCCATGGGGGTCAGGATTCTGCAGGACCAAGGGTGCATGCAAGCCAGCACCTGTGGCCTCCTCTTCCTTTCTATACCACTTTTTTCAGCTCTCAGTTCTCTGACCAAATAGCTCTGAGTCCGCTTCCTGGGTCTTTGTGGCCAGTTTTCCCAGGTCCTTTCTCCCAAGGGTTGGTGACAAGTTATAGGCCAGTAGGGTATCATAAGAAGCAATTTCCACAGGAGTGTAGACTGAGCTTCTGTGTGGACCGGGATGTTGTTCATGATATGTTTATAGGCCTCTACATTACAGAGTGGAGCTGAGGGTGGAAAGAAGAGGAGGGCAGGCTGAGAGTGGGCTAAGGGTTACAGCCTAGAGTTTGGCTCCTCTTACTCCCATGACTATGAATTCTGGCCTAGAATTCTCCTTTGAAATTTGGTTTCCTGGGACTTCCCAGTGGTCCAGTGGTTGGAACTCCACACTCCCAAGGCAGAAGAGGGCCTGGTTTCCATCCCTGGTCAGGGAACTAGATCCCAAGTGCCTCCGCTAAAACTTGTGCAGCCAAGTAAAGAAATATATTAAAGAATGTAAAAAAAAAAAAAAATCTAGTCCTCTAAGTTGTTTGATAAATATGTCGAGAAACAACAATAGCACATATTTAGTTTAGCATTCTGTTCAGTTTGTGTGTAACTCTTCCTGTCTACATTTGTGGTGGATAGGTCTCTATTGGTGC
This sequence comes from Cervus canadensis, assembly GCF_019320065.1. NCBI lineage: Eukaryota > Metazoa > Chordata > Mammalia > Artiodactyla > Cervidae > Cervus > Cervus canadensis. Next base: position 7,066,359 of record NC_057400.1, on the reverse strand, counting down.
TGTTGCCCAAGATTACATAGATTAAGGACAGATCTATTCAGAGCAGACCTTCTTGACATTCCTCTTTTTCTTACTGTCTCTGCAAATTGCAGACATTTTCAGCAATAATGGCCAAGAACCCTTCTTTTCTCCAGAGGTACTTTTTCAACTCCACAATACTCTTGGCCCATATACAGTGACTCCAGACTCAGATCTGATGAGTGAACAGTATGTGAATACTTTTTCCTGACACAAAGTTAAATAATATCTGGTAAATTCCTTTTGCCAATTCGTTAAGGTTTCCATATTGGTTGTGTTTTTGTAGCTGTGTATGATGTAGTGGAAGAAAAGCTAGAAAATGAGCCAGACTTCCAGTACATTCCTGAGAAAGCCCCGCTCGACAGCGTCCATCAGGATGACCACTCCCTGAGAGAGTCGATGATCCAGCTGGCTGAGGGCCTTATCACTGGAACAGTACTGACACAGTTTGATGTAAGTAACATGGTATAGAAAAGGTGTTTGCCCATATTTTCTTATTAATTTCATAACTTCTTAACTGCCTAATCTAGTATCAGTTATAATGTATTAATATTATTGAGAAATATTGGCAAAAAGAGCTGTAAAAGGTAAAGTTTTAAAAATTACTTCCCAAATACTAGCTGTGATTTCACTAATAGATATCAGTTTAAAAGAGGGAGATAAGGAGATTTTATAGGTATATGTCATCAAACTACATTTTTTTCTATAATTAAATAGCTGTTTTTATTAAAGGTTGCAGATGAAGATAGACTATTATAGACTTAAAAATCCTGAATTAAAGAATAGTTTTTGGGCCTTGTCATATTTAATCCTTCTCTAATTTTTGTCAATGTAGTTAGGCATCACTAATATCTGTTTCTATATCTATATATCTATAATATATGTTATATATTATTATATGTATATATAATATATGTTATAGATAAATGATTATAAAATATTTAGGGCACATCAGTTTTCCTTTTAAACACTTCTAAATGAAAGCTACCTAAATGGGAAGAAAAATCTAACAAAGAGTGGATGTATGTTAAAAAATAAATAAAGGAGTACCTTCAAATATAAAATAAATGAAATAAATATTTCCTGTAGATTTGCTATTTAAAACTTCAGGTACTCTTTCTGTAAGGAAAATTGTTTTTTCATGTTTTACCGTTTTTCAAAATGTTTATAATTCATATTAGAAATCTTGCAGAATTCAGCTTTGCAAACCTGGTTTAATACTTCACTAACCAAAGGTACATCATTGTATAGATGAGGTATTCCAAGGTAAAAACCCATTTCTTGATAGCATAGAATCAAGTCTAAAAAAAATAAAAACTCTTGATGGCTTTCTGAACTTGTCTTGTACTTTATTTTTTTAGCAACTGTATCGGAAGAAGCCTGGAATGACAATGTGTTGTGCCAAATTACCTCAGAACATTTCCAAAAATAGATACAGAGATATTTCGCCTTGTAAGTATCTATTCTCTTAGTGTGTTAAGTTTAATCTTCTTAACATAACTTTATTAAAATATTCTTTCTTTTAAATTTTTTCAGATGATGCTACACGGGTCATTTTAAAGGGTAATGAAGACTATATCAATGCAAATTATATAAATGTAAGTTTGTTTTTTTTTAATTATACCTTTGTCGTTTGGAATAAGAGGGGCCAATCTAAACTTTGAGGTTTATTCTAGAATCCATGATTAATGAGGATCAACTTTACTTTGTACCTCTGATGAGGACTTTTAAAAAAAATTCATTTATTTCTTAATTGAAGGATAATTGCTTTACAGAATTTTGTTGTTTTCTGTCACACCTCAACATGAATCAGCCGTACGTATTATACCTGTGTCCCTTCCCTCTTGAGCCTCCCTCCCACCCCCCTCCCCACCCCACCCCTCTAGGCTGACACAGGGCCCCTGTTTCAGTTCTGTGAGTCACACAGCAAGTTCCCATTGGCTATCTATTTTCCATGTGGTAATGTAAGTTTCCATGTTTCTGTCTCCATACATCTCACCCTCTCTACCCCACTCCCCGTGTCCGTAGTCTGTTCTCTATGTCTGTTTCTTCAGAAATAAATTCATCGGTACCATCTTTCTAGAGTCCCTGTATATGTGTTAGTATACGATGTTTATCTTTCTCTCTCTGACTTATTTTCACTCTGTATAATAGACTGTAGCTTCATCCACCTCATTAGAACTGACTTGAATGTGTTCCTTTTTATGGCTGAGTAATATTCCATTGTATATACGTACCGCAGCTTCTTTGTCCTTTCATCTGTTGATGGACATCTAGGTTGCGTCCATGTTCTAACTGTTGTAAATAGTGCTGCAGTGAATGTTGGGGTACATGTGGCTTTTTCAGTTTTGGTTTCCTTAGGGTGTATGCCTAGGAGTGGGATTGCTGGGTCACATGGTGGTTTTATTCCTAGAATTTTAAGAAATCTCCATACCATCTTCCATAGTGGCTGTATCAATTTACATTTCCACCAACCATGCAAGACGGTTCCCTTTTCTCTACACCCTCTCCAGCATTTATTATTTGTAGACTTTTTGATAGTGACTGATTACAGAGTAATGACCTATAGCCTGCAGGAAACATTACTTATTACATTACATAGTGTGTGCACTGAAGAACCTTTCAAAAATCCCCCAAATTCTGAACTCCAATGCATATTTGAACCCGTGGTTTCAGATAAAGGCTACATATGTGTATATGGTGTTATCAAATTTCTGATATTTCAATCTAATAGGTAAAAAATGGTAATTTCTTACAGTTTGATTTTTACTTTCCTTTATGTGAATAAAGTTGAGTACATTATTCATTTAAGTGCTTGTTGTTGTTCACAGTGTTACAATAGTATGGTGAGTGAGGTCAAAGTTAAAGTCGCTCAGTCGTGTCTGACTCTTTGTGACCCCATGGATTATATACAGTCCATGAAACTTTCCGGGCCTGAAGACTGGAGTGGGTAGCCGTTCCCTTCTCCAGGGATCTTCCCAACCCAGGGATCGAACCCAGGTCTCCCACATTGGAGGTGGATTCTTTACCAGCTGAGCCACCTGGGAAGCCCAGAAGTAAACACACGCACCTTTTGAATTCAGTGTTTAAAATATAATAGGATGATAGTTTATCTTCCCCAAATAGTTACAGTCTTACTTCTGAAAATAATGAATTTAAAATACTTGCCAATCTTTTCATGCTATATATATATTATATATAATTATATGCATATTACATAATATATAAGCACATATATAATATGAAAAATCTAAACTAAAGCAAATGGCAGAATTTTTGCTCCTCATAAAATTTACTAATAAGCTGTTTAGAGACTTTTTTTTTTCTTTTCCATTATAACTTATAAGATATCAAATATATTCCCTGTGCTTTATAGTAGAACCTTGTTGTTTATTTTTATATATAGTAGTTTGTTTCCTGTGTAGAGAGAAATATTCTTTATTTCTATACCAAGTCTCTGCCTGTGAAACAGGATTCTCTGTATAGATGCTTTTAATTCCATAAGAGTGCTTTGGAAAATATTTAAATTTCTGTTTCCACTAATTGAAAGATAAATATATATAGCTACTGCACATTGCCAAGAAACTTCTTCTTCAAATAAAATAGTTGATAGAGATTTGTATTACTGACTTTGCAATTTATTGAGATTAATTGCATTCAGTTATCATTTAGTAGATGATTTTCCTATATTTGATCCTAGGAAAAAGTAATAATGCAAAACAATTTGGGTTTTGTGTCTTTTTCTTTTTAGATGGAAATTCCTTCTTCTAGAATTATAAATCAGTACATTGCTTGTCAAGGGCCATTACCACACACTTGTACAGATTTTTGGCAGATGACTTGGGAACAAGGCTCCTCCATGGTTGTGATGTTGACCACACAGGTTGAACGTGGCAGAGTAAGTCATACTTGAATCTTACACATTGCTCAGACATTTTTCAAATTACATTACATCTATAGTTAAAATATTCATATTGATTTAATCTCTTTTGTAACCTTTAAACTTCCTTTCTTATGGTGTCATGATTAAAATCACCATGGTTAAATGGCTTTTAATCATCATGGTTCATGGCTTAAAACTACAACTAACACATAATGTGTTAAAAGAAATATGATGTTAGCCATTATTATTATTATTTAAATGGACTAATATATATTTGAATAAGTGATTTGTATTTACAATGTGTGAAGAATTCATACAACTTAGCCATAAGATAACAATATCCCATTTAAAAATGGCCAAAGGATCTGAATAGATGATTCTCCAAAGAAGACATTCAAATGACCAATAAGATCATGAAAAGATACTCAGCATCATTGCTCGCCAAGGAAATGCAAACGAAAGCTACAATGAGATACTACTTCATAGCTAGTTGGATAGCTAAAGTAAATACGACAGAAAATAATCAGTGTTGGTAATGATGTGGAGACAGTGAAACCTACTGTCTTGCTAATGGATTTGGTGAAATGGCAACCCACTCCAGTACTCTTGCTTGGAAAATCCCATGGACAGAGGATCCTGGTAGGCTACAGTCCACAGGGTCGCAAAGAGTCAGACACGACTTGAGCGACTTCACTTCACTTCAACTATCTTGAAGACACCATATCAGTTCTTCAAGAGGCTAAACACAGTGTGACTGCAGCTCAGCAGTTTCACTCATAGAAATACCCAAGAGAATTAATACATGTCCACACAAAAACTGGTGCACAGATACTCTCAGCAGCATTGTTCTTAGTAGGCCATAGGGAGAAAGAAGCGAGATGTACCAGATAAAATATAGTGTAGTCATACAGTTGAATATTATTTGGCAATAAGAAGGTATGAAAAAATGATGCATGCTGCAACATGGGTAAACCTAAGAAAACATTATTCTAAGTAAACGAAGCTAGTCACCAAACACAACGTATTTTATGACTCAGTTATATGTGGCGTCCAAGGTAGGCCACAGGGGACAGAAAGCAGAGCAGTGGTTGCCCAGGTCTGGGGTGGAGAGAGAAGGGCGGGTGAGAGGAGCTGCATGGTCGTCACTAACGGATGTGGTCTTCCTCTGGGAATGATGAATGTATTCTAAAAGTGACTGTGGTGGTGGTTACACAGCTCTGTGGATATTCTAAAAATGATAGATAGATGATAGAGTAGTGTGTTTTAAATAGCTGAATAGAATGTAACAGAATTGTATGTCATTAAATCTTTTTTTTTAATCCTAATTTATGAAAGTAAATGGATTGCATTTCCCATTTTAGTTGAAGAGTCTTTCTTACTATTAAATCTAAGAAATATCAAGATTAGTATACCATTTTGCCACCCTCATAGTAATAATTAGTTCAGGCAAGAATTAATGATGAATGATAAAACACTGGGTGGACGCTTGTTGTAAACAAGATATTTGCAGTTATATTTGCAGTTTCGAAATATATCCAACAGACTCTCATTACAAAGAGAAGAAATGACAAAAAAAAATGTTGCTTGTTGGCAGATCTCTGTGAAGGGTATATGTTCAGTTCAGTTCAGTCGCTCAGACATGTCTGACTTTTTGTGACCCCATAGACTGCAGCACGCCAGGCCTCCCTGTCCATCACCAACTTGCGGAGATTACTCAAACTCATGTCCATTGAGTCAGTGATGCCATCCAACCATCTCATCCTCTGTCATTCCCTTCTCCTCCCACCTTCAATCTTTCCCAGCATCAGGGTCTTTTCAAATGAGTCAGCTCTTTGCATTAGGTGGACAAAGTATTGGAGTTTCGGCTTCAACATCAGTCCTTCCAATGAATATTCGGGACTGATTTTCTTTAGGATTGACAGGTTGGATCTCCTTGAAGTCCAAGGGACTCTCAAGAGTCTTCTCCAACACCGCAGTTCAAAAGCATCAATTCTTCAGTGCTAAGCTTTTTTTATAGTCCAACTCTTACATCCATACATGACTACTGAAAAAACCATAGCCTTGACTAGATGGACCTTTGATGGCAAAGTAATGTCTCTGCTTTTTAATATGCTGTCTAGGTTGGTCATAACTTTCCTTCCAAGGAGTAAGCGTCTTTTAATTTCATGACTGCAATCACCATTTGCAGTGATTTTGGAGCCCAGAAGAATAAAGTCAGCCACTGTTTCCACTGTTTCCCCATCTATTTGCCATGAAGTGATGGGACCAGGTGCCATGATCTTAGTTTTCTGAATGTTGAGCTTTAAGCCAACTTTTTCACTCTCCTCTTTCACTTTCATCAAGAGGCTCTTTAGTTCCTCTTCACTTTCTGCCATAAGGGTGGTGTTGTCTGCATATCTGAGGTTATTGATATTTCTCCTGGCAGTCTTGATTCCAGCTTGTGCTTCCTCCAGCCCAGCGTTTCTCATGATGTACTCTGCATATAAGTTAAATAAGCAGGGTGACCATATACAGCCTTGACGTACTCCTTTTCCTATTTGGAACCAGTCTGTTGTTCCATGTTCAGTTCTAACTATTGCTTCCTGACCTGCCTACAGATTTCTCAAGAGGCAGGTCAGGTGGTCTGGTATTCCCATCTCTTTCAGAATTTTCCAGTTTATTGTGATCCACACAGTCAACGGCTTTGGTATAGTCAATAAAGCAGAAATAGATGTTTTTTTGGAACTCCCTTGCTTTTTTGATGATCCAACAAATGTTGGCAATTTGATCTCTGGTTCTTCTGCCTTTTCTAAATCCAGCTTGAACATCTGGAAGTTCACGGTTCATGTATTGTTGAAGCCTGGCTTGGAGAATTTTGAGCATTACTTTACTAGTGTGTGAGATGAGTGCATTTGAAGGGTATATGGGAATTCATTAAATTATTTTTGTCACATTTCTTTAAGCTTGAAAGTTCTTAAAATATTTAAAAAATTGGAGGACCTAAATTATGTCTGTTTCTACAATTTATTGACACCAGGTTAAGTGTCACCAATATTGGCCAGAACCCACAGGAAGTTCATCCTACGGCTGCTACCAAGTCACCTGCCACTCAGAAGAGGGGAACACGGCATATGTCTTCAGGAAGATGACACTTTTCAACCAGGAGGTATGGAAGCGGGGGGGCCTACTGGTTAGAGCTGTTATGTTCAAGGTAAAGGCTTTGAAAGATGAAAATGTTTTTAATCTTGAATCCTAGTTATCAGGAAATACAAAAAATTGTTCAACTATTTGCTTCATTAGGATATGCTGGGATCTTATGAAATAGGTTCTCTTACTGTAATATTTCCAATTTCTGTAGCTAAGTATGAATGATGAGTGAAAAAATAATTGAGTAAATAATACTTATTACTATTAATATTTTCCCAATTCATAAAAATCATACCAGGGTGTTGATTATACATTTCTTCCTCCAAGTAATATCAGTAAGGTATTAGAGTACATCTCCAATGGAAATGGAAATGGAAATAACAATGGACAGCTGTTAGATTATTCCCCTTTTTAATGAGCATTCTTGCCTTGAGAACTCCGTGAACAGTATGAAAAGGCAAAAAGGTATGACACTGAAAGATGAACTTGCCAGGTCAGTAGGTGCCCAATATGCTACTAGAGAAGAGTGGAGAAATAGCTTCAGAAGGAATGAAGAGGCTGAGCCAAAGTGATAAAAACACCCAGTTGTGGATGTGTCTGGTGGTGAAGGTAAAGTCCGATGCTATAAAGAACAATACTGCATGGAAAGCTGGAATGTTAGGTCCATGAATCAAGATAAATTGAAAATGGACAAAGTGGTCAAACTAGAGATGACAAGAGTGAACACTGACATCTTAGGAATCAGTGAACTAAAATGGACCAGAATGGATGAATTAAATTTAGATGACCATTATACCATGGGGGAAGAATCCCTTAGAAGAAATGGAGTCGCTCTCATAGTCAACAAGAGTCCAAAATGCAGTACTTGGGTGCGGTCTTGAAAGCGACAGAATGATCTCTGTTCATTTCCAGGGCAAACCATTCATTTTGGCAAAGCATCACAGTAATCCCAGTCTGTGCCCCAACCACTAATGCCAGGAAGCTGAGGTAGAATGGTTCTACGAAGATTTACAAGACCTTGTAAAACTAACACCAAAAAAAAAAGATGTCTTTTCATCATAGGGGATTGGACCGCAAAACTAGGAAGTCAAGAGATACCTTGAGTAACAGGCAAGTTTGGCTTTGGAGTAAAAGATGTACCAGGGAAAATGCTAACAGAGTTTTGCCAAGGGAATGCACTGGTCATAGCAAACACCCTCTTCCCAACAACACAAGAGATCACCAGATGGTCAATACCAGAATCATATTGATTATATTCTTTGCAGTCAAAGATGGAGAAGCTGTATACAGTCAGCAAAAACAAGACTGGAAGCTCACTGTGGCTCAGATCGTGAACACCTTCTTGCAAATTTCAGACTTAAATTGAAGAAAGTAGGGAAACGACTGGACCATTCAAGTATGACCTAAATCAAATCCCTTATGATTATACAGTGGAAGTGACAAATATATTCAAGGGACTAGATCTTACAGATTTACTGAAGAACTGTGGACCGAGGTTTGTCACATTGTACAGGAGGTGGTGATCCAAACCATCCCCAAGAAGAAGAAATGCAAAAAGGCAAAGTGGGTCTCTGAGGAGGCCTCACAGATAGCTGAGAAAAGAGGAGACCTGAAAGGCAAAGGAGGAAAGGAAAGATATACTCATTTGAATGCAGAGTTCCAAAGAATGCTAAGGAGAGATGAGAAAGTTTTCCTAAGTGAACAATGCCTAGAAATAGAGGAAAACAATAGAATGGGAAAGAGTAGAGATCACTTTAAGAAAATTATAGATACCAGGGGAACATTTCATACAAAGATGGGCACAATACAGGACAGAAACGGTATGGACCTAACAGAAGCAGAAGATAAGAAGAGGTGACAAGAATAAACAGAAGAACTATACAAAAAAGACCTTAATGACCCAGATAACCACGATGGTGTGATCACTCACCTAGAGCCAGACATCTTGGAATGTGAAATCAAGTGGGCATTAGGAAGCATCACTATGAACAAAGCTAATGGTGGTGATGGAATTCCAGCTGAGCTGTTTCAAATCCTAAAAGATAATGCTGTTAAAGTGCTGCACTCAGTATGCCAGCAAATTTAGAAAACTCAGCAGTGGTCATAGGACTGGAAAAGGTCAGTTTTCATCCTAGTTCTAAAGAAGGGCAATGCCAAAGAAGGTTCATAGTGCCACACAGTTGAACTCATTTCACATGTTAGCAAAGTAATGCTCAAAATTCTCCAAGCTAGCTTTAGCAGTATGTGAACTGAGAACTGCCAGATGTTCAAGTTGGATTTAGAAAAGGCAGAGGAACCAGAGATCAAATTGCCAACATCTGTTGGGTCGTGTAAAAAGCAATTTTTTTGCTTTTTAATTATTTATAAAAAGAATTCCAGAAGAACATCTACTTCTGCTTCATTGACTATCCTAAAACCTTTGACTGTGTGGATCACAACAGACTGTGGAAGTTCTTCAAGAGATGGGAATACCAGACCACCTTACCTGCCTCTTGAGAAACCTGTATGCAGGTCAAGAAGCAATAGTTAAGACCAAACGTGGAACAACGGACTGGTTCAAAATTGGAAAAGGAGTACGTCAATGCTATGAATTGTCTCCCTGCTTATTTAACTTATATGCAGAGTACCTCATGTGAAATGCCAGGCTAAATGAAGCACAAGCTGAAATCAAGATTGCCAAGAGAAATATCAGTAACCTCAGATATGCAGATGACACAGATGACACCACCCTTATGGCAGAACGTGAAGAGGAACTATAGAGCCTCTTGATGAAGGTGAGAGAGGAGAGTGAAAAAGCTGGCTTAAAACTCAACATTCAAAAAACTAAGATCATGGCATCTGGTCCCACCACTTCATGGCAGATAGATGGGGAAACGGTGGAAACAGTGGCAGACTTTTCTTGGGCTCCAAAATCACTGCAGATGGTGATTGCAGCCACAAAATTAAAAGATGCTTACTCCTTGGAAGAAAACCTGTGACAAACCTAAACAGCATATTAAAAAGCTGAGACATTACTTAGCCAACAAAGGTCTGTATAGTCAAAGTTATGATTTTTCCAATAGTCATGTATGGATGTGAGAGTTGGACCATAAAGAATCCTGAGGGCCAAAGACTTGATGCTTTTGAACTGTGGTGTTGGAGAAGACTCTTGAGAGTCCCTTGAACAGCAAGGAGATCCAACCAGTCAATCCTAAAGGAAATCCATCCTGAATATTCGTTGGAAGGATTGATGCTGAAGCTGAAGCTCCAATACTTTGGTCACCTGATACAAAGAGCCAACTCATTGGAAAAAACCCTGATGCTGAGAACGATTGAAGGCAGGGGGAGAAGGGGACGACAGAGAACTAGATCATTGGATGGATCACTGAATCAATGGACATGAGTTTGAGCAAGACCCGGGACTTAGTGAAGGATGGGGAGACCTGTCGTGCTACAGTTCATGGGGTCACAAAGAGTTGGACACAATTGAGTGACTGAACATGAAATGAGTGGAGAAGACCAATTTCACCATCTCCTCATTATTTAAGAGGGAAAGATTGTAGGCAGGACACTGTAACATCAGACAGATTGCTGCTGTTGTTTAGTCAGTAAGTCATGTTCAACTCTTCTGTGACCCCATGGACTGTAGCCTGCCAGGCTCCTCTGTCCATGGGATTTCCCAGACAAGGATACTGGAGTGGGTGTGATTACAGCTCTTAAGAGTGTTAGTTTTCCTTACCTGCTCCCTGAGTCCCTCCATTTGGCTTCCAGATTAAAGCCAGAAGTGCAAACTGATGAATAAATGCCAGCTCAGTAACCCAACTGGAAGATGTATGTGGAGGCAGAATCTGCTTGTCTTATCAGACTGCCAGCGCCTACACCAGCCATCTTGGGGCAAAGGGGCTGTAGGAAGAAAGGAGTGATTGCTGGAGAAGAGCCAACATCACAGGCATCCACGGTGAAGCCCTCGGAGATGAGACCACATCCCCCCTAACCCCACTCACACACCGCTCCTAACACACCCCCTCCCTGAGAGTGACAGGGAGAATCCAGTGAGATGGGACCTTGCTGAGCAGAAAGGAAAGGAGCTGGAAGTGGTGCTAATTATACTACAGGCATCTGGCACTGAGTTAACGCTGAAGTGACAAGAAGACAGTTTCCAGCCTTACGGGGTAGAGACACTATCAGAGTGGGTTTGGGGTTTGGGCCTGTGTGGTATGTAACTCACGGTCGTATATAACAAAGCAGGCCAAGAAGCTGTTTTTTTCATTTTCCTAAATAGACATGAAAGATGAGCCTGTGTATGGGCAGTGGTCACATCAGGTAATATGTATATCCCGTTGTTCTCCACCTATGGATTATCCGTAGCAGTTTTATATGTTATAGTGGCTTTTCTTTGCAGTCCTGAGTACCTCAGAACTATGCTGTGACACAAATTGGTTTCTAAGGTTTGAGCCAAATATAATTGGGAAAATTAATTTGCTGCCATAAATACATACGTACATAGATGAATAGATGGACAAACAGGTAAACACTACCCCCAAACTTAATAAAATATGATTCTTGTAGATTACTGGTACCATTAAGTTCTTTTGTTAACAATAATAGTCAAAAGTATTGTATATTCAGTTCAGTTCAGTTCAGTTCAGTCGCTCAGTCGTCTCCGACTCTTTGCGACCCCATGAATCACAGCACACCAGGCCTCCCTGTCCATCACCAACTCCCGGAGTTTACTCAAACCCATGTGCATCGAGTCGGTGATGCCATCCAGCCATCTCATCCTCTGTCGTCCCCTTCTCCTCCTGCCCCCAATCCCTCCCAGCATCAGGGTCTTTTCCAATGAGTCAACTCTTCGCATGAGGTGGCCAAAGTATTGGAGTGTCAGCTTCAGCATCAGTCCTTCCAATGAACACCCAGGACTTATCTCCTTTAGGATGGACTGGTTGGATCTCCTTGCAGTCCAAGAGACTCTCAAGAGTCTTCTCCAACACCATAGTTCAAAAGCATCAGTTTTTCGACACTCAGCTTTCTTCACAGTCCAACTCTCACATCCATACATGACCACTGGAAAAACCATAACCTTGATTAGACGGACCTTTGTCGGCAAAGTAATGTCTCTGCTGTTAGATGCCTTCAACCATCTAACATTAGTTACCAGATTGAACTGAGGTATCTCTGGGAATTCTTGTTTCTTCAGTACCTTTACTTTCATGTTCTTTGGAAGTTCACCCAATGTAAATGACAGTAACCAGATTTCACAGTGTTGGAATCTGACTATGAGTATATGATTCCAAACAGCTGTGATTGCGTGATTTGCAGGTCCTTGCAACGAATCCGTTTAACGTTAGACTGTCCCATTTAGGTGTAGATTTTGTTTCATTTTTCATTTGAAGAAAATGAGACCATGAAATACTGTCTTAACTGGGGAAATTGAGATTTGAACTAAGATGTATACATTCAATACCTTACTTTCTCCATTATACCAATGGAGAAGTTGGTTCCCAAAGAAGAATTAAATCCTGGTTTGATTTTGTGTTTTATGGTCTCCAGTTTTTAACCTGCATTTACTCTGAGATTTTAATTTCTTGATGTCCATCATTTCATTTGTGCTTATCAGGATTAGCCCAACTTTGTTCATAAAAAAAAATTTTTTTAACCTTTTTTGCTCACCTAACAGTTCTTTAATTTTGTTTTAAACTTTTCTCTGGAATCTTAATCTGTTTTTGTCGGTTTACTTGATTATCATCCTAAAAATACAAATATAGAAATTTAGTTACAAGAAGAGTGATAATCCAGGTGACTGATACTTAAATGGATACAGCTGTTTCTATAAAGCAGTTTCTTCCCTTTTCCTTAAACTTTTGAGTTTTATTGAATCTATACATTACTTTTGGGGCATAATGAAAGTAGTTTCTTTTGCTTCTAAAATTAAAATGACATGAATGTTTACATATATTTTAAGAATTATTTCTAAGTCAGTTGCATTATCTTTCATTTATATGTAGAAAAATGAGAGTCGTCCACTCACTCAGATCCAGTATATAGCCTGGCCTGACCATGGAGTCCCTGACGATTCAAGTGACTTTCTGGATTTTGTTTGCCATGTACGAAATAAGAGGGCTGGCAAGGAAGAACCTATAGTTGTTCATTGCAGGTATTTTATTTTCTGTCTTTTATGGTTGAGTAACTGACTAGGTTCTGTCTGAGCCAGCAGTGAAGCCCAGAAGGGAATGGCAACCAGTGCAGTATTCCTCTCTAGGAATCACCATGGAGAGAGGAGCCTGGCAGGCTCTGACCCCCCTGGAGTTGTAAAGAGTTGGACACTACTGGGTGACTAACTGACTAAATAGGTCATTTTTAAAAGGGAATACGTACTATATTTTGCCCTTAAGTTGTGATTGTCACTCTGGTAATTAGAACTCAAAGCTGTGTTCTGAAGGTAGAAAGCAAAGAGTATGACTTAACATACAATTGGCAGAAACTTTATTACCATTTAAAAGTAAAAATAATACTAGTTCTTAGAAGTTTGTCTTTTTCATAGTCAAACATCTCTGAAATGTCTTAAAATTAATGTCTTAAAATTAATGGTATTACAGATTCGATGAAATAACAATATTGTGAGAATTAGATTGCATCCTAAGGTTTGGATTTCCCCCTTCAGCAAGGTACTCCATCCTGGCTCCTCCTAAGACCTTCTTTGATTGGCATTTCACCTCCTTGGAGTCAGTTCAGTTCAGTTCAGTTGCCCAGTCATGTCCGACTCTTTCCAACCCCATGGGCTGCAGCACACAAGGCTTCCCTGTCCATCACCAACTCCCGGAGCTTACCCAAACTCATGTCCATCGAGTTGGTGATGACTCCACCCAATACTACCTCAGGATGTGCCACTTCCAGGAGCTCCAAGTGAGCAGTAGCGGACACCCTCCTTCCTTTCAGATTCAGGCGCCCATCTGCCCTCAAGGGACTGAAATCAGTGACTCCAGCCTCACTGCCACAGACCCAGAGATTAGGAGCCAGGAATTATTTTCTCCTTCTTCTTGTTACTTCTGTTATTAAGTGATTTGATTCAGAGGATGTATTAAGGTATCTCTTTATCCTTATACTTTCCAGCACTTTTTAAGAGCAGACTTTCACATCCATCAAAACAGATTGTAGACCAGGTATTTGAGAGGCAGTGACAGGAATGGTGGCACATTTGGCTGTTGCGTATCCTTAGTTCTCAACAGCTACAGAATGCTCCCCAAGGTGGTTCTTAACTACCTCAGTGGTATAGTTCAATGAAAATTAAATTTGGCTTTAAAAGCTATTTTTTTGAGTGTTTTAGTTATCTTTTTTGCTTTTGTTAATGATTTATTATTGTAATTCTCTTACTTTGCATTTTAAAGCTGTTATGTCACTAATCTTCTATACCTTGTTCAGATTTTATAAACTGAAATGTAACGCTTTTAAAATTGTATATTTGCAACTAACAGTGGGGGAGGGATGGTTACAAACCATTTAATCTGTATTAAGTGAAATTTTTTTGTTGTTTTCAAAGTAGTTTCCAATTGCCTTGTCACTTTTGTTAATATAAAATATTAAAATCAAGTTGTTCTTCTACTGTAGTATGATTCAGTTCTATAAGTTTCTGCACAAAAGGCATAAGAAGTTTAGTAGAACAGTATCAGTAAGACTTTGCCCCATATTTGTCCTTTTTAGTGCTGGGATTGGAAGAACTGGGGTTCTTATTACTATGGAAACAGCCATGTGTCTCATTGAATGCAATCAGCCAGTTTATCCACTAGATATTGTGAGAACAATGAGAGATCAGCGAGCCATGATGATCCAGACTCCTGTAAGTACTACATACCTCGTGTGTAAGTGTATATTCTCAACGCCATGGTTTTTTGTTATCAGTGTATGTTCCAAACTGTACTTTTCTCTTTTTAATTCTCTTCCAGGAGTTAATAACCCTAGCATAGGGATTGGCAGATACTGTCCATGAGCCAAATCTGGCCTGCCACTTGTGTTTATAAATAAAGTTTTATTGGAAACAGCCACAGCTATGTATTTACATGTTATCTATGACTGCTTTCACATTACAGTAGCAGAGCTGGAAAGGTGCAGCAGGCCACCATGTGATTGCAAAACCAAAAATGTTTGCTATCTGGTCTTTTACAGAAAATGTTTGCCGACACTACCCTCACTTGCTAGTTCTTGACTGCTTCAACAGGTACAGGGGAGCAACTTATCCTGTGTTACTTAGTCAAATGGAATGCTGAGAACGATAGTGTCCCTAGACTGGAGAATCTTGATAGACCTGCTTTCTGTGAAGCAGCTGTGGGGAAATTGCCTCTCTTTTTTGCATAAGAACTTAAATTGCAACAGTAAAAATCTTAGAAATTCCACTATGGAGAACAGTGTGGAGATTTCTTAAAAAACTGGAAATAGAACTGCCATATGACCCAGCAATCCCACTTCTGGGCATACACACCGAGGAAACCAGATCTGAAAGAGACACATGCACCCCAATGTTCATCAAAAATCTTAGAAATTAAGGTATTAACTTACTGTATTCTATAATGACTCTGAATTATGTTTCAAGAATCAAAAGAAGAATCATGGAATTTTAAAGTTAATATTAAGATTATTTTTTATATTAAGCCATTGTGGAATGTTTGCATTGTTGGCGGCATTAAGGTTACTCAAGTGAGCTGACCTACGTGGTCTAATAAATGCCTGCTATATTATTAGCATTTAATTATAGAAAATTTCAAACATACACAAAAATGGACAATGTAATGTATTGAATACTGTGTTGCATACTCAGCCCTGGCACTGGCCATCATGTTTCTTTTATGTGGCTGCCTACTCTCCTTGACAGGATGAGATGGCTGGATGGCATCACCAGCTCGACATGAGTTTGAATAAACTGTGGGAGTTGGTGATGGACAGGGAGGCCTGGCCTGCTGTGATTCATGGGGTCGCAAAGAGTCAGACATGACTGAGCAACTGAACTGAACTGACTCTCCTCATATTTGAAGCAAACCCTGGACACCATATCATTTTGTCTATACGTATTTCAGTATGTTTCTCTAAAAGATAAGGAGTGTTTTTCCTTCTAAACAAAACCGTAATACCACTATCACACCAAATTACAATTAACAATAATTCTCCTAATATTAGCAATAGCCAGTATTCAGACTTCCAGTTGTTTCATATTAATCATGTCTTCTCACATCTTAGAATAGCTTTATATAGTTCACGTACCATAAAATTAACCTTTATAACAAATGTGCAGTTCATTGTTTTTTTAGTATATCATAGTGTTTGGCAACCATCATTGCTGTCTAGTTTTAGCACATTTTCATCACTCCAAAAAAGGTACCCTCTACCCATTTTTCCTAGTATCTTCCCCAGCCTTCCCCAACCTAGTCCTAGGCAACTATTGATGTACTTTCTATCTTCTTAGGTTTGCCTATTCTGGACCATTCATGTGAATGGAGTCATATAATTTGATCTTTTATAATTGGCTTCTTTTAATTAGCTTAATATTAAAAGGATATACATTCTGTAGTATAATCAGTACTTCATTCCTTTTTCACTGAATAGATACATATTCTGGATTGTTTTCACTTTTTGACTATTGTGAATAATGATACCATAAGCATTTGTATATATGTTTTTGTGTGGAAATGTTTTCATTTCTCTTGGGTATATACTCAGGAGTGAAATTGCTGGGTCATGTGAGGAAGCGTTCAAAGCAGATATACCATTTTGCAGTCCCCTGGCAGTATGTGAGCGTTCCATTTTCTCCACATCATTGTCATTGCTTGTCATTATCTTCTTTTAATTTCAGCCATCCTGCTAAATATAAAGTGGTATCTTATTGTGGTTTTGATTTGCATTTCTGTAATAAGTAATTATTCATGTGGTCATTTATCTGTGTATCTTTGTTCAAGAACTATCCAAGTCTTTTGCCTGTTCTGCAATTTGGGTTTTGTTTTTATCATTCAATTGTTGAGTTCTTTCTATTTTCTAAATAAAGTCTCTTATAGATCTGTGATTTGCAAGTGTATTATACTGTTCTTTCACTTTCTTGATTAATTTGAAGCACAAATTTCTTAAATTTTGATTAAGTCTAGTTTTGTTTATCTTCTTTTTAATCACATATACTTTTGGTGTCATAGCTAAGAAATCACAGCCTAATTTAAAGTCACGAAGATTTTTATTCTTCCCTTTTCTTCCAAGAGTTTTATAGTTTAGGTCTCACATTTAGGTGTCTGATATATTTTGAGTTAATATTTACATACGGTTTGAGGTAGCGTTCTAACTTGGTTCTTTTCTGTATGGACCTCCAGTTGTCTCAGCCCCATTTGTTGAAAAAACTATTCTTTCCTCACGAATTGTTTCTGGGTCCCTTGTGAAAAATCAGTTGACCACAAATACAAGTGTTTATTTCTGGAGTTTCAGTTGTAGTCCATTGATTTTTGTCTGTTCTTATGTTAATACCACACTGTCTTGAATACTAAAAATTTATAATAAACTTTGAAGTCAGGAAATCTGTGTCTTGCAGCTTTGTTTTTTTCAAGACTGTTTTGGCTGTTCTAGGTCCCTTACGTTTCCATATGAGCATTAGAATCAGTTTGTCCTCTCTTCAAAAAAAGCAAGATAGGGATTGCATTAAATGTATAGATTATTTTGCGGAGTGTTGCCATTTAATAATAATCCATGTTCAAAAGCATGAACACAAGTTATCTTTCCATTTATTTACATTTTCATTGATTTTCTTCAGCAGTGTTTTGTAGTTTTCAATGTGCAAATCTTGTACTACTTTTTGTTAAATATATTCTTAAGTTTTTAAATATTTTTGGTCATACTGTAAGTGGACTTCTTAATTTCGTTTTAGGACTATGCATTGCTTAAATATAGAAATAAACTGGTTTTGTATATAGACCATGTAGCCTGCAGCCTTGCTGAAATCATTTGTTAACTCAATTTTTTGCATGTGTGAAAGTAGATTCCTTAGGATTCTCTCTATATAAAATTGTGTCATTTGCAAATATAGTTTAGTTCTTCCTTTCCAGTATAGGTATGGTTTTCTTTTCATCTCATTTCATATCTTCTCTTCATCTTGCCCAAGTGCCCTGGCAAGAAGCTCCAGTATAGTGTTAAGTAGAAGTGATGAAACTAGACATCCTTGTCTTGTTCCTGGCCCTAGAAGACAGCTTCCTGTTTTCTACCACTAAGTATCATGTTAGCCATAGACTTTTCATTAATGCTTTTTTATCAAATTGAGAAGGTTCCCTCTCACTAGTTTACTGAGTTGTCTCATGACAGCAGGGTGTTCAGTTTTGTCAAATGCTTTTTCTGTATCTGTCGAGATGATCGTGTGGTTTGTGACTTACTCGGTTAATATAGTATATTAGATTGATTAATTTTTGAATGTTAAACTTACTTTGCATTCCTGAGATAAATCTTACTTAGACATGGTATATAATTCTCTTTATGTGTTGCTTGACTTGACTTGCTAATATTTTCTTGAGGTTTTTATATCCATATCTATACATAATAGATTTTTTTTAGATTTATTTTTAATTGTTGTAAAATGCAAAACACAAAATTTACCATCTTGACCATTTTTAAATGTACAATTCAGTAGTGCTAAGTATATTCACACTGTTGTATAACCAGTCACTAAAACTTCTTCCTCTTGAAAACTAAAACTCTGTACCCATTGAATTACGACTCTCCATTTTCCTCAATTCCAGTCCCTCGGCAGCCACCGTTCTATTTTCTGTTTCTGTGAATATGACTGCTCTGGATACATCATATACATGGAATCACACATATATGATTTTGCGATTGACTTATTTCACTGAGAATAAAACTCTCAAGGCTCATCCATGTTGTGTGGCAGAATTTCTTTTCTTTTTAAATCTGAAAAATACTTCATAGTATGTGTATACCACATTTTGCTTATCCTTTTATCCGTTATTGGACATTTGGTTTATTTCCACCTTTTGTTGTTGTTCAGTTGCTAAGTCATGTCCAACTCTTGTAACCACATGGACTATAGCTCGCCAGGCTCCCTTGTCCTTCACTCTCTCCCAGAATTTGCTCAAACTCATGTCTATTGAGTTAGTGATGCTACTTTTAGGTTCTGTTGACTAATGTTGCTGTGAGCATGAATGTATAAATATCTCTTTTAGGCACTGCTTTCAATCTTTTAAGATATATACCCAGAAGTCAAGTTGCTGGATCATATCATACATAATAAGTTTTTGATTTTGTTCTTACAGTTTGTGTAAAGTCAGGATTCAAACATCGTCCACATGTTTTGATTGGTCTGTGTCTCCTAAACCTCTTTTAATCTGTGTCTTCTTCCTCCCGCTCTCTCTGTCTCTTTTTTTGGCTGCACTGTGTCTGTTGCTTTTGTGCAGGCTTCCTCTAGTTGTGGCGAGCTGGGGCTACTCTTTGGTGCAGCAGATGAGCTTCTCATCGCAGTGACTTCTCCTGTTGCGGAGCACAGGCTTTAGGCGCTCTGCCTCCAGTAGTTGCAGCCCGTGGGCTCTGGAGTGCAGGCGCAGTAGTTGTGGCGCACTGACTCAGCTGCTCCATGTGTGAAATCTTCCCGGGCCAGGGATCAGACACACGTTCCCTGCATTGGCAGGCAGATTCTTATCCACTGCGCCACCAGAGAAGTCCCGTCTCTCTTCTTTTATCTTGCAGTTTATTTGATGAGCAAACCAGGATGTTTGTGCTACGTATTTTCCCATAGTCTAGGCTTTGCTGGTTCCGTTCTAGACTGAACAAGGTGATGTTCTTTGTCTTAGCTGTAAATGGACCTGTAGCCTGTAGCACCTTCAGTGGTGTTACGTTCTTCCTTCGAGAGGCACATGATGTCTCTGCCTTCCTTTTGTGATGATAGCAGTGTTGGGTGATCATTGTCTGCATCATTGATTCGTTTGGCTTGCAAAATGATGATGCTCTATTATTCCTTTTTTATTTATTAATTGTAATGCTTCTTTAAAAGAGAAACTTCTCATCTGCTGTTTGGTTAACTAGTGATACAGTCTGCATAGGAAAGGCAAGATAAATACTTCATGCTTTCCCTTCACTTACAAGTTTTTAATGTGATGAATTGGTTCATTGGCCTCTCCCAGTGGCGACCACTTACTTTTGTTTGTTTTGGTGTTGTTTTGAATTCATGTATTTAAACATATGTGATATGTTTCAGCCCATTGCAATTATTTTTCTTAAATATGCATAATTTATTCCATTTTTAGTTCCTGGGAGACTGTTCATTCTAGCTCTTGAGTCTTTATATCAAGAGCTAGTGACTTTGATAGCTTACTTGCTATCAGTATAGCTGTCCAGCTTGTACATTTCTTGTCCCAGACTTAGCATTAGTAATTTCTCCATAAAGTTCTGGTCCTTTTTATTGGGGAATTATTTTAGGGACCACCTTCTGAGCACTAGGGATTTTTATTGCTGTTGAGTAAGCGTTACTATGTGTTTCTGGAAATCTTCAGTTGCCAGAAGAGGGAAAACAAACTTATCATGAGTTGATACTGGTGCTTCCGCTACAGATTCAGACCACAGTGTTTTCACTTACCATTTTCTACTTAACATCTTTGTCCCTTTTCTTCTTTAACAAGAGTGCAGGTTCTCCATGGTGCTGGAAAAGGAAGATGTAGCATGTCACAAGTACTCATTTGTTTTATTCCATAATACTCAACAAAGTCTCAGAATAACAAAGCTAACACCACAAACAGTATGATTACCAAAAAGAATTTTCAGTTCTTTTCCACAGTTATTTTGCTTTGGAATATATATTCTACAAAAAAAATGTATAGTCAAATTACTGTTTCAAAGTCCTCTGAAATAATAGCTCCTTTCTGTTTGGTTATGCCATCAACTAGATACATACGTGGATATGTTTTGTATTTTCAGTTTATAGAGGCTTTTAAAATTCATGTTCTAATTATGGAGTGTCTTTACATGATTCCAAAGTGAAATTTATAAAAGAAGGAAGTATATTCAATAAAATCTAATGTCTGTCTCTCTCCTTCACCCTGTTGACTCCTTTCCTAAAAGGAAGCCATTTTTTTAAAAAAAATGATTTATCCTTCCTTTGCTGTTTTCTTAATACACATTGAGTTAGGTACATATTTATATCCCTGTCCCGTTTGTCTTATAAAGATAATATATGCACTTATCTCTGTCTTGCCTTTTTTTACTTAGCAAAATATCCTAGAATCATTCTATAACATTCTGTAGACTTTTTTCCTCTTCTCTCCATTTCATAGTACCCACTTTGAGAATGTACCAGGTTACTGACCCAGCCCTTTACTGATGACAATTTGAATTGTTTCTTCTTTTTTGTTTTTATAAATCTGCAGTGAATAGCCTCATTTATGAATAAATGTTTTCAATTTCTTTTTCTAGTTTATCTTTTGGATAGAGTCCTAGAAGTGGGATTACTGGGTCAATAGGTAAATTAATGTAATTTTGTTAGATATTGCCAATGTCCACCCATAGGGCTTGTAGTATTGTACATTCCTATTAGCAATGTATGAGTGAGTTTTGCCAACAAAATATGTTGTCAAACTTTTTTTGCCAGTCTTAGTGAAAAATTACGTATCCGTGCAGTTTTACTTTGTATTTCTTGTGTAAGCAAGCCAGGTGAGATGTTTGTCTTTTTTGTTTGTTTATTTTCTAGTCTTTCTGATCAAGTCTATTTTTTATATTTTATTTTTCAGAGTCAATACAGATTTGTATGTGAAGCTATCTTGAAAGTTTATGAAGAAGGAGTTGTTAAACCTTTAACGACGTCATCAAATAAATAAGAAAGCAAAGGTCTGGGAAATGTATTGGAAATTGCTTTCCATTATATTCACTGTGCCATAACACTGCTCACAGGAAATGGCATCTAAACAGAAAAAAAGAAGAAGAAGAACTAACAAAAACTGAAAACTTCAGCACTGTTGCACTTTATGTTTTAAAGAAAACGTCACTCTCTCAAAATCTATAATTCATGTGTTTGAAGACTATTTCATTCTTTGCTCCAAACAAATAGTGAATAACTGAGGATGTTCAGGGTAACTTATGACATCTCGTGGTGGTGCCATGCCGTCCCCTTCTGGTAGAATTGCCACAGACAAGGCTCAGAATTCTCAGCATCTCTGTTGTATAACTGTATCTTGAAAGCAAAAAGCATTCAACATCAGGAGTCAGCTCTGGTGTCTCCCAGTGATTTGTGTTCTTACTATACTGATGACCAGATGTTACTTTTTAAATGTTAGCAATATCATTCTCAATATTAGCCAATACACTGCCTATGGATGCAGCACATCTTCCCCTACACTCCCCCCATAGAGACCTGCTGTTTGGAAGAAGAAAGTGGAATTTGCTTTTCCCAGGAAATGCTGCACATTGTCCATTTACCAGCATCTTATAGAAAGTATAAATATGAATCTACAAATTTTCTTGAATTTAGCAATGTAACTTACATTTATCTTAAGGTTGGCTTATTCCAAATCATGTGATTTCACATACTTGATGTAAAGGAATGCATGCATTGTGTCTTAACCCCTTAAGTGCCTTGCGACGTCTTTGTATGTCTAATGAAAAGGCACTCCTTTGACCCTACTAGGAGGTATGTATGTATATTGTACATTTACAGTTTTATGCATTTTGAATCAGTTCACCATTTTTAAAATGGCTTCTCGTATTGAGAGTTATGCAGTCAAAGGAGGGTAATGAAATTCTGTTTCTTACTCAATTCCTGTATTTTGCCACAAGAAGCCAAGATAATTTGTGACCTACTGAGTGAGTGCTCTGCTGCTATGGAATTATTCAAAACCTGCACATTCCTTTCCTGAGGGACAGGGGTTACAGTTTAGCAGCTGAAGTTAAAAGATGCTTTATTCTTCAAATTTCATATTTATTTTACCCCTACCTTTAGAAATGGCACCTAATATACACTTTGAAGTTAAACATATGAATAAGCTAAAGTTAAAGCAGCTAATTGTGACTTGTTTCTATCACTAACTAAATTATCCCTTTTTAGCATTCATTTCAGTTCTTGTCAAGCTTTGTTCACACTGGTCTGTTGATTGGGATACTACAAACAAGGAATGAAATGTTATTGAGTTATTTCTAAACATAATCCCTCAACAGCTAAGATGAGGACTTTCTTGTCATTTTGTGTACAATTAAATTACTCCAATTTATATATACTTACTAAGTTATAAGCATGTTAATATGGAGAGTTTTGATTGTCCAGCCTGATGGAGGACCTGATAAAAAAGAGTGTGTATATTATCCTCTTCAGGTTTTTTTGTTGCTGTTGTTTTTTTAATTTTTAAGTCCTCAGAGAGATAGAACTTTAAAATTATCCAGTTTTAATATAAGTTCAAATTTTCTCAGCTATTGAAATGTTACATTACAAAATTACTTTATATGGATTATGGTTAAAATAGATTCATTTACTAGTGGTTTCTGAATATTTCTGTATAGTCTTGATAAAATTTACAGTTGAATGGTAGATATTTTGGAACGTCATTTAGTGTGAGCGGGAAAATGTACATTTTTAAATC
Source organism: Cervus canadensis (assembly GCF_019320065.1). Classification (NCBI taxonomy): domain Eukaryota; kingdom Metazoa; phylum Chordata; class Mammalia; order Artiodactyla; family Cervidae; genus Cervus; species Cervus canadensis. Next base: position 7,042,770 of record NC_057400.1, on the reverse strand, counting down.
TTTGGTAAAATCTAAATGATGTTATTTCAAATATTAAAAATCCATAATAGTAAATCTTAGGAAGTTAAGTCCTAAACATTAATAGCCAAAATACCAAATACACTGTTGTATTAAAATATTTTACTTAAAGAAAAAAGTAAGCATAACCTTTATGTCAAAGTGAAATTCTTGTATCTATTTCTGAATTTCACAGTCAAGTCAGTATAAGATAGTAAATAGCTACACAGTCTTATTTGAACATTCCATTCTCTGCCAACAGATAGGTATGATTTAGACTGCTGTATGACATCATGGTAAGGTGAAATGTGAAAAAGTAAAATGTTGGGAGTCTACATAATTAGTAACTGTTTTGGAAGTAGTTTTTTATCTGAATTAAAAAGAAAACCTATCCTAACTATATGGACAGAATATGACAGCCATAGACAAAGAGGTAAAGTTGTATAGATGTAAGCAGATCAGGGTGTCATGTTTTTTGACTTAGGGTTACATTTACACTTTGGAAAGTAACTAATCATTTGTTGGCAATGAGCACTGCTGCCTTTGTAAATCATTAATGCCAGTTTTTAAATGATAATATATTAAAAATTTTAAATTACCTTTAAATTTCTCATATATGAATTTTTTTTCTGGGAGGTACACCCTGTCAGTATTTTTATGTACAGAAAAGATCCTTTTTCAAAGACATATTTATTAGGATCTTAAAATAAATTATCCCTACAGCTTTTTAAAGTAAACATTGCTAGTTATGATTTCCTGTCCACCTAACAAGTAAGAGTTTATGCCAGATATTTTTTGGCCATGCTTTGGGATCTTTGTTCCCCAACCAGGGATCGAACCCATGTGCATGGCAGTGAAAGCTCCAAGTCCTAACCACTGGACTTCCAGGGGACTCCCTGCCTGGGAATGTTTTTCATCTGTTCATCAATCTAAGTAGAGTTCTAGGAATAATCCCAATTTTCATACACTTAGTAGTTCTAGGTTCCATTCATATCGGTGTAACAGTGTGTGACAAAAATGCCAAATTCCTTGTATCTAAACTACTGCCCGCTCCAGCAGCCAACCCCACCTCCCCCAAACAACCCATACATTCAAGAAATCAATGTTGCTATTCTCACAACTGGAAATAGGTATTGGTGAATCAAAGGACTTTTGTAAATGCTAAGAATGTTTGTAAAAAACCTTGCCTCTGATTCAGAATGGTTTTACCATGTTCTTTTTAGGTGTTGTGTTGACCATCTGACTTATGTCAGCACTGTGTACACAGGTTGAGTAATATTCTGGAATAGACTGCATTCACAGGAAGAACATTTAGTATTTATTAAATCAATGCATAATTCAAAATAAAGGCAGAGTAAATAGCATAAGAATTTACTTCCTTTGTACAGCCTGCTGGCACAAGTAGGAGGGTGGAAAGGGTTGACCATGTTGATTAAAGAGAAAATTTATATATAAAAACTGACTTCGAGTGTATAAAAATATGTTAAGCCATTAAGACAGTTGCTTGAAGGTTTCAAGTACTAATACATGCACAAAAAGATGTTTTATGCGATTATGCATTTGTGTGTTTCGCCAAGGCTCATACTAACAGGGGTAAAGGATTATATTAACTATGGGAGTTGTTTATAATCTGTTGGCAGGTGATTAGCCAGGTCTAATCAGCTATTTGAACAAAAGTCTCCCGTCTCCACTAGAAGTTCCACAACCTGAGAGCTGAAAGAAACTTGAAAGATTTTATCAAGGCTCACCTTCTATTACTATAGGTAATGTGTGAATATCATAAATTCTTGTGAAGTTTAGTCTATTTCAGCTCAAGAATTATACTCAGGCAGTATTTTTCCTTAATTTAGAAAACAAATAGGCTTTAAAAAGCAATCTAATTAGGGCCCCACTCTGTCTGCTTGTCATGCTTCCCTGATGAAACAATAGCTTTTGTCATGTGTTTGGGCTGATGTACATGCAGTGTGAAAACATTCTAAAATGCAAATTAGAAGACTGATTTTTAAAAGCACTTGAAACAGAATGAAGATTTCGAATGTATGTCCGCTTATAATTAAATAATTTATGTTCATAATGTGAACATGTAGAATTAAAGCATTTATATTTGTTTTATAATCTTAAATCAGGAAGGGAGAAGGAAATAAGGATTTTTAACAATGTTCTGTGTAATATCTGTGTTTTGAATATTTAAAGATATTCTGATGGTAAGGTTGCCAAAGTAGTTTTGAATTCATAAAAGTTATTTATACCACAATAATGTGGGATATGTTTACACCTCTTTTATTTTATAGTAATAACTTTGTAGTTCTGATCAGTTTGCATTTAAGTCATTTACATTAAGTTAAATATTTGTTGGAACAAATACCTTTTAATAATACAAGAGAAAGATAAATTGTGCCACAGCTTCTGTATGTAAATGGCCACATCATCAAAGTAACTGCTTTATATTAATATAGCTTATTGCTTCTCATGTTTGCTTCAGCTAGCCAACTACAGTTTCTGCAACCATTTTTTTCCCCTGGTGTTTCCTCTAAGTAAAATACCTATGTTTTTAAA